>NC_064644.1:504936744-505257897 GCF_023864345.2 Schistocerca serialis cubense | reverse complement strand
AGTTTTAAAGATAATGTCCCTAAAACTTGCTGCATAGTAAAAGTGTGTGCTGACAGGGGCCTGACTCAAGATGGTGTTGATTGGACTAAGAGGTGTAAACTGCTCCGATAAAAATGAATTAAAAAGTGATAGTGATTGTAATATGTGTGACAGGAAAGTCAGGAAAGGTATCCAGTGCAAATGTTGTAAATGGTGGTTTCATGAAAACTATTTCAAAATAGACATAAAATTGATAACTGTGGACTACTCATGGTCTTGTGATGCCTGTGTAATAGAAACGCGTGAAAAAAGTACATAAACATTATCAGAGACATAGACTCAGTAATTCAGTTTCTACAAAGTGATACTGAAGTGTTACATATGAAATGTGCTGCTTCTGAACACATATACAAAATTCTGGGGAACAGCAATAGTTTAAAAATGGACAAAAATAAGTGTTTCAAAACATTTAACCCCCTTATAACCAAGAAATGTGCTACATCTAAAATGGTAGGAATGAAAAGATTAGAGAAAAAGACTGTGTAGCAAAAGTGGACAAGAAACAACATTCTACACAGATTCAGTAAGCAACCAATAAAAAGATTGCATCCGAAAATGTAGAAGACACCACTGCAATTCTTAAAAACATGTGCAAAAATGGACCATCAAAAACTGATAGAAAATCTGCAAAGAACAGTTCTGCAGCAACATAAAAACAAATGCATCATGGAATAAAAGTTAAAATATTCAGAGATAGCCATGCACGCAATGTTTCAAACTTTGAATCGGACTCTACAAAAGACAACGTGACTGTCTCAGATTTTGTTTAAGCTTAGAGCGAAGTTCGAAAATGTGATTAGTAGAGTCAAAGAAGAATGTGCCATTTCTACTAAAAGTGACCGTGTTGTTCTCATAGTGGGGTCAAATGAAGTTTACTGCAATGAGGCTAGTGAATTTATCAAAAAATTGGTCATTATCTTGCATTTGTTTTCGACTACAAACATTTTAGTGATGAATCTACCTGTGAGGTTTGATATGGTGGACTGGTCATGTGTAAATACTGAAATTCGATGAATGAATGAAAAATTAAAACACTTCTGCTCGAAGTTTAAAAACATAAACTTCTCAACGTTAACAATTATGAAAAAGCTAGTTTCACAGTGCATGGACAACACCTGAATCGCCAGCCGGTGTGGCCGAGCGGTTCTAGGAACTACAGTCTGGAACCGCGCGACCGCTACAGTCCCTTATTTGAATCCTGCCTCGGGCATGGATGTGTGTGATGTCCTTAGGTTAGTTAGGTTTAAGTAGTTCTAAGTTCTAGGGGACTGATGACCTCAGAAGTTAAGTCCCATAGTGCTCAGAGCCATTTGAACCATTTGAACACTTGAATCAATCTGGTAAGAAGAGACTCGCATCAGATATAAACTAGGCTGTTGACAAAATAATGCACAAAAACAGCTGCAAAAGGAAACAAGCCATCACCTCAAGTGCCTACACACAGGGAAACTACTGAAAGGGACCAATTCTAATCGAATTTGGCCCAACTCTAACAATACAGAAGTAGTACTCAATACACAGCTGGAAGTTTCTTTACCATGTGAACAAACTAGTTTTATAGGTGCTTTACCTGATATGTATGCAGTATCCGCAGTAACTTCATTATGCATTTGGACATTGGGGATCTATCTGAAGGAATCATGAGCAAACTATAAGACAACCAAATTATGTTAGAAAGTATTAAACAGTCATTAAAGGTAATATGTCTAAATGAACATTGGACTAGAAACTAAAAATATAAGTCTGCTTAATGAACTTCCAGGCTACAAACTGGCTGCCAGCTTTTGTAGAACTAACAAGTATGGAGGCTCTTGTATAGTAGTTCATTCATCAGTAAACAATGAAATTGGACAGAATTTTAGCCATTTAAATGAAGAACTTACTTTTGAAAGTTGTTGTGTAGAACTTAGAGTACAACATGTTAATCATCAGTATACATTTTATCCCTGGGTACCATGTAAGTTCTTTGTTCTTTGGTAAATTTGAAACTATGTCACATAAATTAAAAACTGAAAAACTGCATAAGAAACCAGTTAGTTGTACTGACTTACATAGATGTAAGTACTGATGACAAATTTGCTTCACATTTAAAGAATCTGATAGCCACAAATGGACTATATCTAAATTTTGACCACTGCTCAAGAATTACAGCAAGTACTTCAACATGTGTTGGTGACACTGTTAGTAGTTATAATTACAGCATCAAATAAAAATGTATTGTAAGTTTAGGAGTATTAGACCACGCAGTGCTATTTGTACAATTATCAAAATTAGATTTAGGTGGCACAACAAATAGATGTAGGAACAGCAGCCAAGAAAATGTGGAAGTATTTATTAAAAAACTAAGCCTCGCCATATGGTCAGTCAGCAAATACATCTTAGCAAATGACAACTACAATAACTTTTCAACTGAATTCATGAGCATATTAAATGAATGCTTTCCTGGACTGAGTCTCATAAAAATAGGTCTTGGCTAACAAAAGGATTTGGAGTGTCTACCATGCAGAAGTGGAAACTGCATATGTAGTCAAAAGTTAACTGAAATCCAGAATTTCTTAAATATGTAAGCACATACAAAAAAACATTTGACAGAGTGGTTAAACAAGCAAAGCTTACTGCAAACAATACATGCATTTGAAATGAAAAAAGAAAAAAAAATTGAAGGTGTCTGGCCTGTTGTAAGAAGTAAGTTTGGCAGTGAAATGGAGAGAAAATGTAACTCTAAACCAAAGATAAATGGCAGGACAGTTACAGATTCCAGTTCCATGTGTGAAGCCTTCAATAATTCCTTCATTAGTTGTAACAAAATTGGTGACTGCTCACCACCAAGTACAGTTCTTAATATTGCACAGAGAAATTGCTTGGGTTTTAAATTTTCACCTGTTTCAAGCTTTGATGTCATTAAAGGCATGATGTCCCCAAAAAATTTAGACTCAGTGGGTTGGGATGAGGTTCTCACTAAAATGATAAAATCAGTATGTCACAGTATTGCACATCCACTCTCTCTCATAACCAACCAGTCTTTCAAATAATGGTGTTTTCCAGATCAGTTAACATGTGCTGAAGTTTTGCCAGTTCATAAAAAGGGCAAAAAAGATGAAATGGGAAACTATAGGGTTATCTCATTGTTACTAATTTTTTTAAAAAAATATTTGAAAGAGTAGTGTGTGACTACATAGAAAATTATGATTCATGCCAAAATATTATTTTAAGCAACCAGTAAGGTTTCAAGAAAGGCTGCCACATAACCCCTGAAATAAATGAATTGGTCACAAAAGTTAGCAGTTGTCTTGGTAACAGAATGTGTATATCAGGCACATTTTGAGATCTTACCAAAGCTTTTGACACTGTAAATCATGACCGGCTTCTGCAAAAATTTACTAGCTATGGTTTTCAAGGAAAATCTTTAGAAAACAAAGAGTACTTATTAATAACAGTGGCAAGAAATTCCTTTCTGGCTGGAAACATGTACAATTAGGTGTCCCACAATTCTAGATATTAGGGCCACTACTATTTTTGCGTTGAATCAATGATATGCCATGCCAGGCTGAGTCAGATACCAACCTTTATACAGATGATTCAATAGCAGTAGTCTGCTGGGAAATCGATGGAGACTTAATCTGCTGTATTGAGCAGACACTTGGGGAAGTGGAGGCATGGGT
The DNA here is from genome assembly GCF_023864345.2 of Schistocerca serialis cubense. Lineage (NCBI taxonomy): Eukaryota > Metazoa > Arthropoda > Insecta > Orthoptera > Acrididae > Schistocerca > Schistocerca serialis. The sequence continues at coordinate 505,254,196 of NC_064644.1, read as the reverse complement.
AAAAAATAATAATTTGAAATTAAACTTTGCAAAAACAGGAATTTTTCATTTCATCACAGAACAATCGGCATCATGTATAAGTGAAATTAGTTATATGGACAAAAAAACTGGACACTGCAAGCTGTGTCAAATTCCTTGGTGTGTTAATACATAAAGATATGTTGTGGAGTTATCATGTAGACAGCATTCTAAGTCGACTCAATAATCTTGTGTGGTCATGATAATCTTTTTTAGTATCACTGATTTAGCAGTTTAAAACACTGTATATTATGCAGATTTTGTTCCAGTAGTTAAGTATAGTATAATTCTCTGGTGGTCTGAGAAAACTAATTTCCTCAAAGCCTTCAGACTACAAGAAAAGATCATCCAAGTCATTGTGGAAGCTAAAAAGAACCAACACTGCAAACCCCCATTTGAAAAACTAGATCTAATGTCCATTCCTAGCATGTATATATATGAAATTCTTGTTTTTGCAAAGAGAAACCCACAACTTTTTGAGGACAACTGCTTTCTGCATTAGTATGAGAGTAGACTTAGGGAAAGTTACATGCTACCTACCCAAAGACTCAAACTTTATGAAAAAGCTTCACACTATATGAACATGAAATTTGTAAATAAAATCTGTAAGAGGAAAAGTGATCCAGGTCTAAAAAATAAGGAGACTATAGTGTAGAAGATTTCTTGAATGATGACTATGTAATATAGTACCTCTCTAAAAAGTAACACCATGTGTATTATAATCGTACCTTTTTTTAAAAACTGATAACCATTTGAAGTAATACATATGTATTATCATCTTAGATTAGTTTATTAGTCTGTATGTTAGTCTTAAAACTGACAAGTCACTTATGTCACAATCTTTGATTGTAAGAGACACGTTATGTGATGATAGAAATTTCATTTGACTCTAAACTTTCATCTATAGCAGGCAAACATTCTATTGGCTAAGCTGCCTGGGCACAATTCATGATCCTCCCTCACAGCTTTGCTTCTGTCAGTACACCTCTCATACTTTCCAAACAACACAATAATCATTCTACATGCATTGCACTACGAGCACTCTTGGAAGAAAAGATATTCTGGATAACACAATAAGCATAATAGATTGGTAAATTTGCCAAAAATAAATTTATAAGCTGCAAAATACACTTTGTTTATATGGGCCATTATGGTTTTCGATAAATATTGATTAACAGACTCATCGGCTTAGCAAGTTCACATCAATTAATTACTTAGTAATATTGAAAATAAAATATGCCTAGCATGTTCACAAACTTGTTACTGAGTGCAGAGTACAGTAACAAACTCAATTTTATGTAAGTTGCCTCAATCAGACTAATTACTGGAATAGGTGCAGTGTAGAAGTGTACATCAAACAATTAATTAAGCATAAAATAAATGTAGTCTCTTCAGGGGGTGGCAAAGGATGCTAAAGGGGCTGTTTTATTACAATACCCCCAAAGAGGCTTGTCTGTCTAAGAGATCCAAGTCTCTTCCAAACTTCTTAAAAAAAAGAACACCCATGAAATGTATAACTTGTCAGCTTGAAAATACATTTGACATACAAAATATTAAAGTTATCATCATGTTATAAAACCACAGTATACTATATGATAATAAATCTGACATTTAAATAACATATAAAATTTGGTGTCTGAGATCTGTGCAACCTGATGCACTATTTACCCAATTCTATTAATTTTACTCAAAATTCTGTCATCTTGAACTCTAATTCAAATAATACGATTCATACAAGACACTGTTACATTATGTAGACATAAGAATTTCTGAATTTAATACTAAAATTTCCAGTATTTGAGGGCTTCCCACAAATAATTATAGCACTGGATAAACGTTTGTTAAATTAAAGAGACCTTTGGAGATAAGAGAACCACTTGTATGAACATCAAGAGCTCAGATGGAAACCCAGTTCTAAGCAAAGAAGGGAAAGCAGAAAGGTGGAAGGAGTATATAGAGGGTCTATACAAGGGTGATGTACTTGAGGACAATATTATGGAAATGGAACAGTATGTAGATGAAGATGAAATGGGAGATACGATACTGCGTGAAGAGTTTGACAGAGCACTGAAAGACCTGAGTCGAAACAAGGCCCCCGGAGTAGACAACATTCTATTGGAACTACTGACGGCCTTGGGAGAGCCAGTCCTGACAAAACTCTACCATCTGGTGAGCAAGATGTATGAAACAGGCGAAATACCCTCAGACTTCAAGAAGAATATAATAATTCCAATCCCAAAGAAAGCAGGTGTTGACAGATGTGAAAATTGCCGAACAATCAGTTTAATAAGTCACAGCTGCAAAACACTAACACGAATTCTTTACAGACGAATGGAAAAACTAGTAGAAGCCGACCTCGGGGAAGATCAGTTTGGATTCCGTAGAAATACTGGAACACGTGAGGCAATACTGATCTTACGACTTATCTTAGAAGAAAGATTAAGGAAAGGCAAACCTACGTTTCTAGCATTTGTAGACTTAGAGAAAGCTTTTGACAATGTTGACTGGAATACTCTCTTTCAAATTCTAAAGGTGGCAGGGGTAAAATACAGGGAGCGAAAGGCTATTTACAATTTGTACAGAAACCAGATGGCAGTTATAAGAGTCGAGGGACACAAAAGGGAAGCAGTTGTTGGGAAGAGAGTAAGACAGGGTTGTAGCCTCTCCCCGATGTTATTCAATCTGTATATTGAGCAAGCAGTAAAGGAAACAAAAGAAAAATTCGGAGTAGGTATTAAAATCCATGGAGAAGAAATAAAAACTTTGAGGTTCGCCGATGACGTTGTAATTCTGTCAGAGACAGCAAAGGACTTGGAAGAGCAGTTGAATGGAATGGATAGCGTCTTGAAAGGAGGATATAAGATGAACATCAACAAAAGCAAAACGAGGATAATGGAATGTAGTCGAATTAAGTCGGGTGATGCTGAGGGAATTAGATTAGGAAATGAGACACTTAAAGTAGTAAAGGAGTTTTGCTATTTGGGGAGCAAAGTAACTGATGATGGTCGAAGTAGAGAGGATATAGAATGTAGACTGGCAATGGCAAGGAAAGCGTTTCTGAAGAAGAGAAATTTGTTAACATCGAGTATAGATTTAAGTGTCAGGAAGTCATTTCTGGAAGTATTTGTATGGAGTGTAGCCATGTATGGAGGTGAAACATGGGCGATAAATAGTTTGGACAAGAAGAGAATAGAAGCTTTTGAAATGTGGTGCTACAGAAGAATGCTGAAGATTAGATGGGTAGATCACATAACTAATGAGGAAGTATTGAATAGGATTGGGGAGAAGAGAAGTTTGTGGCACAACTTGACCAGAAGAAGGGATCGGTTGGTAGGACATGTTCTGAGGCATCAAGGGATGACCAATTTAGTATTGGAGGGCAGCGTGGAGGGTAAAAATCGTAGAGGGAGACCAAGAGATGAATACACTCAGCAGATTCAGAAGGATGTAGGTTGCAGTAGGTACTGGGAGATGAAGAAGCTTGCACAGGATAGAGTAGCATGGAGAGCTGCATCAAACCAGTCTCAGGACTGAAGACCACAACAACAACAACAACAACATAATAAACTATATTATGAAAGAATTATACTGCAAGATTCAAGTGTGCAATTTCAAGTGCATTTACATATCTACAGTACAAAGTGTTCCCTCATATATAGACACACACACTGCAGAGCCAAAGGAACACACCTGCCTCATATTGTGTAGAGCCTCCGCAAGCAAGCAGAAGTGCCGCAACACAACGCGGCATGGACTCGACTAATGTCTGAAATAGTGCTGGAGGGAATTGTCACCTTGAATCCTGCAGGGCTGCCCATAAATTCATAAGAGTACGAGGAGGTGGAGATCTTTTCTGTACAGCATGTTGCAAGGTACCCCAGATATGGTTCCAGTTATCAACAGTCCAATGTCAGTGTTAACGATCCCAGGTGAGGCATAAAGCTATGTGTTGTAGAGTCATCAAGGGTACACAAGTGGACCCTCAGCTCTGAAAGCCCATATTGATGATGTTTCATTGAATGGTTCATGTGGTGTCACCGCCAGACACCACACTTGCTAGGTGGTAGCTTAAATCGGCCGCGGTCCAATTAGTACATGTCGGACCCGCGTGTCGCCACTGTGTGATCGCAGACCGAGCACCACCACAAGGCAGGTCTCGAGATACGGACGAGCACTCGCCCCAGTTGTACGACGACATTGCTAGCGACTATACGGACAAAGCCTTTGCTCTCATTTGCCGAGAGACAGTTAGAATAGCCTTCCGCTAAGTCCATGGCTACGACCTAGCAAGGTGCCATTAGCCTTACATAGTTTGAGAGTTATCGTATAAATGTCTCAAGAAGAACGTTGTATACAACAATGATTAAAAGTTAAGTATAAAGCAGCTACGTACTTTTCTTGCTACCATTCAATAGTTATCCTGTTCCAGACTTCACGCCAGTCGGCGTGTGTGTACGCGTGCCTTTCTTTCGGCTCCCTTCTCAATGTGGCGTAGCTAGCTTGTTACGCCACAACAGTTCATGCGCTGACACTTGTCGATAGCTCAGCATTGAAATCTGCAGCAGTTTAGGGAAGGATTGCATTTCTGTCACATTCAACAATTCTCTTCAATCGTTGGTCCCATTCTTGCGGGATCATATTCGGGCTGCAGCAATGTCGGAGATTTAATGTTTTACTGGATTCCTGATATTCACAGTACACTCCTGAAATGATTGTACAGGAAAATCCCCACTTCATCACTACCTCGGAGATGCTATGTCCCATCGCTTGTGCACTGACTATAAGACCATGTTGAAACTCATTTAAATCTTCATAACCTGCCATTGTAGCAGCAGTAACTGATCTAACAACTGCAACAGACTCTTGTTTTCTTTGGCACTTCGGTGTGTATATAATACACACACATATGTGCAAGGATGTGCACTGGACAGTATGTCAGACACCCATTTAAGTTTGTTGGATCAATGCCAACTACTTATCAAGCTTCAATAAATCAAACAAGCAATATCCTTGCTATAAAGTACTCAATCTCAAAGTAATCATTAGTTACAATATCTTTATCCCTCATGCAATCTCTTGCACAAGTGTAAGCTCAATGGTAAGTAGTAGTAGTAGTAGTAGTATCATGTAATCAGTTATATTAATAAAGATCATAATTATTTTATGTCAGTGTAAAATCAATCTTTGATGTCTAGCTTAAGAGTGCAATTTTCTCTTTCCTTGTTACAGCATCTCATTCTAACTCATTTCATTCAATCAAGTTCAACTTAAGGATCTGTAATCATCAATTTGACTGTAGCATACCTCATATCATCACGGTGTGTGTAAGATAATAAACAATAAATAATCATAGTACAATGTCATCATAGTGCATGTGTATAAAAACATCAGCATTAAAGCGTTATTGTTTCTTTCTACTTCAGTTTCGATTATCAGTATTCTTCCATAAGCTTCACAGAAATAATTGTAACATCAAAAAATCTCAAATAAAAGTGTGTATTTACAGAGTGACAATTATTGAACTATATGAAATAAAATTGTCATAACTTCTGAACGGCGTGTGTTAAGATGTTAAAACTTTACAGTTGGCTGTGGGGATGATGGGAATTAGTATGCATAGTATGGTTTGAATCCCACTTTTATTTGGATGGGTTCTTCAATAAGCAAAATTGGCGCATTTTGAGGGACTGAGAACCTGCATTCCACGACCGAGAAGTCTCTTCACCCTCAACGGATGACTGTGTGGTGTGCAATGTCCAGTCATGGAATAATTGGTGAAATATTCCTTCATAGCACAGTGACTACTGAATAGGATGTGAAGGTTTTGTAAGATGATTTCATCCCCTTTATCCAAAGTGACCCTTATTCTGACAAGATATATGGTTCATGCAACATGGAGCTTGACCCTATTTAAGCAAGAGAGTCCTGGAGGAGCACCTTGGGGACACTTTCTGGCTCTGCAGTACCCAGAGGCCATTGGTATGGGCCTTGATTGGCTGTCGTGTTCTCCAGGTCTGAACATATGCAACTTCTTTTTGTCAGGCTACATTAAAGACAAGGTGTACAACAATAACCCCAAAACCATTGGTGAAAAATAATGAAAAAAAAAAAACCTTCAAAAGGTCATCGAAATTTCACTATCCATCTGCATCACATCATAGCCAATGATGGCAGGCGTATCGAACATGTCATAACCTAAATCCAAATATCCGTAGAGACATTTACATGTGGAATATATAGTGTGTACTCTGTTGTTTGTAACTGTTTTTTTAAACATAGTTCAATAACTGTCACCCCATACGTGTACTGTACTGTTGTAGAAAGGTATTCGATATATGTAAGCATCATAAGCAAACATGTAGCATAGCATTCAGTGCGGCTAAGTATATCAGGACCACAGCTGCAGATATATTTTCTTAGCACTGCGACCCAGTGTCTTGTAGCAAAGTTCTTCTTCATTGACTAGAATGTGCCTTATATAATCTAATTATAGTAAGTGTTAGTGTAGAAAATCATATCCTCATAGTGTTAGATTACAAAAGCAGTATATTCAGAAGTAGTGAGCATCTGACTCATCACTAATATCATGTGTGTTAGAATAAATGTGTCACCAAGTCAAAGTGTTCAATTAGTAAAATCTTCCTAAGTAAACTGATAAGATGTAGAAAATTCTTAACTATTTCTCCTCAAACTCATGTCAGATAGACGTGTCTGTAAAGAAAGGCATTTAAGAATGTGGCATTGGTATGTTATGAAACAAATGCTGCATTAGCTAGGGGATCTTGCATTCACCACTTGCTTGGTATTCAGAGTGTGTAGCCTCCCAAGGATGTGGTATTGAAAGTCGTATGATAACATATATAGCAACTGCATTCAATTGGTAAAATTCTCACAAGTAAACTGACAAAATGTAGATAAATGTCAATTATATCTCAACATTCAATCAGATAAGATACAAGTGATCAAATATTTCAAATAAAACGATGCAGGTTAAAACTGTTATAAGTTTATAGGTGTGTGTATCCCTCCCTGAGGGTTTGTCATTATTTATAATTAGGCTTCAGGTGAGTGACATTTCTTAGTGTAAATAATTTGGGTGATTTAGGGTTATCAATCTGTATGCATTTGGACGTGAAATCTCCATGGTGTCAAATGGTCTAACACAGACGTCAAAAAATTTCTTTGTGATTTTAGTGATGGCTTTAGATTTTTCATAGCTTTCAGTTAAGACAAGATTTTCTACTTCGGGCTCAGGGACTTTCAGTTTCCTATCATGTTTTTGTTTTCTTTTACTATGATACAACTCCATATTTTTCTTAACAATCTCTTCTTTTTTATCTGCAGGCAATTCTGTGCATCTACATCTTTACAAAGCAAACCACCATGAGGTGCATGGCAGAGGGTACATGTTGGGTAACTAATCTGTGAAGTAAATTCGCTGCCTTCTTGTTGGAATTTACCTCACATGGAGCAAAACGTGATAGTATGCTGTAGGCTATTCAGTATATCTTCAAACTGACTAATTTAACAGTACCAATTATGATCTTTTGCACAATATGTTCTGCAAAGTCTGCCAATCTCTCCCATATATCTTTCAGTTGGATTGCCAGATGATAAATAAACTGATACAAGAATGAGTTTTATGTTTTCATCACTAACAAACTCTCTCCATACATTTGATGTAAATTAACTTTTATTATCAGATAAGATAACATGTATTTACCTACTTTCTGAAAATAATCATTTGTGAAACAGTGTATTATCTTTCTGCTCATAGCTCTCTTGAGGGGCTATAGTTTGACAAATTTTAAAATAAACCTACAGCAACAGACAAATAAGTGTATCCTTCCTTAGTGCAAGTAGCTGTACAAATAAATCTATGCTGACTCATTCTGACTTACCTTTAGGAATGATATTCTGCATAATACCCTTCTGTTTTTGATTAGTAACCTTCACTCTCTGGCATCTGTGACATCTTCCTAAACATTTTCTAACTCACCTAGCAATGTTGTTGAAATAAACATTCTTTTGAATACATTTCATTGTACCACAATGTGTATGACTTTGATGTGTGTATATAATCAAAGTGTCTGTGTCAAGCTCAGGCAAAGGACCTTCAAGATATCTGAATCCACACAATGTCTTTGAAATAAAATTTCTTTATAAACCTGGTAATATTTTTTTTACTTTTTCATGACCTTTCTTTGTTGAATAACTTTTCACCAGTTTCCACTCATCATCTTGGTTCTGATTTCATCTTAACTGTTCACAAATTTTTACACTTTCTCTTTGTCCCTTAATTTCCTGAATATCCATCATTCTGAAATTTCTGTTGTCCTGAAAGCTCTCATTTTCATATTCACCCCCCACTAGTAATGTAGACAGAATACAGTACTTTTATATACTGAATGGTATAATCAAATTGTTGCAAATAAACTGCCCACCTGGTAATTCTGCTGTGGTACAATTTTCACTCTTGTATATAACATAATGCTTTGTATTTGGTGTAAACTATTTCTTTGTATCCTACTAGGTAATTCTTGTATTTCTTAAAACCTCAAATGATGGCTACAGGCTCCTTCTCAGTAACAGTGTAGCTCTTCCCATGTTTTTGTAAACCCCTACTACCAAAACTGATTGAATGGTTTTATGTCTTTTCATTAATTTTGCTCTCTTGAAACAAGTGTACACCTAAGTCATAATCATTTCCATCAGTCATTAAATAAAATGGCAATGAGTAATTGGGTCTGTGTAGTATTTCATTATTGAATATCTGTTTCTTAATTTCATTAAACTTCCTGACACTCTTCAGTCCATTCCCAGATACTATTTTTCTTTGGCATCTCATGAAAACATGGTGCATTAACTGCCTGTGTTCTGATGTACTGCCTGTAAAAGTTACATAAACTGTAGAATGATCTAAGTTCTTTCTTTGTCTTTGGTCTTGGAAATTCTGCAATGGCCAAAAGATTGTTTTTATCAGGCAGAATTCCCTCTTCATTAATTGTGTGACCCATAAAATTTAACTCTTTCATATCAAACTTGCACTTTTCTAATTTTGCAGTCATGCCTCCCTATCTAAACTTTTCTGCAACTCTCCCTCAAAATTTCTGTGTGTTCTTCCCAAGTTTTACTAGTAACCAAAATCTCATCTACATAAACAATCAGTTTCAAGAGTAGATCACTACCTAACACAAAGTCCAAAGCATGTATAGATTCTGCAAAAGATATGTTTAGACCAAAATGTACAATACAGTATTGAAAACTCTTCCTGTTGTACAGAAATGCTGTTTATTATCTAGAGTTGGGTTCTAAAGTAATTTGCTGAAAAACTCATTTCAAGTCAAGACTAATAAAGTATTTGGTGTCATGGAATTTGCTCAAAAGTTATTCTGTGGACGTAGGATGATCTGTCTCCCTTTCTAAGAATTTACTTACAGGCCCAGAATCAAGGACTAATCTTACACCCCCATCTTTCTTGGAAACAGCAACCAGTGTGTTGTTTCATTGGCTGCTGCTCCTCTCTACTATCCTCAATGTCTGCAATTTCTGTAATTCTCTTCAAATTATTATTATTATTATAATTATTATCATTAATTTTCTTTCTTTCTTCTTCTTTTTGCAAATGGGAACATCATAGGATTTGATGGAAAAAGACATGTTTCCTCAGTTTCAATCTACAAATATAGTTTTTCATTCTACCTGGCTTCTCTCTGTTTCACAGCAATCCCACAAAAATTTATGTAAATCATCTCTTTCTGTACTACTCAAATTATCTGCTGTGTTTATTTTACCTGAAACTAACTGTAAAAGGCTGTCACTAACCAAATGTTTATCATAAAACTGTAGTTCCAATCACCAAAAACATCAACATCTCTTAACTGATTGCTACAGTTTTCATTAAATTGCATGTGTAATTTAGTTTCTTCTCAAATTTCAGATTTCGGTTCTACAAACTCCACAAATTCCAGATTTTCGTTCCACAAACAATAACTTTATATTTTCCAAGTTACAAGACACTGGCTTTAACTATCCAGTCCATCACTAACAAAATGTGTTTATTCAGATCAGCTACCACTAGACAACCTGGTTCAAACATAAAATTATCAACTGTGAACCAAATCAGAGCTTGTCTATTTATTAAATTTTCCTGTGGTTCCTTTAATTCTAGCACCTGTGATAGGGACTTATGTATAATATTATGTTTTCTTCAATCTATCTCTTAACTTACCAGATATGCCACAAATAGGACCACCAGTGTCTACCAAACAAATTCCTGTCCAAGTACCTATAAAAATCTCAATGTACCCCCTAGAGGGTTTCCAGATCTTAGACCAGCATAAAATCGATAACAAATTTTTCGGTTCTCTTCCTCAGTCTGTCTCGAGCTCTTTCTCAGGCATCCTTGATTTTGACTCCTTCACCCTTACAATTTAATGATCTGGGTATACATTACTTCATAACACTATTCATAGATGTTTTAATTCTTGGGCTAGGCTCTCATTATCTGAAAGTGTTCAAGCTCCAAGAACCAGAATATTTGGCACCAAATTTCTTTGTGATGGATGGTGATGGCTCAAGGCATGGACCTAGAGGTCAATGTGTGTTTTTCTATGTACACACACACACACACACATGACCGAGGGACCTGTCCTATCTCCTCTTAGCTAACATGTCAAGGAAATCTCATAAGCCTTTTTTCTAAGTTCCATAATGAATTTTCTACTTGAAGGATGAAGTTTAAATGTTCCAGAAACTCTTGAAGCTCTTCTGCTATGTGTGGTCACACTACAAATGTGTCATCCATGTACCGACAGAAATGCATTGGTTTCATCTTGGTGATTTGTAGTGCCTTTGCTTGAAACTGATCCTGGTATAGATCCTCCACAACAGGTGATAACAGACTACCCATCACCACACCTTTTGTTTGTTCATAATATTTTCCATTGGATAGAAAATAAGCAGGTGTCAGAACTTCTGCAGCGTAGTCGAGTGGGCATTTGGGCTTGATGGCATGCTCCAATTTCTGCAAAGTGTCCATGTACTGCTGTGGGTTAATTGATGCACTGTGTTCCAGAAAGTCAATGAGCAGTGGGCCCTTGCAGCTAAAGAAAAAGATCATCGTAAGTGTCCTGGAGCTGATGTTCCTGTTGTTTTGACTACACTGTAGAAGTTTCACTAAGAAGCCCTTACACATCCTCCAGACAGTCCCAACCTCTAAATATGTCAGTTTCATATTGTTGGAGCTCTGTAGAAAGACATTCACAGCCATCAGTTTCCTTCGAATGAAGAGGTGCACAATGGTGTACAATCATCATTGTGCAGGCAACTGCAAACATTTTTCCATGAAGGCACTGACTGTGTTTTCTCACGGTGGGATAAATGTACTAACACTAATGGAAATTACTTTTGAAATAACAATCAGTTTACTTACTTTTTCCATTGTCTCATTTTCATTTGACTGTCTCTTACAGAAACTAAAAGGAAGGTAGTACAAAACATGGTCAGAAGGTTCATATTGCAGCTGTGATGACTTGCTTTTATATGTTTAACTGTACTCCTGTAGGGACACTAATGGAAACTGGATTAACGCATTGAGATGTGTATGGTGATAAAGTTAAAGTCCATATCAGTAACTTGTGAGATGGTTGCTGTACATTAGTACTAATACAAGCCCCGACATACCTTATGCAGCTAGTGTTTTAGGCCAATATAATTGTTAGTTTACTAGTGTGCATTGGAAAGCAGCAAGAGAGTCCTTCACTATCTCAAAGGTACTGCACTCATCTAATGCAAGCCATTTCTGTGATTATAATAACTGTATGTGTCACATTGAATCACATGTTGTGCTGAAATATCCAGTATTATTTTGTTTGTGCCTCGTATGAACTGTGTATTGCATTAGCATCATTGTGTGCATATGTGTGCGTGTGTGTGTGTGGGGGGGGGGGGGGGGGATGGGCGTGAAATATGAAATAAAAGTGCCAGACCCATGATTTGGGACCCAAACACATCAAGAAACTCGACAAAGAATTGGAAGTGAACTGATCAATTGTAGTGGCAGTTTGGCAATGGCAAATGGTTCGTGGATGACATTGAGTGCTCTGACTGGACAAAACCAGCTCCAATGCATGAAGTGTCAACTATCAATAATTTAATCACACTATAGGAAAAAAATTGCAGAATAATGTATCAACAAAAATGTCACATTAATATTCCTCAAAGTGGAGAAATAGGGAATAAATGTTAAAGAGTGTCAACTGTCATAAATTAAGCTGAACAAAATGTGGTTTGAAAGCTACTTTTTTTGGATTGATTCAATAAAGCGTAGTATGAAGCACTGCACCAAGGTGATCCTTCCTGATCTATCCAGTTTGTCACACTACTATTCAGCACTTGTAGACTTTGAGAAGGTACCAGGATATGTTTTTTTTGTCTAATGTGTTTTGGATTATGTGCAGATGTACACATCTAAAAATCTAGCATGGCAGTGTTCTTCTGAGTGTACTACAATAAACTCTACTGTATAAAATAGAATGAAAAATCAGTAAGCCATCATGTGTTTTATTTTTCTACTGAGAAATGGTAAACCACTATTGTGACTCTGTTGTGCAACTAGGGAAGGGAGCATCCTTATGGGAACTGGGGATGGATGACTGGCACATGCTGCTGCCATGTTTGTATGTTGGGACTGGGTAAGGGAAACCATGCACAAGGCTCCCTTCTGTAGCTCGGTAATGGCTGAATGCCGAAGTGACCAAAAAAGACTGAAGATATTACTTTGGCACGGTTCTGCTTTGACTGCAGATCATTGCCAAAACTGCAGCTGCACCAGTGAATCAGCATTTCTTATTAACACAGTGATAATTAAGAAAATCCAAGATACACTGATGCAACACCAAATATTTAATGTAGAGTAATTAAATTTTAGGAATACATTTGTCTAGGTAACACATTTAAGTGATTAACATTGCAAGATCACAGGTTAATGTGAGTGTGAGATAAGCCACTGCAAATGTGAAATGGTGGTGCATTAATAACCAGTGTAACCACCAGAATGTTGAATGCAAGCATGCAAATGTGCATGAATTGTGCTGTACTGGTGCCAGATGTCAGTTTTTGGGATGGAGTTCCATGCCTGTTGCACTTGGTCAGTCAATACAAGGACATTTAACGGTGGTTGTGGATGACACTGGAGTTGTCGTCTGATGATGTCCAATATGTGCTGAATTAGAGACAGATCTGGTGATTGAGCTGGCCAAGGCAACATGTCAACATTGTGTTGAGCATGTTGGGTTACAACAGTAGTATGTGGGTGAGCATTATCCTTTTGGAAAACATTCTCTGGAATGTTGTTGGTGAATGTTAACACAACAGGTCAAGTCACCAGATCGACGTACAATTTGCAGTCGGGGTGACTGGGATAACCATGAGAGTTCTCCTGCTGCCATACAAAATTGCATCCCCGACCATAACTCCAGCTATAGAACCAGTGTGTTTAGCATGCAGACAGGTTGGTTGCAGGCCCTCAATTGGCCTCCTTGTAACCAGCACATAGTCATCACTGGCACTGAGGCAGAACCAGCTTTCCTCAGAAAACATAACAGACGTCCACCGAGCCCTTCAGTCATCTCTCAGTTGACACCACTGAAGTCGCAAATGGTGGTGGTTTGGGGTCAGTGGAATGCCTGGCTCTGGGCTGTCTTTGAAGTAACTGATTTATAACAGTTCTCTGTGACACTGTGGTGACAGCTGCTGCTGATCTGCATCTATACAGGGTGTTACAAAAAGGTACGGCCAAACTTTCAGGAAACATTGCTCACACACAAAGAAAGAAAATATGTTATGTGGACATGTGTTCGGAAATGCTTACTTTACATGTTAGAGCTCATTTTATTACTTCTCTTCAAATCACATTAATCATGGAATGGAAACACACAGCAACAGAACGTACCAGTTTGACTTCAAACACTTTGTTACAGGAAATGTTCAAAATGTTCTCCATTAGCGAGGATACATGCATCCACCCTCCGTTGCATGGAATCCCTGATGCGCTAATGCAGCCCTGGAGAATGGTGTATTGTATCACAGCCATCCACAATACGAGCACGAAGAGACTCTACATTTGGTACCGGGGTTGCGTAGACAAGAGCTTTCAAATGCCCCAACAAATGAAATTCAAGAGGGTTGAGGTCAGGAGAGCGTGGAGGCCATGGACTCTGTCTAGATAAAAACGTACCGCGCCACAGCTATTGCCCCGTGCTAATCCATACATCAAATGGGCATCTGCCAACTCTGCATTTGTAAACATTGCACTGACTGCCAAACCACGTTCGTGATGAACACTAACCTGTTGATGCTACGTACTGATGTGCTTGATGCTAGTACTGTAGAGCAATGAGTCGCATGTCAACACAAGCACCGAAGTCAACATTACCTTCCTTCAATTGGGCCAACTGGCAGTGAATCGAGGAAGTACAGTACATACCGACGAAACTAAAATGAGCTCTAACATGGAAATTAAGCGTTTCCGGACACATGCCCACATAACATCTTTTCTTTATTTGTGTGTGAGGAATGTTTCCTGAAAGTTTGGCCGTAGCTTTTTGTAACACCCTGTATATACATAGATACACCACCACCCACTGTATGGCACATGGTGGAGAGCACCCCATACCATCCCCGTTCCACTTGCAAATAGGGTGAGGGAAAAATGACTGCCTGTATGCCTCTGTATGAGCCCTAATTTCTCGTATCTTATCTTTGTGGTCCTTATACACAATGTATGTTGGCAACAGTAGAATCGGTCAGCAGTCAGCTTCAAATGCCGATTCTCTAGATTTTCTCAATAGTGTTCCTCAAAAAGAACGTTGCCTTCCCTCCAGGGATTCCCATTTGAGTTCCCGAAACATCTCCATAACTCTTACATGTAGTTCGGATCTACTGGTGACAAACCTAGCAACCTGCCTCTGAATTGTTTCAGTGTCTTCCTTCAATCTGATCTGGTATGGATAACAAACACTTGAGAGAAGTACTCAAGAATAGTTCGCACCAGTGTCCTATATGCTGTCTCCTTTACATCTGAACCACTCTTTCCTAAAATTCTTCCAATAAACTGAAGTCGACCATTCACCTTCCATACAACAGTTCTCACATGCTTGTTCCACCTCATATCGTTTTGCAACATTATGCCCAGATATTTAAATGACTTGACTGTGTCAAGCAGGACGCCAGTAATACTGTATCTAAATGTTTCAGGTTTGATCTTCCTATTTACATTTTTCCACTACAATGCACACAAGCTATGCACTGAACATGATGGTCTTCCCTCCAGGTAATGCCACGGGACCATCTGGAGTCCGGTCATCTTGTGACCATACATTCTCATGTCCACCGCTGCCAGCAGTCATGTATAGTGGCTACATTCATGCCCAAGTCTTTCTGCAGTATCACAGAAAGAACATCTAGCTTCTCACAATCCTATTACACCACCTTGTTGAAACTCAGTGAGGTGCTGGTAGTGGCGTCATTGTCACCTTAAAGAAATTCTCGACTAACATCAACTTACCACATTGAGTCTCAAAGGTAACTAACGCTCATGACCGTTACAGCACGTATTTAAAGCAAACCTGACTTGCATCCTCATAGTAGCGCTACTAGCGCCATTCTTACACGCCTGGTGCGAAATATGAATAGACAGCATCTTTCAGATGTTGCAACACACCTACAAATTTTCGTTTACGTCGGACAACTTCTTGGTGTTGTGATTGCAGTTTAATGGAGTCGCAGACAATGATTGCTAGAAAATCGAGATAATTAGCTAACGAATAAAAGGCTGCAGTCAGGTTCCAATAATGGGCAATTGCCCCCTTTCGCCCGTCCTTCGTATGACACAATATTTTGAGTAAAGGGGACTGTTATGACATCGTGCGACTTGTTAGCAGCTGACACAGTGGCTGCACCAAAGACTGAGATGGCGTGGAGTTTTACAATTATTTATTGAACTTTTTTACAATTTCTCCCTCGTCGTTGCTGCCCAGCCCTGCGGATCCCTCTGCCTGGCTGCTGCTGTGTAGATTCTCCGACAATGTGCGCCGCTGATCGCACTTAGTAGCTGATGCCATGATGCCCTGTGGTTGAGATGAACTTGCTGTGAGGCCAGCTGCCAACGCCTGCTGCACCGGCAGCTGGGAAGCCGTCAGTCGCGATGTCCGCGAGGTCACGTCATGGATGGACCACGCGCCGTGGGGTCAGGTTGCCATGAAGTCCAGGCGTCAGTCCCCGGCGGTGCCTGTGACCAAGACCGCGCTGCGGCCGGTCCTGCTGGAAGTTCTCGCTGTAGTTGGTCAGCCCTGGTGCCGACTGAACTCGGGTCGACCCCCAGAGCTGAAGTTGGCATCCGGCGGTGAACGGATGACTCCTGCGAGCTGGAACAGACTTCTGGTATCGTCCCCTACAAAGATTGAACATTCGGACACGGACCACGTCCGTCCTCAGATCCGAACTGCTTCCGGATGGCTTCTGTCTGCTGCTGCCTGCGCTCGGCTATTTATATCCGGCAGGAGGACGTTTTTTACACTCGGTAGTAGCTTTTTGTTATTACTCCCGCAGTATATTGCAGCGTAACTTAGTGTGCTGGCCTCACTTCCCCTTACTCAGCAGTCTCCAGGCTTCGGTCAGCGCTCTGTCTGTGTGCGTCCTTGCGTCAGCTTGTTGGTAGACCGCTTCTGTCAGCAAGGCTATCTGTGCCACGCTTACTTCGCAACGCCTCAGTCACCAGCTGCCTCTGTTTTGCCATTCTGCACTGCATGAAGCAACACTTACTAAATGTGGCCACAACAGGACAGTTTACATGACCCTTGTACATATTTGGAATAATCAGAATAGTTTACAAACATCATAGGTTACACTAGCTACTAAGATAACCTCAGATAACATTTAATAATAGACCACTTAAGTGCTCCCTGGTCAATAATACTGCGCAATATTTCTTGATGCACAGTAATATTGAACGTGTTGGGGCGAGACTGAGAGGTTGCACAATAATACTGAACACATCAAAAACTTTTGAAACAGACTGTCCATCCACACTTTATGTTTCACGGAATCGAAGGCCTTTGGAAAATCGATGAATGCCAGGTACATGGTTGCTTGGAATTCTTTGATTTGCTCTAAGATGATCCTAAGAGTGTTAATAAGATCAACACAGCTGTGTTGTGCCCTAAAACCGGCATGTTCTTCACGCAGTCGCTTTTCAAGGGATTCTTTAATTCTGTTTAAAATAATTATGGTGAGGACCTTACTGGGCACTGACAACAATGTAATACCACGCCAGTTGTTACAGTCTGACAAATTTCCCTTTTTTGGGAGCTTTACCACCAAGCCATTTTTCCACTCCTTTGGAGATTTCTCTTCAAGCCAAATATGCTTCAGCAAAGGATGGAGCAATTTAACAGTACTTTCAATATTGGCTTTTAAGAGCTCCGGTGCTATGTTGTCTAGGCCTGGAGCCTTTGTATTTTTTAGTGTTTTCAAGGCAATCCTAATTTCGTCCATTGTGGGGCACTGCAAATTTATATCTTGATCTTCTTCGACTTTCTCTGGAACATCTCTTACCTGTTCCTCTTGGTTGTCTTCACAATTTAACAGCTCCCTGAAGTGCTCCTCCCATCTCTGTAGCTGTGCCTGTTGAGTTGTAAGCATCACACCATTCTTGTTCTTAACTGGTCCTTCATGTCTGAAGTTCTTCATTGACAACCATAATGTTGTAGAGCTCTGTCATATTTCCTTGTCTTGCTGCTTATTCTGCTAATTTTGCTTGCTCATAAAGTGCTCTGGCAGGTGTTGTGGAAGTATGGCATACCACAGAAGATCTTAAACATCACAAAAGATCTATATGACGGCTACAAATGTTGTGTACTCCACAAGGGAAATATGACAGAGCCCATAAAAGTAACAACTGGAGTTCGGCAGGGTTGCATTTTGTCACCAACACTTTTTATACTCATTCTAGACTCTGTTATGAGAAGAGTCACAGCAGGCAGGAGACGAGGAATCCAGTGGGGGATCCACGAACGTCTGGAGGATTTGGATTTTGCAGACGACATAGTTTTATTAGCTCCAAGGCTGACTGATATGCAAGCTAAATTAAACTTGCTGAAAGAAGAAGCAGAGACTGCTGGCCTCAAGATAAATACAGGCAAAACAAAGGAAATGAGAGTAAATTCAGAGAACATGGAGGTGCCCCTGTTAATAGGTGAGCAGCGAGTGGAGACTGTCAACTCATTCCTGTATCTGGGTAGTATAGTGGCAGAAGATGGTGGAGCTGGAGATGACGTGAAAAACCGCATTAAAAAGGCAAATGCTGCCTTCATACAATTGTATCCAATTTGGAAAAATAGAAATATCACATACAAAACAAAAATCCGTATTTTTCATACAAATGTGAAGGCTGTCCTTCCGTACGCCAGTGAAAGCTGGAAAATGGATAAAAAGATAACAACCCAGTTACAAAGCTTCATAAATAGATGTCTTCGACGCATCATGAATATCTGGTGGCCAGAAAAAATATGTAATGAGGAGCTCTGGCGAATAACAAACCAGACACCTATAGAAGACCAGATACGAGAGAGAAAGTGGGGCTGGTTGGGGCACACCTTGAGAAAAGCAGATGGAGCCATCGAGAAAAAAGCATTGGAATGGAATCCCCAGGGAACAAGGAAGAGAGGAAGACCAAGGGCATATGGAAGTGGACAGTGGAAGGGGAAGCAAAAAGAGTTGGCAAGACCTGGGCATAATTGAGGCAAATGGCCAAAGAAAGAGTCGGATGGCGAGTTCTCCTGGATGCCCTATGCCCCCATAGGGGCCAAAGGAATTAAGTCAAGTCAAGTCAAGTCCATCCACACTAATGTGACCACTTATCAGAAGGCTGAATAACCACCTTTTGCAGCGCAGATCACTGCGAGAAGTGCAGAAAGTGAGGTTCTGGGAGGCACCGACTGAGATGCAGAGCCATGCCAACTCCAGAGCCGTGGCCAGCTGCACTAGGTTCCTCGGTTGGAGATCCATGGCTCGAACAGCTCGATCGAGATGGTACCACAGATTTTCGACTGGGTTTAAATCCGGGGCTTTGGTGGCCAGGGGAATATGGCAATCTCATCCTGGTGCTCTTCGAACAACACATATATGCTGTGAGCTATGTGGCACGTTGCGTTGTCCTGCTGGAAGACACCATCGTGCTGAGAAAAACAAACTGGAAGTATGGGTGTACATGGCCCCCAGGGATAGATGCATACCGATGTTGATCCATTGTGCCTTCCAGAATGACGAGGTCACCCAGAGATTCTCCTCCGATCTACCATACACGCCAACAGCCTCTCTCTGATAGAGCATAAAACGTGATCATCTGAAAAGTCCACCTGTCGCCAGCCAGCGGACATCAGGTTGCGCTTCTGGGGTGCAAATTTCAGTCATCATCGCTGTTAGCGTCGGTGCGGAGGCCCATACGCAGCAACATTTGCTGAACGGTCGTTGAGGAGACACTTTCAGTACCTCGCCCATTGGTTCATCTGGGCAGTCAGTTGCTCAACAGTTGCACGTCTATTTGCCAGTACACATCTCCGCAGCCGTCTTTCACCCCTGGAGCATCACAGTAGTCTTGGCGGCAGTTTTCAATAGCGTCATTTTCCGATGAATGGCACGTGAACAGTTTACAGACTTAGCCATTTCGGAAATGCTTCTGCCCTTGCCCCGAAAGCCAGTTACCATGCCCTTTCGAACGTCAGATAAATCATTCCGTTTCTGCATTACGACAACAACTGCTCTGTTTTCCGCATCTCCTCGACATGCTTTGTAAAGCCCTCCATCGCTAATGCTGCCACCTCCCTTTTGGGTGTGGTTACTGCGCATTGACACCGAACATAGGCTGTGGCCACATTAATGTGACTGGATGGTAAACATTGTGCTGCCTGGAAATATTGTTGTCTATGGGCAGTATTGACAATATCCCTGCCAGCCTCTCATGTGCTACAGAGTATGGATATCATGGTGTTCACTATTCGTTGTCGTGGTGTTGAAAATGAGTTCAAACTAGACGAAAGATCATTAAGGTTAGAGTGCATCGAAATGTATAAATAAGTGCCAGAATTACGGAATGTTAAAACAGATTGAGTACAAAACCAGAAATAGTAAAAATCAGTTGTATGAATGTTGCACAGAAAATAAGGGGAAAGGCAACGATGGACGATAGTTTAAAAAAGTTAATTAATACAGAACTATGAATAAAAGTGTGTATACCAGTATTCATGTGAGTGTAAACGTTACGTACCCAAATATAATCATTTAGTGTATGTATTATAGCATGACATGTTTCCATACTATGGTATATCTCAAATACTTTAAGGTGAATGGCATTTGTAAATTTGAAGTCTTCGAAAGAACCATCAGTGACGAGGTATTTTGCACAATAGGTAAACACTGACTTGTAATGTTTTTTTTCTGATCAAGAGGATGAGGGAGAGAGACTCTAAAATTGCCATTTTTGATGTAAACAGGTTAGTTAATTTTGAGATGTTCAATGACACAAGAACTGACATAAAAAGCATTATCTCCCACAGAACTGATGGTTATCCACACAATATTTGCTACACATACATTACTTCGATATTTAACAAACAAACTATTAAACGGCAATTGCTAAAGCCATAGTACTGTCTCATTGCAATCATCCAAATAGTGCTGCATTTACCTGAACAAGAGATTAAGCGGAATCATGGGAAACCACTAACTACTAGAAGCGTATAAGAATTTAGTAATGAATAAAAAACACCGTACACCAGATTCCAAGGGGGGAGAAGAGGAGGGGCAAGTACGTATGTATGGGGACGGCTATGTATTCGTATTCTGACAACCATTTCCAGCAATGTATCAGGATGTTATGATAATCTTTTTCGTTCAAACTTAATTCTCTCATCATGTTTCCGTGTGTGATCTTTGACGCTGCATCCAATTCGTCATCCAACTTTTGTTTTTCTACTTGCAGCAAAGTAGATAAATCATCACGGTGGCAGTGTCTTTATTATCAGCATTCCGGACCACAATATTATTGATCAGTCAAGGGGGAAATTCAGTAATAATTCACTATATTGTTGACGGTGTAGTGGACGCTTTACAATCCTTCACAACGTGAACTCACGCCGTCACAAAGGACTTCATGTGTCAAAGCAGACCGGTGCTGATCATAATACTCTGTTGCAGAAGCTAAGCTAGGTAATTATGGAATACGAGGCCTGCCAAACAAGTGGATACATTCCTACCTTCATGACCGTCAACAGATCACTCAAATAAAATACAAAGACATAAAAACACAAAAAAATTGTAATTTTTGCAGTAATGCACAAAACATTACATATGGGGTTCCTCAAGGGTCAGTCCTTGCGCAATTCTTTTCATTCTTTATGTTAATGATTCGTCAGAAAAAATAACTAAAGGAGAACAGTACTTTTTGCAGATGACACAAATATCCTAATCAAATCATGTGTTGAGGAAAGCCTACAAAAAACAACTACAGATATAATACAAAATTTAAAACAATGGTTCAGAACAAACAAGCTAATAATAAATAATGAAAAAACAGTGAGTCAATTTTCCAAATTGATAGAAACTACATCCTGCAAGACCGATTTTTAAAATTGATGGAAAAACTGTCTCATCTGTGAGCGACAAAAAATTTTTAGGCATACGTATTCAGCAAAACCTAAAATGGGAGACACATATTAATCATGTAAATAAAAAGTTAAACACACTTAGTATTCAGTTAAATTCCTCGCACAAAATACAAACTGTGTGTCAGTGATCACAATGTACCATGGCAGTATTCACTCATGTCTGATGTATGGAATTACCTTTTGGAGGAACTCCATAGGTACAAACAAAACATTTAGGCTACAGAAAAAAGATTGTTAGAATAATAAACCATGCTAAGTACAGAGACTCCTGTAGACCAATATTTAAAAATCTCAATATACTGCCTCTTCCTTGCTTATATATGTATGAAATATTAAATTTCACAAAAGGAAGTATTTTAAAAGATGGAAATATCTTCTAGTACAACTGTGATTACCACCCTCATGATACTAGGCAGAAGCATTATTTGCATGTCATTTGTAAGAGAGGAGTGTATCATACAGGCATAATGCTGTACAATCACATGCCATCCTATTTGAAACGGATGCAAAATTTACAAAAGTTTAAAGTGAAACTGAAAGAGTACTTGCTTGACCACTGCTTCTATTCTGTCTCTGAGTTTTTATAGTACCAGAAAAGTATAGTGTAACTGCTCAAATATTCTTAACCAATCTATAATTTTATTTCATTATATTAATTTTGTCATCAATTTCAACATGTACTGAATAATTTTTAATTATTTATCTTTTCAAAATAACAATGTGTATGATGTTGCATATACTGTTCTACCTGACTTGTTCTACATCGTTTGTGCAAAATATGTATCTAAACACGATTTACAGCACCAATAAAGAAATACAAATGCAATGCGTTTGATCAGGACCGTTTTAGGAGGTGCTGACTTGACTCGCAAAATGCTATGCTAGCAATTCTTTGTCGTAGACCATCTGCAGTTTTGTATATACTACAAACAAAAGTATACGCTTCCATTTGCATTATCAAAAACTAGCATACACATTCATTCGACTTAGTTTCTCTACTCACTAATAGAACTTGGTATTTGTATGACATGACTGACTGGTTGTGACTCATTAGTCGTATAATTAATGCCTGATACATATATGCATTTCGTGAAGTGCCCAGTTTTAGGAGGTTTAGTCAATTATTATCCGCAATTTCGTTATATTTTTGTTTACTTTGGTGGTACTGTCGTTTAACGTTGATGACGCATGCTTTGTTTATTTGTTATCATATCTTCACAATTTTCAAGCTACTATGTTAGTTTCGTTATTGCTGCCGTGCTGTTAATCTTGGCTGCTCCGCTGTCTGTCTGCACCAAAGAAGAACAACGTTCAGTGATCCGTTTTTTGTGGTCGGAAGGCATATCACGGACCGAAATTCATCGAAGATTTTCGGTACAGTGTTTTGCCACAACGGAGTGTTTACGAATGTATTGTAAAAATTCCGAAATGGTCGCACAAGTGTTATGCACGATGAAGGAGCCGGACGACTGTTTACCGCCACAAATGAAGAAACCATTGAGCGTTCGCGTGAAATCATTCTCTTAAACAGATGATTAACTATTGGCGAAGTGGCACATCGCCTGCAAATTAGTCACAGTTCTGCCTATGAAATAATCCACAACAGACTTGGGTTTCATAAAGTTTGTGCAAGATGGGCTCCAAAACAACTCACACAGTTGCATAAACAAACGCGCTTCGACATCTGCAAAACACATTTGGATCGCTATGTTAACGGAGGGGACAACTTCTTAGACAGGACCATTACTGGTGACGAAACATGGATCCATCATTACGAGCCGGAGAGTAAACGGCAGTGTGTGGAATGGAAACATCCAAATTTGCCGCGCAAGAAAAAGTTCAAGACCCAACCGTCCGCAGGAAAAATGATGCATACGGTTTTTTGGGACGCACAAGGTCCACTACTGGAACATAATGGGGAAAGGGTCATAACAAACAGTGTACGTTACAGTGAGATGCTTATGCCGAGCTAAAAGCCTGCAATTCGAAGCAAACGCCGAGGATTTCTGTCGAAAGGTGTGTCGTTGCACAACAAGCCCGTCCGCATACTGCTGCCTACACAGCTGAAACGCTACAGAAACTCAAATTTGAAGTAATGGATCATCCTCCATAGAGTCCCGATCTTGCCCCTTCTGATTATCACTTGTTTGGTCCACCCAAACAGGCATTAAGGGGCCGCCCATTTGCCTCGGACGAAGCAGTGAAAGAAGCGGTGCATTCCTGACTCGCAGCTCAACCGAAAACCTTCTCTTATGAGGGCATCAGGAAGCTTGTACAACGATGGACCAAGTGCATTGAAACGCAAGGAGACTATGTCGAAAAACGATGTTCTTGTAAGCTTCCTATTTGATTACAATAAAATTTTATAACTACTTTGCGGATAATAATTGACTTACCCTCGTACATTTGTCTGTTTTGCCAGTATTTTCATCGGGCTGATATTTTGTCGAGTATTACTACGATTTAAATCATGTAAGCAACCTCATGTAAAGTTGCATTTTCGAAAAAATATTATAGACTACGTCTTTAATGAGTAACGATATGACTAATATAATCAAAGATTAATTGGGCATTATTATGTAAAGAACTGTAATAATCGTCGTAACCTTCAAAGTATTGAACTAAGGGATGCCTTCACATTTAATAACATTATCAAAACCGTAATATATTGGCATCTGAGGGGTACACGCAATGTCAACACTACCAATATTGACAAGTTTTGAATTACATTTACATAGCCTTACTTGATGCACGCCAAGTGCTCGTATTGCTTTCAATAAAAGATCATAATCCTCACTGGTAATTACGTGGCTTCTTCTTCCTCCAAAATGTTTCAATATTGCTACTACGTAAAGAGTGTATGTCATCTCGAACTGGCGGTTTTGACAATAGTCGCCATTCAGGTGTTGTCAGAACTCAGCCACTCGAAGTTAGTGTGCCATGTATGTACTGTTTGCTGTTTATGTTATCAGTCCGTATTTGTGTATGTCATTGCTCAGATTCAATTTTTCAAGTTATCTCTTAACACAAACTGGTTTTAAAGTAGAGCTCCAGAATTTGCTGAGTTCCTACAATCTTACATCAGTGGTTGACTTTCCTACTAGGATCACACCTGACTGTCAATCTCTGATAGACAATATATTTTTAGATGTAAATTTATACCAGAACTTCACTGTCACTGCAATAGTAAATGGCATATCAGACCATGAGATGGACAGCTCCTCACTCTACATGACTACAGACCTGTCAAGAAAGCAGTCCCATCCTGGAAGGCAATCAGACTTATGAACAAAGAGACCCTGGAATTTTTTAACCATAAGCTGCAGCATGAAGATTGGAATTCAGTTCGCAGAGTAGATGATGTTGATACAAAGTTCAACATATTCATAAATGAATTCCTATCCCACTTTGAAGAAGCTTTTCCTAAAAAGTTTGTTAGGAACAATATTTCCTCGTCCTTAAAGAAGCCATGGATCACAAAGGGTATTCGAGTGTCATGTAAATATAAGAGAGAACTTTATGTTGCAACCAGAGGGTCAAGGGACAGAGAATTAATCAGCCATTATAACATGTATTGTAAAATCCTAAAGAAAGTTATTCAGACATCAAAAGCACTGTATTATGTAAAAGAAATTGATAACTCCAATAATAAAATGAAGACTGTCTGGCAAATAGTTAACAAGGAGACAGGGAACAATAAAAAAAGAGCTGTAGAAAACTTCATAATCAAACATGCAGGGAATCTTGTGCAAAATCCTGAGATCATAGCTGAAATCTTTAATAAACACTTCCTGTCAGTGTCTGAGCAAATAGGCTGCAAGGGTTCTGTGAATGATGCCCTGACCTTTTTGCGAAATGCTTTCCCTAACAAAATCATCCAAATGCATATTAGACCTGTTACAGTATCAGAAATTGAAAGAACAATTGCCTCCATGAAAACCAAGAACTCCTGTGGAGTAGACAATATTTCTAGCAAATTGTTAAAGCAGTGTTGTACTTCTGTAAGCAATATACTGTGTCATATTTTCAGTGCCTCTTTGCAGCAAGGAATTGTTCCTGATAGACTAAAGTATGCTATCGTGAAGCCTCTCTTTAAGAAAGGGGAGAAAACTGATGTTAAAAATTTCAGACCAATATCTCTCCTGACTGTGTTTTCAAAGGTACTAGAAAAGCTCATGTATTCTAGAATTTTAGAACACCTACATAAATTCAATATTCTCAGCAAACATCAGTTTGGTTTCCGGAAAGGTCTGTCAACTGAACAAGCAATATATGCTTTTATAGATAAGGTTTTGGAATCTCTAAATGAGAAAATGGTGACAACAGGGTTATTTTGTGATTTATGTAAAGCCTTTGACACTGTGAACCACCAAATACTGTTACTGAAGGCAGACCATCTAGGAATAAGTGGTGTAGCAAATAACTGGCTTCAGTCATACCTGACAGAGAGGAAACAGAAAGTAGTCTTAGATAAGTCAGACAATTTGTGTGGTGGAATGATTTCATCGGAATGGAGAGACATAAATTGTGGAGTTCCACAGGGCTCTATTCTTGGTCCTTTACTGTTCCTGTTATTTATAAATGATTTACCTTATTCTTCAATGATTCAGTGCAATTTTACCATCTTTGCAGATGATACTAACATAATGGTTAATGGTCTTAAATGTGAAAATGTTCAAGAGTCTGTTAATACTATTCTTATAGATTTAATGAAATGGTTTACTGCAAATGGTCTTTCACTTAACCTGAGTAAGACTAATTATATTCAGTTCACCCCAACTGCCAAAACTGAGGAAGAAATGACTGTTAAATATGCCACACAGGTCATAGAAAGAGTGGAAGTAACAAAGTTTCTAGGCGTGAAGATTGACTGTAGAGTAAACTGGTCCCATCACATTTTAGATCTTTACAAGAGACTCAGCTCTTCAGTTTTTGCAATGCGAATCATCTCTGTCAGTGCAAACTTAAGCATTAAAAAAGCTGCATACTATGGTTACTTCCATTCTTTGATGGCATATGGAATTATTTTCTGGGGAAATCAACCTCTTGCAAAGAAAATATTCATTGCTCAGAAGCGTGTTTTAAGAGTGATGTCTGGTGTAGATCCTAGATGCAGCTGCAGAAGCCTATTCCGGAATCTGGGAATTCTTACAACTACTTCTCAATATATATACTCACTTATGTGTTTCATAAGTAAAAACACTGATTTATACAAATGTAACAGTGAATACCATCAGTATAACACAAGGAGAAAACATGATTTCCACACTGAAGGTAAAAATTTGAAGATTGTGCAGAAGGGTGTACAGTCCTCTGGTATAAAGATATTTAATGCTCTTCCTCCAGAAATCAAATGTGAAATTGCCAACAAATCTACATTTAAAGAGCTTCTGAGGCAATTTCTTTTAGCCATGTCATTTTACAGTTTGGAAGAGTTTATGAAACACAGTGAGAAACGGCCTTAAAATAAGATGTATTATCATATAAATTGAACATTAAGCTGAACATTCTTGTCACATATGTAACTCTTTTAGTGTTAACTGCTTATATTTAACAGTCTGGGTTATATGACCTTTTCAGGTTTAATTTACTTTGTTGTATACCTGTAATCTGTAGGTCTAAGGATTCTCATTCCATTATATTGTGTTATGGATCATTGTAGTGGTTAAGTAACTTTATATTCTTTACCTGTAAACATAGTGTACAAGTACTTGTCATTGACAATGTAAAAATTGACACACACTACATCCATGTGAAATTGTCACAGTTGGATCCATGGTGTAAGAAATAAATAAATAAATAAATAAACAGTGACTACAACATTATAGTGGTCAAAGGCATTGCTTTCTTTGTTAATCTGAAAACAGTAATCCTATTAACTTGCTGATTACACAGCAGTGTACGAAAATGGCTTGTACTTATGAAAGTACGTCATATATTTGCAATAGCTACTAAAAGATTTGCGAAATATATGTCAGCCTCACCATATCATCACAAAACGTAAGTATATTACGTTAATTACGTTAATCAACGCAGGATAGCTGTAATCACGGGACAGGTTTCAGTAACAGTTTTGCTATTCGTGTTTGTTGATATTACGGCACTAAACTTAAGGCATTTGTTTGGCCTGCATGTCGCCAAAAATCTAAAAGTTGCACTTCATTCTATCATCTGCTGCGATTGCCTCTCTCAGTAATCTATTTTGCTTCGGTATGTTAAATTGCATCAACATAACCATTTGTCGTAAGATGCAGGGCTCATCCAAAAATAGTTTATTAAATCTTTCGGGTCACTGAATTTACTTACGCCAAGTAGCTCCTTTTTTTCAGCCATTCTTGGATGCATTTCCACTTATTCGTTGTTTACTAGCCGTACCGAATATAATTGAGGCACACGCTTTACGTATTCAACATATAATATTGTGAAGTCGCATTGCCAACTGACAATTATTGATGGTGTGAAAGCCGCTTTAATATATCGAAGTTTTGACAAACTGTTATTGTAAATAAATAAATAGTAAATAAATAAAAAATTGGAAGTGCACAGGCCCCATGTACATTATAAGTGGCAAAATTCACTTTCGTTTATACTTTATTTTACTTGTAAGTATCCTACAATACTATACTTTGTTTTTAGAAAATTCTTTTATGTTTAGCTATTGCAATTGTTAGTTCTGTTGCAGCAACGTGAAAACTTCACGCGTTTCTGAAATTATATGTAAATTCGCAGTATCATTGTGCAACACCGCCCTGATTCAGATCTTTCTCGTCCCACCAAAGAGAAACAACGGCGTAACTACGTTTCTGAGATTCTATTGGTCGGCTGTACTGCGCAGATGTGTGAGATCTCTGGTACTTTCGAGATACGTCTAGTTCTTGTCTGATGCAAGGCGTATAGCGTCGCGGTAAGCCGCATCGTATAAATGCGGGTTACAAGCGCACTGCGCGCAGTTTGTCAGTGGAAAGCGTGAGGCTTTACGTGCACGGTGTTTCTGCACTAGTGAGTTACATCGTATACATTATGTTGCGATCATTCGGAAGAGTGATGCCAGCTACTGTAGCTGTTCGTCAAGCGTTGCGGCAGCCTGCCCAGTGCCGCAGTTTCTGGGATTTTAGCAGATCTTCTGATCTTCGGTCCTTGGCACGCGATATGGAGCGGCAGGTTGAGAGACTGGAGAGGGAAATCATGGGCGGTTTTCCCTTCAATAGGTTACGGCCTCGTTACATACCGATATCCGGCACCAGCACTTCACCAAAATCATATCGGTATAACATTGACGTTGAAGGTTTCAAACCAGAAGAAATACAAGTGTCATTGAAGGATCGTTTATTAACGCTCTCGGCGAAGATGGACAGGACATCCGAGGACGGAAGCAGATTTTACCAAGAAATTGTGCGCCAGGTAACAATTCCCGAAAATGTGAAAATTGAAGAGCTGAAGTCTTACATAAATGACGGCGTTCTTTCAATAGAGGCACCTCTTGAGTCTGCCAGCGGACCTAAAGAAATACCAGTCAGTCGCGAAGAGCAGACAAATTAATGAACATTTAAATATTTCAGAAAGTATTCCGTAGTTTGCAAATATGTTCATTTATGTACCATACCATTAAAACAGTCATCGACAAACGCAGCACAGACTTTTAAACGACGCAGCACAGTCATTTTCAGTTGATATTAATCATTATTGAGAGACTCTCATTGCCTGACAGTGGGCGAAATTTTGTATTTCTCTTTCTGTTGTGTTTGTTACTCTTTGGAAAAAACATGCTTTGAAATTTATAGGCAATAATTTGCTAGAATGAAGAAAAAGAAGAGGCTGTTACTACGGTCACTCAATTGTTGTGTGTCGTGATGTTCTTTCTGCTGTTCGTTTGTACCTCTAAATAACAGTGGAAGAAGTTTGTGACATGCATGTGGTACTGGCTAAAACAATTAAGACTGATGTAAAAATCTCATTTTGATTTTGATTTTTGCGGCTCTGATGAATGCATTATGGCGAAATTATATGCGTTTCGCCCTAACCTTGGTAGAAATAATTTAGTTATTTGCCCCTAAATTTACAAGAGAGATTAAGTATGTGTGACTCATTGTGAAATCAATGGTTATCATATACTGTGTTAGTTATGGCTTAACAATGAAACTTGTAAGAATTATTTTGCAGTGTTGTAATTCAAATCGTGGAGATAAATTGTGCAGTAGGCCTAATGCTTTTGTGTGAACAAATCATTGCCATTCTGATGCCTGCATATTGCTGCACATTTAGAATTGTCAATTTTACTTTTTTATGTTCATTTGCACAAAACTTGTTTGTACATTGCACATTGACTATTCTTAAATAAATTTTTTGTATACTGATGATTCAATTTATTGGAGTTGTAAGTTATTCAGCTGATATTTTAATTGTGTGTTATTTCATACAAAAAGTTACACCCATTCATGAGCTGTGGTGGAGTGATTGGAAACCATGATACAGATTCAAAGCAAGGGTGGAAAGAATAGATTTACGTGAAAATTAATCAATTATTTGTGTCTCTAAAAGACAATTACTGCTTGTACATTGTTGTTATAGTTTGTAGAGATAAATGTTTTAGCTCTGTCGAGACAGAAAGGGAGAATGAGCTATAAAGTGATATCTATAATTGAAAAGTTGTTTAGATAGGTCTTCATGTTTTGTAATGATTGTAAAAGCTTCTTGGTTTCTCAGTGTAGAGATTTTAAATTACTGACATTCACTCACATCAGATATTGGCTAGAAAGAACTGTTCAAAGTTACAGTATATTAATTTTATGCATCAACTTACATTAAGGGAAAACAAATCAAGAATTATTATGTTAAATTTATAATATGTGGAGTATCTATTTGTAATAATTGTATAAATACCTACCTGGCCTCCAGTCACAAATATTAAGAACTCGTGGAAGTATACCATCTCTGCTCCAGTGTCATGGCCAACTTCTTTAACTCCTGGAACATTATTTATTAGAACTCCAATATTACACAAGCAGATGTAAGTTCACTGTAGTAAATGACCAAAATATTTTTGTATAGTCATCTTTAGTCAGTGTAAAGCATTAATCATACGGCAGTAGAAAGGTTTAACTATGATGCTTTAGAACTGAGCTTGCCATTGGGTAGTGATATTCTGGTCTTTATTTCCATATTGTGGTACTCGGAAAAAGTGTTTGTCTGTAGGAACAGACAGACAATAAATGTAAACAGACATATAACTGAACAGAAAAGAATACTTATTCACCTTTGAACATGTTTACATGCAGTCGATGTCATCGTACAAAATTCACACTTATAGTCCCAACATTACAGTAATTTTACGTGGCTCCTAAACTAATTGGGTTACAAGGAGGCTTAAACAAATACTTGGATTATGCTCTTAGAATACAATTGTATGACATTTTTGATGTGATAATTAGTTGGCCTACTTGTGGCTTACTGGTGAATGCAAACTAAGTTACTTAGACATTGAAATGAAGCTAAACATTTTTTAGAAATTTCTGCAATTCAGGAACTTAATGCGTGATAGGACAGGTTTATGTGAAGCAAGGGTTTTAAAGCTTGTAAAAATGTTAGTGTCATAATGTGAAGAACCTTGTTCATGATTTGGTATCATTTCCACTCTGTTGAAACATTATAACACATTCCACAGAAATTATCTGAACCATGTAATTGTCTGCTCTCTGAAAGATAACTGTTTTATAATACATGACCTGAGTACTGGAGGAAATAGTAAGCAACAAAGTGCGTGATGTGTAACAGTCACATTTCGCATTGAAAATTATATGTGAACAAAAACAGAAAGAGTATGAATAGCACAAATTCAAATCCCCCACAATCTGATTTTACAAAAAATTGGTACACTGCTTTTTATAGTTTAAGAAAACATTTACTGGGTCAAACAATCATTCATTAGAAATGACTTAAGAGTATTTGGTGGTTGTTTTGTATGATTAGGCAGGCTATTGATTAATTTGACTGTGATGTGTGAAAAACTTTTCCAGGAAAAGGCACAGGTAAGTTCACAGGATGTCAGCAGGATAGTTTTTGCTGTGCAACAAGGACTTCATTTGTGAGATTGTATATATTACTTTCCTTGTAAAGTCCCTTGAGAAACCCATTTTGAGAAGCTATTAACAGGTTCTGTTAGCCACAATGAATCAGTGTCCTATTGTAGACTACTTAAATATATATACATTAAAATGGAGTGCAAGGTATGGAATGGTTGGTTTATTTATTCATTTACACACATGCATCATGTTCTGTAAATCTCTTCTTGAAGGAGAGTGCTAATCTACTCGTAGTGGTAGTTACTTCAGATTATTTTTGCGTTTTAAGAGAAAATTGCTTCTTTGAAAAAAAAGCAATGCTCCTCTTGGTGTGCTACTCAGCAGCTATTTCAGTGTAATATTTAAAAAGAAACCATTTATGTTACTTTACATAGATCATTATCAGCTGTTTGTAGGGTGACAAAGTCAGGGTCTTTCTGATAAGATATACTTTTGTCATGCTTTTAGTCTGTAGGGACAGGTACACCTGGGATGGAAATGTTCTTAAATCAATCTTTGATTCTACTGTAACAGAATCTTTACCTGGCTGCTTTATATTTAACTTCAGCAGGCTCTTTCTATTCCTCGTTCTCCTTTTCACTGCCTTGTCCCATTATGCTAGATGCATTAGTTCTTCCATTTTGCCTGCCTTCTTACTGATATCTTGTAAGGCAAAGACATCCGTTTTGTATTCTCGCAATTTATCATCCAATTCCTTTGCTGTACCTGGTGCATTCAACATATGAACATTCCATGTCTCCATCTGTATATTTTTGTGTCATAATTCCTGTTTGTTGCCATACCCACAAACATATGAATCCGTTTGTGAAGCTTGTTTTGGGTGTTTCATAATGTATCCCTGTAACAGGGTGTGTTGTTAGCCCAGTCATCAACCTTCAATGTAGAGGACTAGGATTTATGTAACATTTTTTCTCATGGAAGTGATGGGTTCACTTCATCTTCCTCAGTTCCCTTGCCCCATGATTTTCTGTTAGAGGTATCCCTCCATCAGGCTTTTTTTGCTTAACTATACCCACAAGGCAGTTTGGAGGGCTCTTAATCTTCAATCGTGCTTACTCATCATGTCACAAGACCAGCACTGACCTCATGCGGTATTTATTGAGTGTATCACTGCGGTTGAATTCCCTCATTGACTGCATGAAAAAGTAATTGAAAAAAAAAATTTCAAATACAAACTAAGTACTGTTTCTTCAGAATGTGCAGTCATCACACAGCAAAGTAAGTGAAATTTAAATTATTTTGGGAAGTGAATTAATGTATTTAACACTACCCTCTTCTGTGCGGGATTTAGCATATAGAAAAAAAAACTCAGCTTTGTCTTCCTTTAGCCGTATTTTATTCACTATTTTGATGGCTTTTTTATGAACAGTCACATTGTGCCAATATTTTAATCATTTGGTCACAAGAATTGTTTGCCACTTAATACTGAGTTCACTGTTCATTGGGGAGAGAAGGAATGTAAACAGTGTCATGTGTTTTACCTATAAGTTTTAAATTTGGTGGGTGATTTCATTTGTCAGTATACTACAAGCCGACATACACTATCAGATATATTTGTGCACTCAGTTTTTGACAAATCCATGGTTGCTGAAATTATCCTCACAACCAAACATTGAATTATGTTTGATGAGACAAAATTGTGGTTTTTGCACAACATGCAGGCGTCTGTGATCAAGGAAGCTGTTGAATTAAGAATTAGCAAATTAACCAGGACTGTGGCTTTACACTTTTTTGGTGCTTAGAAATGGGTAGTTGATGTTGAAAGACTACAGAGAAATACACCAAGTTCTGCACTATCCAGCAGGAGTAGTGGCATTGCTGACATCCCTTTATTGCAGACATTTGACGTAGTCTCTGGTATGTTACAGAAAATCTGTAATTTGTGCTTCTGTGAGCATAACATAATTAAATTAACTTGTATATATGAAATTCATAGCAGCATCAGTTACAGTAATCAGCCTATGAGGACGACTGTGAAGGAAATTGGAGAAAGATGGAGTTTCATTTCAAATCCGACACACCAAAATAGAAAAAAAATATTTTATTGAAGAACGTTCTTACATACCTGTGAAAATTTGTTTACACAGATGATGAATGTAAATATTA
This sequence comes from Schistocerca serialis cubense, assembly GCF_023864345.2. Lineage (NCBI taxonomy): Eukaryota > Metazoa > Arthropoda > Insecta > Orthoptera > Acrididae > Schistocerca > Schistocerca serialis. Next base: position 505,220,268 of record NC_064644.1, on the reverse strand, counting down.
CATTATAAAGCTTTTTGTAAACCCTCAACAGATTAACAGAAGGAAATGAAAATTTGATTCTATTGGATGAGTTTTATAATGATTTTTACAAAGAATTCAAAACAGAACACATTTACAGAAACTCTTGTTAACTTTCAACCTGAAACCTACTGTAGAAATAACAACAGACCCCACAAAAATGATATATATGCTCTTGAAATGCAGCACAGAAATGACAAACACAGGCTTTTGGACCTGTACAGCCTAGAATCTAAATATTGCTTACTAAGGAGAAGAAGAGTAGCAGAAGCCAACTGTAAATAAGTTTCAGTCTTACCTGAGAAAAGAAAATAGTAATGAATGCAGAATGCAAGTAATTTACTATAGGTAAGATGGCGTAAGAAGATCCTCGACAGCTTACAACACTGTTGCCAGCTTTCAGCTGTGAATTGCTGATGGCTGCAGGTGAAATCAGTAGATATCTACAGAGCTGCGACAACACTGAGGTGCTGCCATAGAGACATTCACAAAGTCGTGTTATGTTACTGGCTTAGGAAGACTCGCAAAGCTGCCATGCCCAGCCCACTGCAACTGTCAGGCATGAGTTACACCTGCCTCCTGTTGAGTGATGCCCCACCTGGTTGTACAATACCAATAATTCTGTATAATGTTATAACCTTCTATGGTCTAGAATGGCATGTCTCAGCCAATTTTCAAGCTTCTATATCACCATATTATGAAAACTTCATGTTATAATTTTCAGTTAATTACAGGGAAACTATCAAATGGATTGATCTTATGTTTTGTAAGTATAATTCTCTAAACATTGTGGAACTTGAAAATGAAGTATAACTGATATCTTGTTACTCAACCCAAAATTATTAGAAAATATTGTACAATATGATTGATATGCAGAAGGAGTGTAGGGTCTGACCAGGATATTGCAGAGATTTGGGAGGTAGGGGCACAGGGAAACAAAATTGTATACAAGGTAATTTGGGCAATATATCAGTCAGAATGTATCTCATTTTCTGGGCGAGAATTTAGGAAGTCATAATCCTTTTAAAATAGCTGATTAATACATTCAAGAACAGATAGTATGGAGTGACAAGAAATTTACTCCAAAGTTTTTTTTTTTGGAGGGATCACCAGCTCTGTGATTGAATGTGATTGCCCAGGAAAGTTGCTTTTGAACGAGAGTAGTGGGATGATTATGAACAGTGAAGACTTAGGTGAGAATGGTAGTGTACTGTTGTAAAAAGTCTTCATCTGAACAAATATGTTTGCCTCAAATGCCATGGGTGTACGGGAGGAAACATTTGACATGAAAATATGGCAAATGTCAAAATTTAAGCAGTAGTGCAGTTGTTCATTTGTGGGTTTAATGTAAACAGAAGTGTATATCTCAGTAAGGATGAGGTTGTCATAAAGAAAAGTGTCATGAGACATGGAATAAGACCAAGTGAAATTTAAGTGGGAGAATATGCTTCGAGATTTCGAAAATTTTAACAGGTCTACCTCACTATGAGTCGATATGGCAAAGATGTCATCAATGTAGCTGTGGCAGCATCAATTGATGAGATCAACATCGAGCACCAATTGATAATAGAAACAATGAACAAGTGTTTATGCTTATACAAATTGTTATCTTTGTCTTTCTGTTTTCCTGTATGACATGGTGTGGTATATCTGTGATGTTAAGCACTCTGTGACTATTTTATATGTAATCACTTCAATAACCGGTCTAATTCATGACAACAGCATCTGAATATTCTCCTGCATACTCACCACTGCCAAATGCCCACATACCTAAACCAGAACAGGGGCTGAAGATTTATGGATCACAGGGAAGCACCCTCCAAGAGACCCATGGAAAGGCTGACTCAGGAAGGAACCATCCTGTTAGCTGTGGCCATACCCATGATCTGTTTATATGTCTGCCCCTGATTTGGTTTAGACACATTGATGATATCTTTGCCAAACAGGCTCATAGTGAGGGCTGACCTGCTGAAATTTTTAGAATCTCCTAATTAAATTTCACATGGTTCTATTCCAAATCTCATGCCACCATCCATGATGTTGACCGCACCTTCACTGAGGATCAACTACATATTTATGTTCACATTAAACATACAAACACTAGTACTTCAATTTTACAGTTGTCATCTTTTCTTTGTCATCAGACATTCTGTCCCATGAAGCATTGGCATTTGTTCAGATGCAGATCCTTCATAGCAACACACCACCATTCTCAACTCTGCCTTCCCTGTAAATAATTGTTTCACAAACTCAGTTCAATAGCCGATTTCTCAGGCCACGAAAACCAATCCTGGTACTCCAAAAAACAACTTAGGAATACATCTCTTGTTACTCAGTACCATCCTGGTCTTGAAACTGTTAATTAGCTACTTGACAGGGCCATGACTTACTAAAATCCTGCCCTGACATGAGGTCCATTCTGTCTGATATTTTGCCCTCTTCATCTAGAACAGCTTGTTGTTGCCCTCTAATATCTGCAATATCTTGATTAGACACCATTATCCTTTTGCACCAATTTTCCTACTCTAATGCTCCTACCCCTGAACCATCCCCATTGTAAGACTTGTCCAATGCATCCTCCGGTGAGATCTTGACATGTGGAATAATCGGGTCTACTGCTGGATGTTTGTGTCGCTCTGGCACAATATTTCGGCCATGTAACTCATTACCTTCTTCAGGTGCTACCTGAGTCTCAGGTAGCACCTGAAGAATGCAACGAGTTACGTGGCCGAAATATTGTGCCAGAATGACACAAACATCCAGCAGTAGATCCGATTATTCCACACATCCTCCTATAACTGGTGAAACATGTACTATCAGTGCAAGAGCCACCTGTGAAATAATAAGTCATGTACCAACTTTTACGTAAATAGTGTTCAACCTTTTACGTTGGGCACGGCTACCTTCAAGTTATCATTAAGACTGAATGGGCATAGGCAGAGGGTGAATAATGTCAACACTCAGAATTCTGTTGAAGAATAAACTCTACAGCATGACAATCATGATGTCAGTGCCTGTTTCACTACACATGGCATTTGCCTTCTCCCTCCTGACACCAGTTTTTCAGAACTTTGCAGATGGGAACTTCCTGTACTACATGTGCTTGGTTCTTGGAAACCACTTGACCTATATGTACAATAATTTATGTTGTCTCAGCATTGTTTTTCAGTAACTATTCCTTTTCTTTGCTCCCTTTTATCTTTTATTTTCTTACTGATTGGTGTCCTTATGCGAGCTGACACAACAAGATAAGGCTCCAGATAGACACAAAACAAGACTCACTTTATTCTGAATGACTGTTGCTAGAACTGGATGACAAAATGACAAGAAGGAGAGTAATATATCTGGAGCAAACCACAATTAGTGTGGAGTTTTGACTGTACAGTTTGCAAGTCAAGGTAAACCATGCCTAGAATGGCTGTCCGAGTTTAATGTAGAAAAGCCAGTGAACCAGCGATCACCAAATTGTGGTGCCTGAGTCCTGAGAGACTGAGGTTGGCAGCAGAGGTTCATTGTTGACTGGCAGGCTGCCCCTAGAAGCTGCAAAAGTGGAGGTGTCCATAATGGTGTCAATGAACCGCAGACATCAAGTCCGAGTGCCAGAGTCTGCAGGGACCATAATCAGTGAGATGGAGGCTTGTTATTGATTGGCTGGCTGCTCATGGGGACAGCACAGGCAAAGTTGTCCTGGATTGGTGATTGGAAGTTGTTCTTGGTTTGTTGGCTGGAGACTTCACCTAGGTTTGGCTGTGAAATCCAAACTGCTGTGTCAGGGCCACATGGTAGCCTAAATATTGTGCTGGCAGTGGAATACAACATGGGCTACTTGTGGGCACTTGACATTGTGGATACATAAGGAAAAGACAGACTGCTTCTCAGTGTAAAGATGACTTGTTGAGTTGCAGACAGCCCCAATAAAAATATGGCCTTCTTTAGAAAAGGAAACATGCACACATCCATTCACACAAGCAAGCACACATCACACACACATGACTGCTATCTCTAGCAGCTTGGACCAGAAAGCAACTATCACTGACTCTATGTCCATTCATTCTCTTCTTTCCTCTGTTTATTCACTGCCTTCCAAGCCTCACATACTTCTGAGCCACATTGTATCAATGATCCCATACATGCACAACATATGGCTACATGACAGTGCAGATTGTTGATGCAGCATCTGATGCCCCAAATTCTTCCCATCGATAATTATAATAATTCCTAGTGATCCTACTTCCTCCCTCATCCTTGTGTATTTTTGCATCTTATTTTCCACAACTACGAGTGCCACTTCTACATGACAGTTTCATTTCAGCCCAAACTGCGGGAGATGGCAGTGGCCATGTGTGTGTGTGTGTGTGTGTGTGTGTGTGTGTGAGAGAGAGAGGTGGCCATGTGTGTGTGTGTGGTGTGTGTGTGTGTGTGTGTGTGAGGTGTCCTCTCTTGAGTGAATGTGTGTGTGTGTGTGTTTCCTTTTCTGAAGAAGACTTTGGCCAAAAGCTAAATGTGTAACTGTCTTCTCATTGTGTTGATCTGCAACTCAGTTTGTTATCCTTATGGTGAGTAGCAATCTATCTTTTCCTTATATTTTTGACATTCTAACCTGGAGTTTCCATGGTTTGACACAGTGGAAACATGTTATGCCTTGATCGCCTTGCTTTCTAGTGGTGATGCAGACATTGCCTATTGGTGAAACAGGCATCACTGTTCACAGAGGTAGCTGCTAGAGTTGCCCATGAAAACACACTGGGTTGATGTTTTCACCTGGGACCTTTTTTGTTAGGTTATTGAAGACATAGTGGGTGCTTCAGCAACCCTCTGGACCAGCCTGTTATGTTGGTGGACTACATGTGTGGCTACAGCAGCAGAAGCCACTAGATCTGGAAGCTCTCATGTCTCCACACTTTTTATGTATTTTTTCATGCTGCTGATTGGTGAGTAGATTTTTTTATTTATCCATGTTATATTTTCAAATGCTGACAATTTTTGAAACTTCCTGGCAGATTAAAACTGTGTGCTAGACTGAAACTTGAACTTGGGACCCTTGCCTTGTCAATAGAAACATTGATTCTCTTGTAGGATTCTACTTCTGAAGGACAATGGTGTAGAATTTAGCTGACAGACACAATAACAGTGTGCAAGGGAGTTTTGCAAAAGGAAAAGTCTTTGACAATCATCAGATGGTGAGCAATACTGTACACAATCTGCATGACTGGTGGGTGCAACAGTTAAAAGTAGCACTTACTGGAAAATGTTAAGACATTGCTAGTTGCAGCCTATATGAGAAGTTTTTTTCTGTTTTTCTTTCTTGCTTTCTTTCTTTTCTCATAGTTGACATGAATTTCTGGTGATATATCATATTGTTTATTTTGTTCTGTAATGTAATGAGTAATTGTTTGTTGAAAGTAATAATATGCGACTGATATTACCTCCATTTTGGACATTGGTAATTAGGTTTTCTTGTCTGTTGAATATGTAAAATATTTTGTTTCTTCATTTTTCATTTATTGCATTAATTTTGATTGGAATGAATTTGTAAAGTTAAATGTATACTGAGATATTGTATGAGCAGAGCAAGAGTGACCAGAATATTGATTGTGGGGGTCAAGCAGTGTGAGTAGAGCATGTGTTGCACTCATGTTTTGTAGTGTGAAGGCAGAAGGAAGTTAAAAGTGTGCTGACTATGTCATGTCGTGAAACAATCGGTGGGAATGAAGCTGATTAATGATGAGATGCATTTCTGCTCCTTCCTGTAATGGAATGTAAAAACATTTAAAGTGGACAGAGAAGTTAGACTGTGTAAAAACACTAAATGAACTGTGTCGGGTAAGTACAACAATGTAGCTGTGGATAGATGACATTGTAGTTACAATGTTCTGGAAAGAACTATGTTCGCTGTGACTGTCGTGTGCATTTTAAATACTTTATTGTTTCAATGCATATTCACACTGTTGCTGACTACTATGTGCATGAACTGTTAATTGTGCCACAGGCGTATAGAAACTGTTCATTATGAGTATGCATGTTAGAACCAGCCGTGGCCAGTTCATGGTCAATTTAGTGGTGTGGTAAACGAACAGACTGTAATTCCACAATTGAAATAACTTTAAAACCCTCTACTAAACTGTGTTACTTCAGTGTTGTGCATGAGAGACATAACAAATCGCTCGTACAAAGCTGAATGTTGGCAACAACTGTAACAATGTCCAACTATCCACTGGCCTATAATATGCAACTGACGAAATCGTGGCTGAGTGGACAGTAAAATTCCACATGAGATAAATCATTTGCAGCATCTACATACGAAAGAGCTGATTTCAACACGCTGCCTGCAACAATAAGCTGCTGATGACATTGCACTTCACCGCCTGCATCATAACGGATAAGGATAACTGCTTTAGCTCTTGTTAAAGACTAAAAAAACTATTAAAATTGTGAACTGCCTATTTTGAATGAAAATAATCTTTAATTTGCTTCTTTTGTAACATAACATTTATGTTAGTGAAATTTTGTTATTAATGTAGACATTGCTGACCTCCATCAGTGTAGTTGTTTCCAATCCTATGCCTATTTCTCTCATTCATAATTTTAGTGCTTCTGCCACCACCTGCTATTTTAAGTATCTTTTGGGTGAGAATGAAACATGTGTGCACCATAATTTCCGTGAGGAAATTTAATTTGCTGTTATGTAGGCATTGTATTTGTTCAAATTGTGACATCCTTTATTAGTCGGAATGTAACAGCCAATGACAGCAGAGCTGCTTACACCTGACTGGTGCAATATATGCAGACTGAGCACTGTGTTTTCACTTAGAAGTAATTGACCTACTGCCACGTCATCATAACCATATATGCATGCAGTTGTACTGTACTTAACTGTGTACGCATAAACTTTTGTTTGCAGAAATCAGAGAGTATTTTTTTCCACACCACATTAGATTTGCAATGAGCAGGATTGACTCAGTGTTTTATGGTAGTTTGACGAAAATTTAGTGGTAGGACTGAGTCACAATCACTACATACGGCTTGATTCATACCTGAACTAGATAACATAACAGGTTAGGTCTTAATTTTGTTAGTCATTTGTAGCTGGGTCGCTACACACTCCATACACGAGTCACCCTCATAACCAAATTTTTCTTCAGAAATCTTTTGTTGATGCATTCTCAATATTTGCATTTCTTCCTCTGTCACAGCCTGTAGATAATTCCTAAGAGAAAAGCTTATGGATGCAGTTGCTGGTTACTTTTCTCAGTATTGCAAAGAACAAAATGTAAAGAATTCAGCTGTTAACTTGGTTCTGATAGCATATATTTTGACATTTTGACATCTTTGGGACAATCTCTCCTTGATCACTGAAAGGGATCATGCTCTTTTCAAGAAGGGTAAAAAATGTACCTATGACTGCCACCAAAATGGGAAAATGGTCGATAGTCTCTGCGTCAGGCATAAGGAAATGCAGCTATTCTTGACAAATCTCGACAAGGATGTTTTCTCGGGTTATCTCCTGTGTCAAGGTGTCATTCTGCAGCAACATTTTGATAAATTTTCAATGCGTCATCTTTAGATGAAGTGTTGGATTAATGTGGATTGTGTGTCTTTATAATCGGTGGACCAAAGGCTCCTCTGTCTCGTCTGCAACAGGCATGCCAGTCATTCACCTCCAGAAGGGGAATCATGTACAGTGATGGGGATAGCCATGGACAGTGGTGGTGGAGTAGGGGGGGGGGGGGAATTCACAATTTGCTGGAGGGTCTAGGCATCATGTACTGGCACTGTGTGTCTGTTCCATCTGCTACCTTCATCACCTTCACATAAGAGCACTCTTGGTGTAATCTTGCAACCACCGCAACATGTGCGGAGGTCAACTGGAAACCACTATCCCAGTTGACAAGGACATCGTGGACCCATTATCTCCACTGTCTCTTCGATGATCAAGTCCCAGAACCTGTTTCCATGGCTGTGCACCTTGATCTGTTCAAAGTTAAATATATGACCTTTGTTGAGGCCAAGCCAAGCCAACACTTCTCACATTTTCTAAGTGGCACTGCAAAGTGCAATGCTGCATCTGGCCAATGTATTGTTAACACATTCACAGCCGGCCGTGGTGGCCAAGCGGTTAAAGGCGCTATAGTCTGGAACCGCGCGACCGCTACGGTCGCAGGTTCGAATCCTGCCTCGGGCATGGATGTGTGTGATGTCCTTAGGTTAGTTAGGTTTAAGTAGTTCTAAGTTCTAGGGGACTGATGACCTTAGAAGTTAAGTCCCATAGTGCTCAGAGCCATTTGAACCATAACACATTCACAACTGATGCTATAGACTCCAGGTGCCTGTAGTCCTAATTCGTCTTTCACTGAGGCAAGAACATTTTTGATTTTAGCTGTTGAATGGATAATGATTCTGATTTTAGTCTCCTCCAAAATCATGGCAATCTTGGCTCTGGGTGGTCCAGCATATAGAAGGAATGCCAGATGCTTTGTATCTTCTTCTGGATCACCTACATTCTTCTTCTTGTTTGGCTGGAGAGCATGTCTTATCTGTGTCTTCCAGTAGCCATTCCTGTGAAAGATTTCCCGAAGCTACGGGAATTTAGGTACAGGTCCATGTGCATCTTTTTTTCTGTAGAGAGAATGTCTCAGTGTGCCATCAGTTTTCTCCTTTATCGGGATATTGAGGAAAGGTAGGCATCTACCTCCATAGTGAACTTTATATTCTCCTGGCCAAACCATGAATATGTCATTCACGTACTGGCAGAACACATCTGGTTTCAGGAATGCAGTTTCAAGAGCGATTTCCTTGAAGTGAATTGTGATGCCTGGCACCAGGGGGGATCTTGTGGCAACTCCATGTAACTGTTGGTAGAACTTTCCACCACAATGGAAATAGGTGGTAGTGAGTGTGTGGTGGAACACTTCTACAGTGTCATGGGGAAAGTGGCTCCCCAGAATGTCAAGGAATCATCTAGGGGTACCTGTGTGAAAGGAAACATGACAGCCAAGCTGACCAGGAGGTCACCCCTGTCCAGATACATTTCTTGAAGCACCTTCACAGACTCCATTGATTTTTTGACATGGTGTGAACAGTGACCCATAAGAGCCTTTAGTAGTTGGACTTAGTGGAACTCCCTTCTTGTGTATCGCTGGGAGGCCATACAACTGTGGTGATAACAGTGCTCTGGAGGACATGCCTCTGACCATATTCTTGTCCATTCCTGAGTTGTGGAGAGGTGAAATGGTCTTCCTTGTCGTCACTGTTGTAGGATCCTTTTCTACTTGCTTGTAGGATGGATCTTGTAATTGCGTCACACATCACAATCTTCTCCCAGTAACCAACTGATTGTAGCAGTACCATTACATTGCCTTTATCAACTACTAGGATGACTGTGTCTTCATCTTTTCAGAGGTAACATATTGCCCTGTGTTCTGCCAGAGAGATGTTAGTTTTCAATATTTTTGCTTTGTCAAGGATCCTGCGGGTCTCTCTCCTCACCTCTTTGGTAGTATCAGAGGGTAGTTGCATGTTCAATGCTGCATTCCTTCCTTATGCTGGACCACCTATGGCCAAGACTGCCAGGATTTTGGAGAAAAATATCAGAACCATTTTCTGTTTATCAGCTAAAGTCAGAAATATGCTCAGCTCAGTGGAAGACAAATTAGGACTAAGACACCTGGAGTCTATAGCATCAGTTGCAAGAAAACAATACATTGACTAGACACAGCACCACTTAGAACATGTGAGAAGTGTTTGCCTTGGCCAAATGGACAAATCTACAGTTATAGTGCACAGCCTCAGTGAAGGTCATATGTTTAACTTTGAACAGACCAAGGGGCTGTGCTAAGCAAATGGGTTATGGCATTTGATCACCAAAGAGGCAGTGGACGATTACCTTGTCAACTGGGATAGCAGTTTCCAGCTGAGCTCTGCTTGGGTTGCAGCAGTTGCAAGAATATGCCAAGAGTGTTCTCTGATGTCAAGGTGATGAAGGCAGCAGATGGAATAGATAGGTAGCACCAGGACATGATGCCTGGACCCTCCAGCACACTGTGAGTTCGCACCCACCACTGTCCACAGCTCTCCGTGCTACTGTCCGTGACACTCCATCTCGAGGCCCACAATTGGCACAGACATTGCAGATGAGGCAGAGGAACCTTTGGTCCAGTAGCTATCAAGGCACACAATGATCAGGAACCCGACACTTTGCCTGCAGATGATGAGTAGAAAACTTCTCAAAATGTTGCCACAGAACAATGCCTTGACTCAGATGGAAACTTCATCATCTAGGGCAAGTATTTCCTGTATGACCATGGGTTGGAAACAAGCAGGTGGTGAGCTGGAACGAAATTTTCACTCTGCAGTGTAGTGTGTGCTACTATGAAACTTCCTGGCAGATTAAAAATGTATGCCATACTGAGACTCGAACGTGGGACCTTTGCCTTTCATGGGTAAGTGCTCTACCAACTGAGCTACTCAAGCATTACTCACAACCCATCCTCACAGCTTTACTTCTGCCAGAACCTTGTCTTGTACCTTCCAAACTCCACAGATGTTTTCCTGCAAAACTTGCAAGAGTAGCACTCCTAGAAAAAAGGTGAGCTGGTTGTTCAATAGCTGGAGCCTTAGCCGACACAACCTTGGTAAGATCGATTCTGAAGATTCCCTCTCTGGATTAGTAACTATCCCTGTGCTACAGATGCAGCAACAGTGATGCAGCTACAGTGAGAAGTGACAAAGGCAGATCAAAATATATTGTACATATCTTCATCCGTCTAGATTCAATGTACTATTCCTGCGCATTGTTTGAAAGTATTAGTTTGGTTTGAAAGTATTAGTATTTTCTGAAGCATCTCAGGGAATTGTGAAAATATTCTGTTCAAGTGCTTTAAAAGAATAATGAGAAATGCTACAGGGATTTGATCCTCATATAGCATGACATGCCATAGATGCACCTGAAATGCCATAGATGGACAAGGTTTTATTGTTTGATTAATGAGACCAGAATTGTATGACAGCATTTTGGTAGCAGTTTGTCAGATGTAGTGACTTCTAGTACCTAAAGACAAGCCCACAGCCATATCACAGAGTCAGCGATACCAAATTACTCTGAGTTCAAAAACAGTTTTCATATGGTTTCACTAATGGGTCCAGCATTTTGGTATGGCTTAAAGCAAGTAGTAACCCCAGACATTGCAGTACACACAAATGAGAAACAAATTTTGCAAATGCTTGTATTAATGCATCTAACTCTCCAGGATCTTCATCTTGTTCCCAAGTTACTGTAGAATATAAAGAGGATCTCAGTGCAGTACACACATCAATGAATGTCTCACAATAAAATGTCATACAAAGAAAATATATCTCCTTCTTTTGATACTTTCTTGAGAAAAAGAAAAAAAAAATGGTTCTCTATTTCTGTAGTGTAGGTGGCCCCATTTATCCACAGATTTTTTTCTAGTTTGTTCAATAAAGATGTATTATTAGCTCTCAACACTGCAGCAGTACAGAGTATTTTCTGAAGCATCTCAGGGAATTCTGAAAATACTCTGTTCAAGTGCTGTAAAAGAATAATGAGAAATGCTACAGGGATTTGATCCTCATATAGCAAGACATGCCATAGATGCATCTGAAATGCCATAGATGGACAAGATTTTATTATTTGATTAATGAGACCAGAATTGTATGACAGCAGTTTGGTAGCGGTTTGTCAGATGTAGTGACTTCTAGTACCTAAAGACAAGCCCACAGCCATATCACAGAGTCAGCGATACCAAATTACTCTGAGTTCAAAAACAGTTTTCATATGGTTTCACTAATGGGTCCAGCATTTTGGTATGGTTTAGAGCAAGTACTAGACACAGACATTGCAGTATACACGAATGGGAAACAAAGTTTGTTGTTGTTGTTGTTGTTGTTGTTGTTGTTGTGGTCTTCAGTCCTGAGACTGGTTTGATGCAGCTCTCCATGCTACTCTATCGTGTGCAAGCTTCTTCATCTCCCAGTACCTACTGCAACCTACATCCTTCTGAATCTGCTTGGTGTATTCATTTCTTGGTCTCCCTCTACGATTTTTACCCTCCACGCTGCCCTCCAATACGAACTTGGTGATCCCTTGATGCCTCAGAACATGTCCTACCAACTGATCCCTTCTTCTAGTCAAGTTGTGCCACAAACTTCTCTTCTCCCCAATCCTATTCAATACCTCCTCATTAGTTATGTGATCTACCCATCCGATCTTCAGCATTCTTCTGTAGCACCACATTTTGAAAGCTTGTATTCTCTTCTTGTCTAAACTATTTATCGTCCATGTTTCACTTCCATACATGGCTACACTCCATACAAATACTTTCAGAAACGACTTCCTGACACTTAAATCTATACTCGATGTTAAAAAATTTCTCTTCTTCAGAAACGCTTTCCTTCCCATAGCCAGTCTACACTTTATATCCTCTCTACTTTGACCATCATCAGTTATTTTGCTCCCCAAATAGCAAAACTCCTTTACTACTTTAAGTTTGTAAATGCTTGTATTAATGCATCTAACTCTCCAGTTTCTTCATCTTGTTCCCAAGTTACTGTAGAATATAAACAGGATCTCAGTGCAGTACTCACATCAGTGAATGTCTCACAATAAAATGTCAGATACAAAGAAAATATATCTCCTTCTTTTGATGCTTTCTTGAGAAAAAGAAAAAAATGGTTCTCTATTTCTTTAATGTAGATGGCCCGATGTATCCACAGATTTTTTCTAGTTTGTTCAATAAAGATATATTATTAGCTCTCAACATTGCAGCAGTACAGAGGGAGAAAAACATTAATCTTACAAAGATAATGAATAAGTTGGTTGAGTTGATGCATTGTTGTAACTCTGGTTAACTTTCTCTGGATTCTATCAAATCAAGGCCTCCAACAAAATGAGTATGTAAACCTACTCACAATGGTTGCAACTCACATCAGGCATTTACTTACCTGGACTTGAAAGCATCTGACCACATCCCTAAGATTTAAATGAAGGCACATAATCTATGAAAAGAAGAGTGCCCCAGAAAATCACTTTTTATGGATTCAATGTTCAACATGTCATTTTTTTGGATTCAGCATGTGAAAGTTGATGTCCAATGTCAGTTATGAAAAATGCATATCCTTCATGGAAACTTCCCATCACCTTTACAGGATAGGTGTTAGGGACATCTGAAATTGCCCATCAGAAAGTGATTCAAATTACATATTCATGTGATTGCTATGGTGATCATCAGGTTACGTCGTGCAAGAAACTAATCAAATTGAAACACTAATTACCATCTAACATCACCAGTATGCCCACATCAGAGAATGTGAAAACTTAACAAAATACTCATTGACTTTTTAAGAAATTGTAGTGTACAAATATTATTATCAGTTACTATGAGATACATACCACATCTATTAACATAAATTTATCATCAGGTGAATGTAATGAGTTATCTCAAACAAAATCCCAAGAACATTGATCATGTGAAGCCCAACTTTTCTCACACGGCACACTGAAAGCCATGATTCAGGGCAATCACATAGACACAGTATTTCTTGATTTGCAAAAAGCATTTGAGTCAGTATCACATGGATACTTATTGATGAAAATGAGAATGTATTGGGTGCCAAACAAGGTAGTGTCATTAACAGGTGTAGAAATAACTTTAAAAGTGTTCCAAGGAAGTATTTTGGGGACCCTGGCTGTTCATGCTGCATATTTAATGAGGTATCAAATGGTTCAAATGGCTCTGAGCCCCTAGAACTTAGAACTGCTGAAACCTAACTAACCTAAGGACATCACACACAACCATGCCTGACACAGGATTTGAACCTGCAACTGTAGTGGTCGCACGGTACCAGACTGAAGTGCCTATAACCGCTCAGCCACAATGGCCGGCAATGAGGTATCAGATAATGATAATAGTAACTTAAGACTTAATGCAGATGATGCAATTGTTTTGCTGCAGCTTGTGATGTAACAAAATAAAAGTGATGTTGTTATTCAACTGAAAAGTTGGAGTTCGAGATTTCGCTTACTGTTTTATCAATCACAAGTGGTATAAGAATCATGGATTGACCATTGTCATAAAATATTGCATGATGAAATGTGAATAGTCTTTACTTGCAGTTTCTCGTGGCTTGAAGCAGTCACAGCTAGCGTGCTATTGATTAAGAAATTGCATTATCGTCTTTCTAATTACTTCATGATCATAGGTATGATCATACCCGGTTGTGAAGTTATTGTAATGACAAAACAATTTCCTAAGGGACCAGAAAGTTCTTAAAGGCGCAAAAACAACTGTAACATCACACAAAAGGGAAATCAATATTAAAGCTGATGCAAGAAGACGATAAAACAGTTTACTTTTTATCAATGTAACACGCACATTGGACTGCTGATCTTGGTGTCTGTAATCTTAGCAAAATGCATAATTAAAATGAAAATAACACTGAGGAGATGATAGGAATGAGCACTGCTAACTGATTCAATATTTCCAGAACATATATTTATTATAACTAAAACATATATCGTACCTTAAGCTTAGTACTACAATGACGGTAGATTTTGATGTCCGTTTCATGTCCATTGAGCGCTGTTTTATACAGCCATTGTCCTTTTGAGTCACCCGTGCGTCGTCATGATAAGTTATAACAGTTCTTCTTTTTTTTACACGTCACTCAAACTTAGACGTTACTCGTTTTTATACATTTAGTAAAAATTAGATCAGACTGCCACAAATCTGCATCCATCTTACTTAAGAAAAACAGTACAAGTCTTTAGCGCTCAAGGCGTCATTTGTTCTCCAGCGAACAAAATAGTGAAGGATCGCATATCTATCCGTATTTTTCTGTCTATATTGCCACCCAGAGACGACGAATTACATTATTTAGGAAATTCCACTGTCACTATGCGACGCCTTATTATACATTAATCATTCTTTATAAACAAGTATATGCCTTCTGGCTGAAACTATTAACTATTTGCTCTTTTAATGAAGCCAAAAATAGCGAATATCACAAGCTCTCCCTCTAGTCTGTCCTATGTAAGCCTCTTCATCTTTGTGTAACACTGGCAACAGACATTCATTTGTATTCATACCTTGGTCTCCCTCTACAATTTCTACCCCCCCCCCCCCTCCCCCCCTCCACACTTCCTTCCATTGCCAATTTGACAATTGCTTACTGTCTCAGGATATTTCATATCAACTAGCATCTTCTTGTACTCATTTTGTGTTATAAATTTGTTTTTTTCGCCAAATCAATTCAGCATCTCCTCATCTGTTATTCAGTCTAACCATCTAATCTTCAGAATTCTGCTATAACACCACATTTCAAAAGCTTGTAGTCCCTTCTTGGCTTGATTACCTATTGTCCATGTTTCACTTCCATACATGACTATATTGCAAACAAATATCTTCAGAAAATATATCCCGACACTTAAATTTCTATTAGATGTTTATGAATTCCTGTTTTTCAGAAAGGCTTTCCTTGCTATTTCCAGCCTTTCTAATTTATATTTTCTCTACTTTGGCCATTATAAGTTATTTTACTACACAAACAGCAAAACTCATCAATTACTTTGGTGTCTTATTTCCTAGTGTAATTCCCTGTACATTGCCTCATTTAATTCAACTATATTCCATTACCTTTGTTGTACTTTTATTAATACTCATCTAATAGCCTCTGTTCAAGATACTGTCCATTCCATTTAAATTATCTTTCAAGTCCTCAGCCATCTCTGATGGAATTACAATGCCATCAGTAAACTGCAAAGTTTCTTTCTTCTCCCTGAATTTTAATCTCCTTTCCAAATTTCCCCTTGGTTTCCTTCACAACTTGCTCAATCTATAGATTGAATAACATTGGGTTTAAGCTACAACTTTGTCTCATTTTCTTCTCAACTACAGCTTCCCTGTCATGCCTTCAACTCTTACAATTGCAGTCTGGTTTCTCTGCATGTTGTAAATAATCTTTTAGTCCCCATATTTCATCCCTGCTACCTTCAAAATTTCAAAGAGTGTAGCTTAGTCCACATTGTCAAATGATTTTTCTAACTCTGCGAATGCTATAAACCTACTCCCATGAACCATGGACCTTGCCGTTGGTGGGGAGGCTTGTGTGCCTCAGATGGCAACCACAACAGAGGGGTATCTGTTGAGAGACCAGGCAAATGTGTGGTTCCTGAAGAGGGGCAGCAGCCTTTTCAGTAGTTGCAGGGGTAACAGTCTGGATGATTGACTGATCTGGCCTTGCAACACTAACCAAAACGGCCTTGCTGTGCTGGTACTCCGAACGGCTGAAAGCAAGGGGAAACTACAGCCGTAATTTTTCCCGAGGGCATGCAGCTTTACTGTATGGTTAAATGGTGATGGCGCCCTCTTGGGTAAAGTATTCCGGAGGTGAAATAGTCCCCCATTCGGATCTCTGGGTGGGGACTACTCAAAAGGACGTCGTTATCAGGAGAAAGAAAACTGGCGTTCTACGGATCGGAGTGTGGAATGTCAGATCCCTTAATCAGGCAGGTAGGTTAGAAAATTTAAAAAGGGAAATGGATAGGTTGAAGTTAGATATAGTGGGAATTAGTGAAGTTCGGTGGCAGGAGGAACAAGACTTTTGGTCAGGTGAATACAGGGTTATAAATACAAAATCAAATAGGGGTAATGCAGGAGTAGGTTTAATAATAAATAAAAAGAATAGGAATGCGGGTAACTACTACCAACAGCATAGTGAACGCATTATTGTGGCCAAGATAGACATGAAGCCCATGCCTACTACAGTAGTACAAGTTTATATGCCAACTAGCTCTGCAGATGATGAAGAAATTGATGAAATGTATGATGAGATAAAAGAAATTATTCAGGTAGTGAAGGGAGGCGAAAATTTAATAGTCATGGGTGACTGGAATTCGAGAGTAGGAAAAGGGAGAAAAGGAAACATAGTGGGTGAATATGGATTGGGGGACAGAACTGAAAGAGGAAGCCGTCTGGTAGAATTTTGCACAGAGCATAACTTAATCATAGCTAACACTTGGTTCAAGAATCATAAAAGAAGGTTTTATACATGGAAGAATCCTGGAGATACTAGAAGGTATCAGATAGATTATTTAATGGTAAGACAGAGATTTAGGAACCAGGTTTTAAATTGTAAGACATTTCCAGGGGCAGATGTAGACTCTGACCACAATCTATTGGTTATGAACTGTAGATTGAAACTGAAGAAACTGCAAATAGGTGGGAATTTAAGGAAATGGGACCTGGATAAACTGAAAGAACCAGAGGTTGTACAGAGTTTCAGGGAGAGCATAAGGGAACAATTGACAGGAATGGGGGAAAGAAATACAGTAGAAGAAGAATGGGTAGCTCTGAGGGATGAAATAGTGAAGGCAGCAGAGGATCAGTTAAGTAAAAACACGAGGGCTAGTAGAAATCCTTGGGTAACAGAAGAAATATTGAATTTAATTGATGAAAGGAGAAAATATAAAAATGCAGTGAATGAATCAGGCAAAAAGGAATACAAACGTCCCAAAAATGAGATCGACAGGAAGTGCAAAATGGCTAAGCAGGGATGGCTAGAGGACAAATGTAAGGATGTAGAGGCTTGTCTCACTAGGGGTAAGATAGATACTGCCTACAGGAAAATTAAAGAGACCTTTGGACAGAAGAGAACCACTTGTACGAATATCAAGAGCTCAGATGGCAACCCAGTTCTAAGCAGAGAAGGGAAAGCAGAAAGGTGGAAGGAGTATATAGAGGGTTTATACAAGGGCGATGTACTTGAGGACAATATTATGGAAATGGAAGAGGATGTAGATGAAGATGAAATGGGAGATATGATACTGCGTGAAGAGTTTGACAGAGCACTGAAAGACCTGAGTCGAAACAAGGCCCCGGGAGTAGACAACATTCCATTAGAACTACTGAAGGCCTTGGGAGAGCCAGTCCTGACAAAACTCTACCATCTGGTGAGCAAGACGCATGAGACAGGCGAAATACCCTCAAACTTCAAGAAGAATATAATAATTCCAATCCCAAAGAAAGCAGGTGTTGACAGATGTGAAAATTACCGAACTACCAGTTTAATAAGTCACAGCTGCAAAATACTAACGCGAATTCTTTACAGACGAATGGAAAAACTGGTAGAAGCGGACCTCGGGGAAGATCAGTTTGGATTCCGTAGAAATGTTGGAACACGTGAGGCAATACTAACCTTACGACTTATCTTAGAAGAAAGATTAAGAAAAGGCAAACCTACGTTTCTAGCATTTGTAGACTTAGAGAAAGCTTTTGACAATGTTGACTGGAATACTCTGTTTCACATTCTAAAGGTGGCAGGGGTAAAATACAGGGAGCGAAAGGCTATTTACAATTTGTACAGAAACCAGATGGCAGTTATAAGAGTCGAGGGCGATGAAAGGGAAGCAGCGGCTGGGAAGGGAGTAAGACAGGGTTGTAGCCTGTCCCCGATGTTATTCAGTCTGTATATTGAGCAAGCAGTAAAGGAAACAAAAGAAAAATTCAGATCAGGTATTAAAGTCCACGGAGAAGAAATAAAAACATTGAGGTTCGCAGATGACATTGTAATTCTGTCAGAGACAGTAAAGGACTTGGGAGAGCTGTTGAACGGAATGGACAGTGTCTTGAAAGGAGGATATAAGATGAACATCAACAAAAGCAAAACGAGGATAATGGAATGTAGTCAAATTAAGTCAGGTGTTGCTGAGGGAATCAGATTAGGAAATGAGACACTTAAAGTAGTAAAGGAGTTTTGCTATTTGGGGAGCAAAATAACTGATGATGGTCGAAGTAGAGAGGATATAAAATGTAGACTGGCAATGGCAAGGAAAGCCTTTCTGAAGAAGAGAAATTTGTTAACACCGAGTATAGATTTAAGTGTCAGGAAGTCATTTTTGAAAGTATTTGTATGGAGTGTAGCCATGTATGGAAGTGAAACATGGACGATAAATAGTTTGGACATGAAGAGAATAGAAACTTTCGAAATGTGGTACTACAGAAAAATGCTGAAGATTAGATGGGAGGATCACATAACTAATGAGGAGGTATTGAATAGAATTGGGGAGAACAGGAGTTTGTGGCACAACTTGACAAGAAGAAGGGACCGGTTGGTAGGACATGTTCTGAGGCATCAGGGGATCACAAATTTAGCATTGGAGGGCAGCGTGGAGGGTAAAATCATAGAGGGAGACCAAGATATGAATACACTAAGCAGATTCAGAAGGATGTAGGTTGCAGTGGGTACTGGGAGATGAAGAAGCTTGCATAGGATAGAGTAGCATGGAGAGCTGCATCAAACCAGTCGCAAGACTGAAGACAACAACAACAACATCTTTTAAAGCAGCTCATGGGGTCAGTATTGCCTCACATGTTCCTACATTTCTCTGGAACTAAATTGATCCTCTCCAAGGTCAGCTTCCATTAGTTTTTCCATTCTTCTCTTAATAACTCGTGTCCAGATTTTGAAACTATGACTTATTAAACTAATGGTAAAATAGTATCAGCACCTGCCATCTTTGCAATAGGCATTTTTACATTCTGGTTGAAGTCTGAGTGTATTTGATCTGTTAAATGTATTGTCCATACAAGGAGGAATAGTTTTGCTATGGCTGGCTCTCCCAAGGATCTCAATATTTGTGAGGGAATGTTATCTACTTCATGGGTAATGTTTTGACATAGTATGTAACTGGGTTATGTAAACTCATTAATATATATTTGAAATTTTAAAGCTTGTACATGATTTGACTGGAACTTATTGCTAATGTATACTATGTGATCAAAAGAATCCGGACACTTGGCTGAAAATGACTTACAATTTTGTGACGCCCCCTTTTGGTAATGCTGAAATTCAGTATGGTGTTGGTCCACCCTTAGCTTTGATGACAACTTCCACACTCACAGGCACACATTCAGTTAGGTGCTGGAAGGTTTCTTGGGGAATGGCAGCCCATTTTTCAGGGAGTGCTGCACTGAGGAGAGGTATCAATACCGGTCGGTGAGGCCTGCTATGAAGTCAGTGTTCCAAAACATCCCAAAGGTGTTCTATAGGTTTCAGGTCAGGACCCTGTGCAGGCCAGTCCATTACAGGGATATTATTGTCATGTAACCACTCCACCACAGGCCATGCATTATGAACAGGTGCTCAATCATTTTGAAAGATGCAGTCACCATTCCTGAATTCCTCTTCAACAGAGGGAAGCAAGAAGGTGCTTAAAACATCAATGTAGGCCTGTGCTGTGATAGTGCCATGCAAAACAACAAGGGGTGCAAGCCCCTTCCATGAAAAACATGACCACACTATAACACTACCGCCTCCGAATTTCACTATTGGCACTACACATGCTGGCAAATGACATTCACTGGGCATTCGCCATACCCACACCCTGCCATTGGATCACCACATTGTGTACTGTGATTTGCCACTCCACAAAAAGTTTTTACACTGATTAATTGCCCAATGTTTACGCTCCTTACACCAAACAGGGCACCGTTTGGCATTTGCTGGTGTGATGTATGGCTTATGAGCAGCTGCTCGACCATGAAATCTAAGTTTTCTCACCTCTCGCCTAACTGTCATAGTACTTGCAGTTTATTCTGATACAGTTTGAAATTTCTTTGTGATGTTCTAGGTAGATGTCTGCCTGTTACACATCACACCCCCCTTCAACTGACAGCGGTCTCTGTCAGTCAACAGACAAGGTCGTCCTGTATGCCATTGCACTGTATGTGTCCCTTCCGGTTTCCACTTTACTATCACATCGGAAACAGTGGATCTAGGGATATTTAGGAGTGTGGAAATCTGGCATACAGATGTATGACACAAGTGACACCCAATCACCTGACCACATTTGAAGTCCGTGAGTTCCTCAGAGCACCCCATTCTACTCTCTCATGATGTGTAATGACTACTGATATCACTGATATGGAGTACCTTGCAGTAGGTGGCAGCACAATGCACCTAATATGAAAAACATATGTTTTTGAGGGTGTCCAGATACTTTTGATCACATAATGTACATCACAAAGAGGCAAAAATGTTGTATGGTAATGTAAAACAAAATAAATTTTTAAGTAAATACTATTATCTGGGGAGGGTTACTCGATTCTGGCTAGCCATATATTGAAAATGTTGTGCTGCAGACAGGAATGACAGAAAGACTGCTTAACAAGTGAAACAAATACTAACAAAGTGATAGAGGGGCTGGCCAGTACTTACCTCAGCTCAGTACAGCCGATAGATACACAAAAAACAGAACCGAAAATTTACGTTCCTAGCTTTCGGAACAAATGTTCCTTCATCAGGGAGGAGAGAGGGGAAAGAAAGGGAAGAAGGGAAAGTGGATTCAGTTACTCACAACCCAGGTTATGAAGCAACAGGGAAAGGAAAACAGGGAGGGTAGCAGGGATGGAGGCATGGTTGTCAGAGGGAAGCCAAAGATATTCTACTGTAAGTACTGTGCCAGCTTCAAACCAAAGGGGATGCATACAGAAGTAAAGAGGTATATAGTATAAAGATAAACACAACTATGTAGGGTGAAAAGATGTGTGAATGGCTAAAGAGGAAAGGGAAAGAGGAGAAGACTGAAGAGTAAATGGGAGTGAGGTTGTTTAACGTAGGTTCAGTCCAGGGGCATGGCTGGATGAAAGGATGTGTTGGAGTGCAAGTTCCCATCTCCGCAGTTCAGAGGGACTGGTGTTGGGTGGGAGAAGCCACATGGCACATACGGTGTAGCAGGTTCCTAGGTCCCTAGAATTATGCTGGAGGGCATGCTCCGCTACTGGGTATTGGACATCTCCTAGGCGGACAGTTCGTCTGTGTCTGTTCATGCACTCAGCCAGTTTAGTTGTTGTCATACCGATGTAAAAGGCTGTGCAGTGCAGGCATGTCAGCTGATAAATGACATGTGTACTTTCACACGTGGCCCTGCCTTGAATTGTGTATGTTTTACCAGTAGCGGGGCTGGAGTAGGTGGTTGTGGGGAGATGCATGGGGCAGGTTTTGCAGTGGGGTCGGTTACAGGGGTAGGAACTGCTGGGTAGAGAAGGTAGTCTGGGAATATTGTAGGGTTTAACAAGGATGTTATGGAAGTTAGGGGGACGATGAAAGGCAACTCTGGGTAGTGTGGGGAGATCATCCCTTGACAAAATTCTCCCCACACCACTCAGAGTTGCCTTTTGTCGCCCCCCTAACCTCCATAACATCCTTGTTAAACCCTACAATATTCCCAGACTACCTTCTCTACCCAGCAGTTCCTACCCCTGTAACCGACCCCACTGCAAAACCTGCCCCATGCATCTCCCCACAACCACCTACTCCAGCCCCGCTACTGGTAAAACATACACAATTCAAGGCAGGGCCACGTGTGAAAGTACACATGTCATTTATCAGCTGACATGCCTGCACTGCACAGCCTTTTACATCGGTATGACAACAACTAAACTGGCTGAGTGCATGAACGGACACAGACGAACTGTCCGCCTAGGAGATGTCCAATACCCAGTAGCGGAGCATGCCCTCCAGCATAATTCTAGGGACCTAGGAACCTACTACACCGTATGTGCCATGTGGCTTCTCCCACCCAACACCAGTCCCTCTGAACTGCGGAGATGGGAACTTGCACTCCAACACATCCTTTCATCCCGCCATGCCCCTGGACTGAACCTACGTTAAACAACCTCACTCCCATTTACTCTTCAGTCTTCTCCTCTTTCCCTTTCCTCTTTAGCCATTCACACATCTTTTCACCCTACATAGTTGTGTTTATCTTTATACTATATACCTCTTTACTTCTGTATGCATCCCCTTTGGTTTGAAGCTGGCACAGTACTTACAGTAGAATATCTTTGGCTTCCCTCTGACAACCATGCCTCCATCCCTGCTACCCTCCCTATTTTCCTTTCCCTGTTGCTTCATAACCTGGGTTGTGAGTAACTGAATCCACTTTCCCATCTTCCCTTTCTTTCCCCTCTCTCCTCCCTGATGAAGGAACATTTGTTCCGAAAGCTAGGAACGTAAATTTTCGGTTCTGTTTTTTTGTGTATCTATCGGCTGTACTGAGCTGAGCTAAGTACAGGCCAGCCCCTCTATCATTTTGTTAGTACTTGTTTCACATCTTTATATGAGATTTTCCATTAATCATTTAGACTGATTAACAAGTAAGCTTTGGCTAAAAAGGCCAATGTCCTTGCCACAATGGTAACACCAGCTCCTATTTGATGACTGAAGTTAAGTGCTATCAGGCTTGGCTAGCACTTGGATGGATGTCCGCCCAGTCTTCCAAGCACTGTTGGCAAGCAGGTTGCACTCAGCCCTTGTGAGACAAATTGAGGAGATACTTGATTGAGAAATAGCAGATCTGGTCACAAAAAGTGACAGTGGCTGGAAGAGGGGTGTGCTGACCACACGCCCTTCCTGCTGACCACACACCCTTCCATATGCTTCCATATGCATCCCCAAACCACCTTCCCTACCCTCTGGCTCCTACCCTTGTAACTGCCCCCGGTGTAAAACCTGTCCCATGCACCCTCCCACCACCACCTACTCCAGTCGTGTAACCCGGAAGGTGTACACGATCAAAGGTAGAGCCACGTGTGAAAGCACCCACGTGATTTACCAACTGACATGCCTACACTGTGAAGCCTTCTATGTGGGAATTACAGGCAAGAAACTGTCCATTCGCATGAACAGACACAGGCAGACGGTGGTTGTTGGTAAAGAGGATCACCCTGTGGCTAAACATGCCTTGGTGCATGGCCAGCACATCTTGGCACAGTGTCACACCATCCAGGTTATCTGAATACTTCCCACTGACACCAACCTATCAGAACTCCGGACATGGGAACTTGGCCTTCAATATATTCTCTCTTCCCGTTACCCACCAGGCCTCAACCTCCGCTAATTTCAAGTTGCTGCCCCTCGTACATCACCTGTCATTCAACAACATCTTTGCCTCTGTACTTCCACCTCGACTGACATCTCTGCCCAACCTCTTTACATTTACATATGTCTGCCTGTGTCTGTATATGTGCGGATGGATATGTGTGTGTGTGTGTGTGCGAGTGTATACCTGTCCTTTTTGTGAAAGCTTGAAATTTGTGTGTTTTTTTATTGTGTCTATCTACCAGTGCTTTCCAGTTTGGTAAGTCACAGCATCTTTGTTTTTTAATATATTTTTCCCATGTGGAATGTTACAACTGTAGATGATGGGAGAAGCAGTCTGGATGGTGAGGGTAAGGAGGCTGGGAAGAGGAGGGATAGCAGGGTTGGAGTTGGGGATAGTAAAGTGGTAAAGTGTTGCTTGTGAGAGCATACAGGTATGAGTCAGAGAGAGTGTAGGGCAACTAGATAGAGCAGGGAGGTTAGAAGGGTGGCAGGGGGAAAGGAGGAGCAGGAAAGGAGAAAAGTAAAAAAAAACTGTGGTTGCCTTTGTGGAACAAAAGAGTGTGTAAATGTGTAGTGCTGAAATGGAAATAGGGAGGGGGATATGTGGGTAAAGGACAATGACTAACAAAGGTTGAGGCTACGAGGGTTGTGGGAATGTATGATATATTGCAGGGAGAGATCTCACCTGTGCAATTCAGAGAAGTTGGTGATGGTAGGAAGGATCCAGATGGTACAGGCTGTGATGCATACACTGAAATGAAGAACATCAAGTTGAGCAGCATTCTCAGCAGCTGGTTGGTCCAACTGTTTCTTGGTCACAGTTTGTTGGTGGCCATTCATGCAGACAGATACCTTGTTGGATATCATGGCAGTGGGACTTTAGGAGGTGGTGGGTGACTGGAGAGATTTAGCACAGGGGTTGCAGGTTACCTTGTAGATCCCAGGACTGGTTTCACAGGTAACCTTGCTTTTGATGGAATTGGTTATGCTTGTGACTAGACTGGAGCAAGTGGTGGTGGGAGGATGTATGGGACAGGTCTTGTATCCAGGTCTATTACAAGGATATGAGCCATGAGGCAATGGATGGGAAGCAAGAGTTGTATAGAGATGGATGAAGATATTGTGTAGGTTTGGTAGGTGGCAGAATACCACTGTGGGAGGGGTGGGTAAGATAGTAGGCAGGACATATCTCACTTCAGGGCATGATGAGAGGTAGTCAAAACCCTGGTGGAGAATGTGACTGTTGCTCCAGCCTTGAGTGGTTCTGAGTCACAAGGGGAATGCTCCTCTGTGGCCAGACAGTAGAACTTTTGGAGGTGGTGGATGACTGGAGAGATAAGGCACAGGAGATCTGTTTCTGCACAAGAATGGGTAATCACAGTCTGTGAAGGCCTCATGAGACCCTTGGCATGTTTCAGGAGGGACTGCATATGCAGTGGCCATGGGTGGCTAGGCTGTATGAAAGGGACTTCTTGGTATGGAATGGGTGGCAGCTGTCGAGGTGGAGGTATTGCTGGTGGTTGGTACGTTTGATATGCACGGAGGTACTGAAAAAGCCATCTTTGAGGTGGAGGTCAATATTGAGAAAGGTGGCTTTTTGGGTTGGGGAGGATCAGATGAAGTGAATGGGGGAGAAAGTGTTAAGGTTCTGGAGGAATGCTGATAAGGTGTCCTCACCCTTATCTAAGGCTGATTAACTCACTAATTAATAATTTCATGTAATTCACTTTAATTTGCATTACAGTATTCATTCTTGTAAACTAGAGGATTCACATTACAGAAGAAAAATAGCGCAGTTGTAGTTTTTTAAATCTGTAACCAGAAACATTTTCTATTAGCAAAAATCATATTGATTCTTGTAGGCTATCAAAAACTGTAAATTCCAACCCAGTCATTTTTCGTAGCATAATATAGTTTTTAAAATAACAGTTTTTTCTTAAACCCATCTAAAAGTAGTTGGACAACACCCAAAATAATCAGTTGGCTGTTTGAAAGTAAACTGGTAACAATTTGCAGCATTGTCCATAGAATTGATTGTGGCTCTTTGGTTATGAGTCAAGCGAAAGGACTGAACCAGACATTGTGAAGGTTCTGTGATAAGCTAGGCTGTGACTTTCTGGACTTGTCGCATAGGACTGAGAACTGTAGGATCCCCCTAAATGGATCAGGTGTGCACTACACATCAGAGACTACTACTCAGGTAGCTGACTGTGTGTAGGGTGCACACAAGGATTTCTTAGATTAGGTCACTCTCCATCCAGTCCAGGTACTAATAGCTGTAGGAAATGTGGAATTATCAGTGCAAGATGGAAAGGAATGCATCTCACAGGCGAGAGTATTAAAATCATAATGGTAAACTGCTGAAGCATTCACAACAAAGAGAATTTGAAGCACTCATGAAAAGCAGCAAAGCTCGCATAATACTAGGTACAGAAAGCTGGTTAAAACCTGAAATTGATAGCAGTTAGATTTTTGGGGAAAGTTTAAGTGTATATCAAAAGGCTGACAGTTGCAAAATAAAGGTGATGTATTTGCTGCAGTAGACAAGAAACTCAAATCCACTGGGATAGAAATTGAAGTTACATGTTAGATTGTTTGGGCAAGACTCAGTATCAGGGGTGGGCATAAAATGATAACTGGATCCTTCTATTGCTCACCAGAATCATCTCCTTTTGTAACTGAAAACTTTACAGAAAACCTCAATTCGCTTGTAGATAAATTCCCCAATCATAGTGTAATCATTGGTGGAGACTTGAATCATCCAGCTGTTAATTGGGAAAACTACAGTTTTGTTAGTGGTGAGTGTGATGAGCCATCCTGTGAAACATTACTAAATGCTTTCTCTGGAATCTACCTAGAACAGATAGGAACTCCACTCACGATGGAAATATATTGGATCTAATGGCAACAAATAGACCTGACCTCTTTGAAGATGTTCACATCAAAACTGGTATCAGTGACCATGATGCAGTTGTGGCAACAATGATCACCAAAGTACAAAGGACAACTAGAACAAGCAGAAAGACTAGATAAAAAATGAGTAGTGTCATATCTCAGTGAAGAATTTGAAACTTTCAGCACATGGCAGGAAGCATGTAAAGCAATGGTTCCCAGCCTGAGGATAATTACCCCATGAGGGTAAAATGAAATTTTCTGAGTGGTGAAAACAAAAGGCTTTGATTGTGTTTGTATCAAGGACATACATTTTTGAAAGATCTTTACTATTACCACTATTTTGAAAGATTGAAATACTGATTATATAACTTACCAATAATTATATTTTTTTCAATGCATGACAGAATGTGGTTGAGATTACAGCTTATGAAACAAATGTATGAACATCCTCCTCACATAGTCACCCCATTACACATGTACTTCGCACTTGACACTGTGCATCTGTGACAGTAAAGGTAAGACATATACCAGGTGATCAAAAAGTCAGTATAAATTTGAGAACTTACTAAACCATGGAATAATGTAGATAGAGAGGTAAAAATTGACACACATGCTTGGAATGACATGGGGTTTTATTAGAACAAAAAAAAAAAAGTTCACAAAATGTCCGACAGATGGCGCTGGACAGCAAAACGTCAGTGACTGCACATGACAATCGTGTATAAAAGGAGCTGTAATGAGAGAGAGAATTAGATGCGCCAGCAGTCGCAGCATGTTGACGTTACCTGAAAAGGCGCTTTTAGTGAAGCTATCAGAATGGGGAATGTGCTAGTTCAGCATTACAATCCTATCGCCATAGGAAGGGGATTCAAATGGGTAAAGGTCCGTTGACAAATGCAGCTGTGGCGAGAATGATTTCGAAGTTCGAAGCCACAGGTTGTTTAGACGATAGTCCCCGTAGTGGCCAACGGAGCACAAGGCATAATGCTGCTGAGACACTTCAGGAAGAAATGGAGACTGTAGCGGGTTCGTCTATGCATGGGGAAGTCAGCGCTCGTGCAGTCGCACGTCGCACCAGCATTCCATACACTACTGTTTGGTTGGCACTGAGGCGTACCCTCCGATGCTATCTGTACAAAATCCATCGGCATCATGAACTGTTACCTAGCGATTTAGTGAAGCGGAGGGCATTTGCGGTGTGGGCGTTTCAAAAGATGGCGGAAGATGATGATTGGTTGAGTAACGTGTTGTGGACCGATGAAGCTCATTTCATGCTCGTTATTGGGCCTTTTTTCTTCAAGGAAATGCGTGATTCTGGTTTTGTAACTGCTACCGTGACGGGTGAGAGGTACGGCGATATGTTACAGAATTGCATCATTCACAACCTGGCTGATAAACACTTGCTGGAACGTACGATGTTTGTGCAGGATGGCGCTCCACCCCATATTGCTAGACGCATGAAAGATCTCCTGCACGTGTCGTTTGGTGATGATCGAGTGATCAGCCGCCACTTTTGTCGTGCTCGGTCTCCCAGGTCCCCAGATCTCAGTCCGTGCGATTATTGGCTTTGGGGTCACCTGAAGTCGCAAGTGTATCGTGATCGACCGATATCTCTACGGATGCTGAAAGACAACATCCGACATCAATGCCTCACCATAACTCCAGACATGCTTTACAGTGCTGTTCACAACATTATTCCTCGACTACAGCTATTGTT
Source organism: Schistocerca serialis cubense (assembly GCF_023864345.2). NCBI lineage: Eukaryota > Metazoa > Arthropoda > Insecta > Orthoptera > Acrididae > Schistocerca > Schistocerca serialis. Next base: position 505,191,740 of record NC_064644.1, on the reverse strand, counting down.
GAGGAATGATGGTGGAAATATTGAGCATTTCCTGTAAAGAACATCATCTTTGCTTTGTCGTACTTTGTTATGCTAATTATTGCTATTCTGATCAGGTGAAGTGCCACCTGTTGGACATTTTCTGAAATTTGTTTGTTTTGGGTCTAGTAAAACCCCATGTCATTCCAAGCAAGTGTGCCAATTTGTAACTCTCTATCTACATTATTCTGTGATTTATTCAGTTTTCAAATTTATACTGACTTTTTGATCACCCAGTACATCACATATGCTTAAATATCTCATGAAAATGCCTTCCCTGAGTTGTAGGTCTCACAATTTCTTCGTTGTTCACTTTTTAGCATTAAATGAACTGACAGTACAACACAACAGTAACAATGAGATGACTACTACATTGCTGTAGGGCCTACACATTTTTTTTTAGTATATATATTTTAGTATTGACCTGCTAGAATCACGTAACAATCTCACTTCCTCTTCTTTCCTTGTTATTTTCTATTTTTCCAGTACTCCTTCATCTTCTTCCCATTTTGTCTTTTTCTTTTTTTCTGTCCACATTGTTTCTGATTTGTTATTTCTTTCACATCAAAAGTCTTCTAAAGCTAATATTTTATTCTTAAATAGATTTCTGTCTGGTATTTTCAATTCTTTGATGTTGTTTCTTTCTAGAACTAAGCCATCCTCAGTCCTAAAGGTTTCAAGGTTGCCTGTCACAAGTCAGTGTAAAGGAGAAGTGACAGGAGTTGTTGTTGTTGTTGTTGTTGTGGTCTTCAGTCCTGTGACTGGTTTGATGCAGCTCTCCATGCTACTCTATCCTGTGCAAGCTCCTTCATCTCCCAGTACCTAGTGCAACCTACATCCTTCTGAATCTGCTTAGTGTATTCATATCTTGGTCTCCTTCTATGAGTTTTACCCTCCACGCTGCCCTCCAATACTAAATTGGTGATCCGTTGATGCCTCAGAACATGTCCTACCAACTGATCCCTTCTTCTAGTCAAGTTGTGCCACAAACTCCTCTTCTCCCCAATTCTATTCAATACCTCCTCATTAGTTATGTGATCTACCCATCTAATCTTCAGCAGTTTTCTGTAGCACCACATTTTGAAAGCTTGTATTCTCTTCTTGTCCAAACTATTTATCGTCCATGTTTCACTTCCATACATGGCTACACTCCATACAAATACTTTCAGAAACGACTTCCTGACACTTAAATCTATACTCGTTGTTAACAGATTTCTCTTCATCAGAAACGCTTTCCTTGCCATTGCCAGTCTACATTTTATATCTTCTCTACTTCGACCATCATCAGTTATTTTGCTCCCCAAATAGCAAAACTCCTTTACTACTTTAAGTGTCTCATTTCCTAATCTAATTCCCTCAGCATCACCCGACTTAATTCGACTACATTCCATTATCCTGGTTTTGCTTTTGTTGATGTTCATCTTATATCCTCCTTTCAAGACACTGTCCATTCCGTTCAACAGCTCTTCCAAGTCCTTTGCTGTCTCTGACAGAATTACAATGTCATCAGCGAACCTCAAAGTTTTTATTTCTTCTCCATGGATTTTAATACCTACTCTGAATTTTTCTTTTGTTTCCTTTACTGCTTGCTCAATATACAGATTGAACAACATTGGGGATAGGCTACAACCCTGCCTCACTCCCTTTCCAACCACTGCTTCCCTTTCACGTTTCTGTACAAATTGTAAATAGCCTTTCACTCCCTGTATTTTACTCCTGCCACCTTCAGAATTTGAAAAAGAGTATTCCAGTCAACATTGTCAAAAGCTTTTTCTAAGTCTACAAATGCTAGAAACGTAGGTTTGCCTTTCCTTAATCTTTCTTCTAAGATAAGTCGTAGAGTCAGTATTGCCTCACGTGTTCCAGTATTTCTACGGAATCCAAACTGATCTTCCCCGAGGTCAGCTTCTACCTGTTTCTCCATTCGTCTGTAAAGAATTCGTGTTAGTATTTTGCAGCTGTGACTTATTAAACTGATAGTTTGGTAATTTTCACATCTGTCAACACCTGCTTCTTTGGGATTGGAATTATTATATTCTTCTTGAACCTTGGTTCAGCTGGCCAGGCTGATAGTACCATGTAAGGGCCCCTTGCCAGGGTTACAGTGAAGATGTCAATGGCAAGAAAAACAGAGAAGATGGACTTCAGTATGGTGGAGCTGGTGAAAGAGGCAGCCTCTTGTCCAAGGCTGAAGTGGACAGAGGGCACAACGGTTCCACACGTTAGTGGTGGTGCGCTGACAGCATCTGTTCCACATGTTATTGGTGGCTGAATCACTAATATTCCAGGCTAACAACCTGGTCTTATTTTGGTAATTCAAGGATAACCCTAGATATTATTATTATTATTATTATTATTATTACTAATATTCTAATTATTAATTCCCATGGTACTTTCTTTTAGTTCAGAAGTAAAGGTCTGACAGTTAAGTGATTTACACACAGTAGGCCTAAGTATAGTGCACACATTTTAATTTTGTTGATTTTAAATAGGGGTGCAAAGTGTGGGTGAAGCAAGTGCCACTGGAGAGATGAATGGCCCAAAGGTAACACATTGTCGAACAACTGTCTACCCTCAATATTGATATTTAACATTGCTTTATGAGAAGAAGTTGTAGGAAGCTCTCATGATACAGTGAAAATTACTTCAACACCATATATAAAAAAAGAAAGTGTTTTAGATGCAGGCATTACCATTTGTCTCATTGACTCATTAATTTGTGGTTCCATGAAACTTCTAAAAACTAAATCTCATTCATCTTTAGTTATTTTAAGAATGGAAGTGTTCAAAGAAAATTCTTTTGCATTCCGAAGTTTCATAAGGCACTAATGTTGATGATGGTTGGAGGAAGGGGGGGGGGGGGGGTTGGGGGGAGGTGGGGAATCACTAGTATCTGATTACACTTATTAATTTGTTGCTGAGTTAGCCCCTTTTCTAACTTTAATCGATCATACACCCCTCAAACAAAAAGCCAAGCCCAGTTCTTGAAAAAAAAGCACAGCTCTCATGTGTCTACAAGAAGGGTAGTAGAAATGATCCACAAAATTACCATATTTCTTGATTTCCAAACAGCATTTGACTCAGTATGACTGCTATGCTTATTGCCAAAAGTATGATGATATGGGTTATCAAGTGAAATTTGGGATTGGATTGAGGGTGTGGCGTCTTTGGCATGGAGTGCCCTATCTTTGACTCTGACTTCTTTGAACTGCTTTATTTCTATGTTTCGCTTGGTGCACAACTTGTGTTCTGCCATGTTTGTTCTTTCTGGCTCAGTGATTACTTAGTGTGTGTTATTACCGATCAGCCACAGTGGTGCCCCGACATTGTCGTCATGTGATTGCGAGTTATTTTGTGCTTGTTTTCATCCTTTATGAACTTCGTATGCCAGCCCACATTGCTTTAGCCTGCTGTTGCAATGGCACCGGCTGTTACACCCGCGCCATGTTCTTCTTCGGGCCTGCAGTTTGGATACACTGTGCCAACTTTTGCACCCATACATTCCACACAGTGGGCTACATGCGGCCGCCCCCCCACGCAGACCTTGGGCGATGCACCATTCACTGCTACTGCACTCCCAGTGTCGGAGGTGTCGTGCCCTGCTCGCGCAGATCTCCATCTGCCAGTGCTGCCTCAACTTGTGTTACCCGGCAGGTTTCCCAAGCTACCTGCTTTGCAAAAAGTTAACCCAAAGACTAGGTTCGCCTCAGTGGATCACCTACTAGACATCCACGGCACTTTGAATGATGACGCCTGTTTTGCCTGCCTGTGAGCCGCCTCCACACTCATATGGACCTCATCAGTGAATTGCTTCTCTCACTGCCTGCCTGGCCTAAATATTCAACAGTGAAAGCATTGCTTATCGAGTGCCTTTCTCACACCCCTATGGAGGCTATCCACAACATTATTCACAACAAGCATCTCGATGACCGCACTCCTTCACAGCTTTGGCGGCGCCTACGTGCATTAATTGACAATCAGGCTTTACCTGATGCCGCACTTTGGACATTGTGGATGGTCAAAATGCCTTCAGATCTACATCTTCATCTGCTGTTTCACATTGCTGACCCACTAGAGGTTTGTTTACACATGGCGGGTCAGGATTACGCTATCATTCATCACTGTCACCGCCTGTCACGAACGACGTCTCCATCACCCTCAGTTGGCATGCCTGCACCTTCGGTTCCGCACCCAGCTGCCAGAGGCCAGTGCATTTGCCTTGACGCCTCAGCTGCTAGTCAGGAGCTGCCACCTACCTGCCTACAGAAGGTACTGCCAGCGGACTCCCGACAGCTGCCGACCTTGCCCGATCAGAAACCCGATCAGCTACTGGCCCTGACGCAATCAGCTGCAGCTCCCTTCCACATCACACTACCCGAACAACTAGCCTACCCACTGTGCTGGTTCTATGCTACTTACAGGGATGCTGCCCACAACTGCTGTGCCTTGTGCCTACATAAACAAGACTGGCGGGCACGTTTAGGCACCACATCCCACCATACTTCTTCATGGTGTCTACCGTCTGATGCTGCACCACTCGCTCTAGCATCGCGACGCCTCTATGCCACAGACATGTCATCGGGCACTCGCTTTCTCATCAACACCGGCGCAGACGTTAGCGTTATTCCAGCCAAGCACGCCGGCAACACACTTTCACCTGCTGACATCACCTCGATCGCTGCCAATCATTCTCCTATTGTGGTCCGTGGCTCCATCAAGATGTCACTTCATCTATCACCAGTCCACACCTTCCCTTGGAAATTATATGTTGTTGACATGGATGAAACTATGATTGGGTTCGATTTTCTACACCATTACAAACTACCACCAGACCTGCAGGCCACCACGCATCAGGCTCTGCTGTTCTGTGCTCAAACGAGTTCAGCATGACTTCGCTCTCTGCCTCTTTGGCTATGCTTTCCACATGTGCTTTCCTGGTCGAGCGCATTACTACATGGCTCTCTGAACTTTCGGATGAGTGCTCACAAATCTACGAACTCTGCACCCAGAATGATGCGTTACACACCCGCAGTGCCTGTGCTTCCGCTGGATTGTCACTTGCACGACATACATTATGTCGCCTATCTGCAGACCTGCAATGAGGCATCCCAACATATGCGTCTACTGTACCTTCTTCCCAATCTGCTCATGTGTTGAGCATTCCTCCACCTGCTGTCATTTTCTCAGCACCGCAGACGAATCTACAAGGTGCATCTCCAAGCTGCACTCCTGTACTGTGTCTTCCATCGCTGACTTCAGCCGATGCACTGCCTACGCCACCCCAGTTCAGCTAGGTCAGTGAACCGATGTTGCCTCCAGACCCCTTCCTGACCCCTCTTGCCAACCTCCCTTCATGAATATCGGCCATCAGTAATGGCACTTATCATAGAATTTGCATCACAGACGGCGCACCTGTATGTTAAAGGCCAGGTGCCTTAATGCTTCCAAACTTCTGTGTGCCAAGAAAATTGTTCAGGATCTGTTAGCTTTGGGCATGCTCTGCCCCTCTGATAGCAACTGGTCTTCACCTATTCACCTTGTTCCTAAAAAGGACGGCACCTTACGCATGTGTGGGGACTACAAGTCCCTTAATGCTGACACCATTATTGATAACTGCCCAATTCCTCATATCCAGGATTTCACGTAATTAATACATGGTTCTAAGTTTTTCTCTGTTTTAGATTCTTCCAAGGCGTACCATCAAATCCCTATGCATCCACTGGATATTTCAAAGATGGCCATCATCACACCCTTTGTCCTATTTGTATACTGCTGCATGCCTTACAGATTGAAAATGCTGTGCAGATGAGGCAGCGGTTCATTGATTCCATTTTGCTATCTTTGCCATTTGCTTATGCTTACTTAGATGATACTAGCTGACCTGGCGAACTTCGTACCGCCTAACAGTCAATGAATGTCGTGTTACCTTTTAGCTGAACTAATTTAGGCTTTGATGAACGTAATACAATGATACAAAATAATATTAATATAGATAGAAATATAAAAGTATTTTATTTTGATGAATGATGATGAATACATACAGAATGAGAATAAAAATTAAAAAAATAATAATAATTAAGTATTTCAAACACATGTCAGAAAAAAATCATTGAAAACTATGTTGTGCAGGTTGGGATACACTCTGATTAATTCATTAATCAGATTTTCATTCAAGCACCTTGTGGTAAACGACATTCTTTGTTTTTTGGTCAGGCGCAAGAACAAATAAAACGGATGGTTTGCCGACACGTGAGCATGCCACGTACAATTGACCATGAGAAAAACTTGCATTTTCTAGATTGAGGCCACAAATAGTCAAGGATTGGCCCTGTGATTTGTTGATCGTCATGGCGAAGGCAAGACGAATCGGGAATTGAATTCATTTAAACTCAAAGGGCATATCTGTTGGGATCATCGGAATCCTTGGAAAAAGAACTTCCTCATCTTTCAATTTTCCTTTAAGTATCGACGCGTGAATCACATTGCTCATCAGTTTTCTTATCACCAAACGCGTTCCATTGCACAGTTTTGGTTGGTTTAAATTTCTAAGCATGATGACTACCGAGCCAACCTTCAGTTGTAAATTGTGCGGTGGTAAACCAGGCACATCCAAGGAGTTCAAAAATTCAGTTGGATAATTAGTGGCTTCTTCTTCGTTTGTTACACAGTCGATAGATTTGAATGAATACAGAGTACCTACGATTTGATTTTGAATTATAAAATTGAGGTAATCTACATCTTTATTTTTAGTCGCCAAAATCGCTCACTCACTTAACCATTTAGTATTTTTGTGGTTAGCAATGATATCCAGAAATACTTTGTTGATAAGCTCGTCTTTTGATGAGACGAAATTGCAAAAATTTGGAGGAAATGAAATCAAACCGCTCGATTTGTCAACAGGAACACAGCCATTACCGATAGTCAGCAATTGCTTCGAGAAATCATCAGCAGATAGATCGTTCAACAATGCAACTCTCATATTTACAGACAGTTGAAGTTTGTTTGCATATCGCCACAGATTTGATGCTTTGAGGCAAGCGTTTATTTCGTCGGCAGCAGTAGATCTTGGAATTACTGGTAGTGTTTGTCAGAAATCGCCAGATAATAAAATCATTGAACCACCAAAACATCTCGAGTCATTGCGCAGATCTTTTAATGTTCGGTCTAGTGCTTCCAATGCGCGTTTGTGCGCCATTGTGCATTCGTCCCATATGATGATTTTTGATGCTACTAAAACTTTGGCCATTGCGGAGTGTTTCGAAATGTTACATGTCGGTTGTTCAGTAGTTTGAAGGTTTAATGGCAATTTTAACACTGAGTGAGCCGTACGGCATCCGTCTAACAATGTGGCCGCTATTCCAGAAGAAGCAATTGCTACTGCAATTTCGGATCTCGCACGTACCGTGGCCAAAATCAATGACATGAGGAATGTCTTCCCAGTTCCACCGGGGGCATCCAAAAAAAATAAGCCACCATTTCCATCATCAATTGCATTAATCAGTGTATCATAGACTTCCTTCTGCTTAGGATTCAACAGTGGTACATTCGTTTAAACTGATTGGATTAGTTCATGTGGATCATATTCACGTTCACGTTCCAATTCTCTATTAAATGCGTCATTCATTCCGCGATCTGGCGCTGGCATTCCTAACCTAACTAACAAACTGCCGCACATGAGGTAACACATATCTTCGATCAAGAGCAAAGCCTGGTTATGCATCTCCTCATTCGCCTCAAGATCGGGATTTCTTGAGCTGACATGAATTCGATATAAAATGTCTTCTGACATGTTATCTTTGTATTTGTTCCACAGGTCACGTGGGTTCGATGGGAAGCACGTCGAAATGATGATAGCAAATAATGTGCGTATCTGACTTGGAGATGCAGAAATAATTGCTTCAGCAATTGTCGTGTCCCAATGAGTATCGTTTTCAAGCGAATTCAGCTCTTGACATGCTGCACGAAATGTGGGGCACACTATACCATTAACAGTTCGTAGTGATTCAGCCTCAGTGATACAGATAGCCGTACCGTAGGTGCAACCACAACGGAGGGGTATCTGTTGAGAGGCCGGACAAACGTGTGGTTCCTGAAGAGGGGCAGCAGCCTTTTCAGTAGTTGCAAGGGCAACAGTCTGGATGATTGACTGATCTGGCCTTGTAACAATAACCAAAACGGCCTTGCTGTGCTGGTACTGCGAACGGCTGAAAGCAAGGGGAAACTACAGCCGTAATTTTTCCCGAGGGCATGCAGCTTTACTGTATGATTACATGATGATGGCATCCTCTTGGGTAAAATATTCCGGAGGTAAAATAGTCCCCCATTCGGATCTCCGGGCGGGGACTACTCAAGAGTATGTCGTTATCAGGAGAAAGAAAACTGGCGTTCTACGGATCGGAGCGTGGAATGTCAGATCCCTTAATCGGGCAGGTAGGTTAGAAAATTTAAAAAGGGAAATGGATAGGTTGAAGTTAGATATAGTGGGAATTAGTGAAGTTCGGTGACAGGAGGAACAAGACTTCTGGTCAGGTGACTGCAGGGTTATAAACACAAAATCAAATAGGGGTAATGCAGGAGTAGGTTTAATAATGAATAGGAAAATAGGAATGCGGGTAAGCTACTACAAACAGCATAGTGAATGCATTATTGTGGCCAAGATAGATACGAAGCCCATGCGTACTACAGTAGTACAAGTTTATATGCCAACTAGCTCTGCAGATGACGAAGAAATTGAAGAAATGTATGATGAAATAAAAGAAATTATTCAGATTGTGAAGGGAGACGAAAATTTAATAGTCATGGGTGACTGGAATTCGAGTGTAGGAAAAGGGAGAGAAGGAAACATAGTAGGTGAATATGGATTGGGGGACAGAAATGAAAGAGGAAGCCGCCTGGTAGAATTTTGCACAGAGCACAACATAATCATAACTAACACTTGGTTTAAGAATCATGAAAGAAGGTTGTATACATGGAAGAACCCTGGAGATACTAAAAGGTATCAGATAGATTATATAATGGTAAGACAGAGATTTAGGAACCAGGTTTTAAATTGTAAGACATTTCCAGGGGCAGATGTGGACTCTGACCACAATCTATTGGTTATGACCTGTAGATTAAAACTGAAGAAACTGCAAAAAGGTGGGAATTTAAGGAGATGGGACCTGGATAAACTAAAAGAACCAGAGGTTGTACAGAGATTCAGGGAGAGCATAAGGGAGCAATTGACAGGAATGGGGGAAATAAATACAGTAGAAGAAGAATGGGTAGCTTTGAGGGATGAAGTAGTGAAGGCAGCAGAGGATCAAGTAGGTAAAAAGATGAGGGCTAGTAGAAATCCTTGGGTAACAGAAGAAATACTGAATTTAATTGATGAAAGGAGAAAATATAAAAATGCAGTAAGTGAAACAGGCAAAAAGGAATACAAACGTCTCAAAAATGAGATTGACAGGAAGTGCAAAATGGCTAAGCAGGGATGGCTAGAGGACAAATGTAAGGATGTAGAGGCCTATCTCACTAGGGGTAAGATAGATACCGCCTACAGGAAAATTAAAGAGACCTTTGGAGATAAGAGAACGACTTGTATGAATATCAAGAGCTCAGATGGAAACCCAGTTCTGAGCAAAGAAGGGAAAGCAGAAAGGTGGAAGGAGTATATAGAGGGTCTATACAAGGGCGATGTACTTGAGGACAATATTATGGAAATGGAAGAGGATGTAGATGAAGATGAAATGGGAGATACGATACTGCGTGAAGAGTTTGACAGAGCACTGAAAGACCTGAGTCGAAACAAGGCCCCCAGAGTAGACAATATTCCTTTGGAAATACTGACGGCCGTCGGAGAGCCAGTCATGACAAAACTATACCATCTGGTGAGCAAGATGTATGAAACAGGCGAAATACCCTCAGACTTCAAGAAGAATATAATAATTCCAATCCCAAAGAAAGCAGGTGTTGACAGATGTGAAAATTACCGAACTATCAGCTTAATAAGTCACAGCTGCAAAATACTAACACGAATTCTTTACAGACGAATGGAAAAACTAGTAGAAGCCAACCTCGGGGAAGATCAGTTTGGATTCCGTAGAAACACTGGAACACGTGAGGCAATACTGACCTTACGACTTATCTTAGAAGAAAGATTAAGGAAAGGCAAACCTACGTTTCTAGCATTTGTAGACTTAGAGAAAGCTTTTGACAATGTTGACTGGAATACTCTCTTTCAAATTCTAAAGGTGGCAGGGGTAAAATACAGGGAGCGAAAGGCTATTTACAATTTGTACAGAAACCAGATGGCAGTTATAAGAGTCGAGGGACATGAAAGGGAAGCAGTGGTTGGGAAGGGAGTAAGACAGGGTTGTAGCCTCTCCCCGATGTTGTTCAATCTGTATATTGAGCAAGCAGTAAAGGAAACAAAAGAAAAATTCGGAGTAGGTATTAAAATTCATGGAGAAGAAATAAAAACTTTGAGGTTCGCAGATGACATTGTAATTCTGTCAGAGACAGCAACGGACCTGGAAGAGCAGTTGAATGGAATGGACAGTGTCTTGAAAGGAGGATATAAGATGAACATCAACAAAAGCAAAACAAGGATAATGGAATGTAGTCTAATTAAGTCAGGTGATGCTGAGGGAATTAGATTAGGAAATGAGGCACTTAAAATAGTAAAGGAGTTTTGCTATTTGGGGAGCAAAATAACTGATGATGGTCGAAGTAGAGAGGATATAAAATGTAGGCTGGCAATGGCAAGGAAAGCGTTTCTGAAGAAGAGAAATTTGTTAACATCCAGTATTGATTTAAGTGTCAGGAAGTCATTTCTGAAAGTATTTGTATGGAGTGTAGCCATGTATGGAAGTGAAACATGGACGATAAATAGTTTGGACAAGAAGAGAATAGAAGCTTTCGAAATGTGGTGCTACAGAAGAATGCTGAAGATTAGATGGGTAGATCACATAACTAATGAGGAAGTATTGAATAGGATTGGGGAGAAGAGAAGTTTGTGGCACAAATTGACCAGAAGAAGGGATCGGTTGGTAGGACATGTTCTGAGGCATCAAGGGATCACCAATTTAGTGTTGGAGGGCAGCGTGGAGGGTAAAAATCGTAGGGGGAGACCAAGAGATGAATACACTAAGCAGATTCAGAAGGATGTAGGTTGCAGTAGGTACTGGGAGATGAAAAAGCTTGCACAGGATAGAGTAGCATGGAGAGCTGCATCAAACCAGTCTCAGGACTGAAGACCACAACAACAACAACAGTGATTCAAATGATGTTGGCCCTCGAACATGTACCAGCAACAACCGCAAATAGAAACATTCATCATTCTTCGGATGAACTGTGTAAATACGACCAAGAGCATCAGCAGAATGCATATCTGGATGACCAGGAACTGCATCGCCTTGCTTCCAACATTGAAATTTCTTCGATGTAGTGTTCCAAGTGTAATAACGTGGCATTTCCGAGTAAAGCAACGTTCGTGCGAACGGATCGTTTTGACAAATCACAAAGAAACTGGTCAGTGTTGTCGCTGGAGGTGTTTCGGCATGTTGAGCAGCATTCGACGCTGTGAAATATACTCTCTGACCGTTCTCTAGATGCACCCCCAAATGTACAACAGTGGGATAACATTCGTGAATAGGGAATGAGAATATACGCCAAATTGCTTCATTGCAGTTCACATATCTACCAAATCGTTGATATTGGATGTTTGGATACCAAAAACCGCCATGTCGCTCCCTTTCGTGACATATTTGCAAATGTACCAAATCGTTGATATTGGATGTTTGGATACCAAAAACCGCCATGTCGCTCCCTTTCGTGACATATTTGCAAATGTATTTAATAGATTTGACCGAATTGCAATACTCAACATTACAATGTGCCTTGAATGTTTTGGAAAGAAGTGGCGAATATGGAACAATCCAACTGTTGTCAACTATGAAATCATTTCCTTTCACTTTAGTTGTGATAGTTCTACCATTATCATCGGGCGATCGACGCCGATACAATGGATAACCATCGTTGCCTGTAATGGTCTCTGCCGTGAATTTTCGCGGATACCATTTGGAACACTTGCCGTCGACCATGCACGGTGATTGGCGGTTGATAGTGCCACATGGTCCATGAGTCATATTCGTGATTACAACATCATGTAGGTCTGGATCGGTTTCAGGAGCAGGAATCTCCACACATATGATGTCATCTATTTGATCTGGCCGAATTCTGTCTACTAACCAAATTAGAATGTGAGCATGCGGTAGGCCTCGTTTTTGCCATTCGACTGAATACATCCAGCATCGAGTAATCCCAAAGACGTGTTGCTTAACAATGTAATTTATTAGTGACCGAATTTTTTGCTTGAAAACCCGTGCGGTGATGTCGTGTCGATCACTTGATGTTTGTCCGGGAAGCAGCAATTGAATAATTTCCATCCATTTCGGATTACATGTAAATGTAATGAATAGATCTGGCCGACCATAATGACGAACATATGTCATTGCATCTTGCGCATATTCATGCATATGATGCGGGCTACCTGTGTATGTCACTGGTAAAATAGTCAATCGACCAACATTTTCTGAATCTCCTTCTGTGCTTATTGCATCGCGTAAATGAATATACTCTTCCGAACACAATTTAGCTTGATTCAACCGGATGAAAGTCAGGCGCTCCGTTTCGTTTTTAACGTACATGTCAACGCAGTATTGTTGAAGCAGTCGACGAAATCGCAACAAATAATTGTCAGAATTTTCACGAATCATCAAACAATATGCGTAATAATTCATGGAACTAACCTTCTTGGTAGTTTCCTCACCTGAAACAAATACAGTAAAAATTGTATTTTAGAACCCTTAACAGGTTAACGACTCTTACAGCTACTCTCTACTAAATTAGGAGTGACAACTTTTTTTGTGTACCAAAAGCAAACAGAATAAAATGCATACCAAGTTAAAATGAAAACAATGATATTGATCTTACCATTCAATGGATTAATCATTTTGATATTAAAGTGATATCCATCGTCTCCTTGCCAAAACATCAGCGGGTATTGTAACGCGTCATATGAACGGTGTGTTTCATATATTCTTTGTAGTTGCCCAGTATTGCGTCGTGTAAGCACAATATCACGTGTTTCCAAGATTTCACCAACAATCAGGATTGCCACTTCATCGATTGTTGGAGCATTAAATGTGCGTTCATGTGTTCCAGCTGGTCTTTTATCTGCTCTGATTACAACTTTATAGTCATCACTTGGCATGCGCTCTAAAGCAGTCTTGAACAGCCTGACCAATGCATGATGTTCATGAAGCATTTGCTGCAAATATTGGAGAATTGCTCTTTACGTAGCTGTGTTGATCCCTTGACGCCAGTCAAGTTGTTCTTCCATATTGCCCATGAAGTATATTTGCAAGAATTTGTGCTGTGCACCTTCAATAGGTTGCAATGATCCAATGCGATGGCAACTCTGGCCTTGAATCTGTAAATTCAAAGCCATAGTTATAGTTAGATTTACAAACACTTTTTTTTTTCAAATAATAACATACCATTTTTATTTTAGAGACAAATACAGAAATCTAACAAACTACATTCCAAATTTTTTTTACAATCATAGAAAATAAAGTTTTTAACGTAAATTACCTTAAATGTCGGATTATATCCGTGTTCTTTGATAATTTCCGCCCCAAATGAAGTCATTTGGAAACAGACATTGTATTTTTGAGTCTTCGCTAGAAAATGTCGTGATTCTAGTGTTTCGCCATAAAGGAGGGAACGCAATGGCTCTGGTGGCGGGACCACTAATGGCAATGTCACTTTACCACTAAGGCAGCACAAACCAGGTGTTTCACCAGCAAACTTCAATGCGCCACAATGCTGGCAAACAACGTCCATTGGACCAATGCAAACTAAACGATGCAAGCTGTAGTCGATGGTGCAATCATATCGAAACGCTGCTCGATTCAAATCAATACTTGAACCATTTCTTCTTGCGCTTCGAAGATTATTCCTCTGTTCATCTGTACGATAAGCTTGACAATTTCTCGTTTCTAATCTAGCCGGTTCACGGGCTGCCTCTCTTTGCTCTTGTGTTTGAGAAGCACGAATTAAGGCCCTTCTTTGCTCCATCCTAACGCGGCGCTCTTCTCGGGCAATTTCTCGTTCTTCGTCAGATAATTGACTCGCGATATTCCGTTGCCTAATTGCATTACGGCTCTGCTGGGAAAGATTAGATCTTCTAGGATGCGGCATTTTTATTAATAGTAATACTGAATATGCACTCGCACAAAACCACATAAAACAATCGAGACATGGACAATAGCTTATCAAGAAAAATCATAGACAACCTATGAAAAGACATTTACACTTTTGTTAACCTGTAGAATAAATCTTTAATTAATTTAATAAATAATTTACACAAATTAATGTCTAAAACAAACAAATATAACAGTACCTACCTGAACTTTTGAGACATTTTACACAAAATAAATTTCTGAACGCACACATAAATAGTTGTTACAGTATTTGACAGGATTGGACAACAAATGTTTGACATGTAATAAACAAATGAGCATTTATTGAAATGATTAAGTATTCATTACACATTTCTGAACGCACGCGTAATATTTTTCAATCTTTTTTTAAAAAAAATACACATAATAGTTTATTCATCCATTTTAAATAGTTTATGAACGCATGCATAAATGTCAATGATTACTTACAGATTTTGACAAAAAAAATTTGACAGCTCCGAAACTAAAGAACTTTTAGGGAAAATAACACATTTTTCAAGTATTCGTCAATTTTTCATTATTTTTAAGATGTATTCTGCTATTCGGGGCAGAGACAAATCCAACAAATAAAAAACCACGAAAATTTTTATTCGTCAATTTTTCATTATTTTTAAGATGTATTCTGCTATTCGGGGCGGAGACAAATCCAACAAATCAAAAACCATGAAAATTGGTCCAGCAGATCTCGAGTTATAAGTGTTGTAACAAACCTGACTTTGTTTTATATATATAGATATAGATACTGATCTTATCCTCCTCTGCTGAGGAACATCAAGTTCACCTCGATGCAGTCCATTCGACCCTCGCTGCCAATGGCGTGGTGATCAACCAAGATAAATCTCAACTCTGTTCCATGTCTGTTACATTCCTAGGCCATACTGTCTCTGCCAACAGCCTCAGACCGACGATCTCTCATGTTGAAACCATACTTGATTACACTCATCTCCATCATTTTGTGGGTATGGCAAACTTTTACCACTGCCATATTCCTCAGGAGGCCTTTGCCTAATTGGTCCTCCCCGACTCCCTCTCCGACAAAAACATTATGGGGAAATGGAAGTTGGACTGGACCAAACCCATGCTCAATGCATTTGTTAAGCTTAAAACTCCCATTGACAAAGTTGTTACACTCACCCATCCTGACCCTGAGGCCCCTGTTTTGATCATGACTGATGCCAGTGACTCAGCTGTGGGTACTGTTTTACAACAGCACACCGCCGCCTCAACCCAACTGCTCCGCTTCTTTTCAAAGAAGCTGACTAAGAGCCAGTGTAAGTGGTTGGCTTTTGATTGTGAGTTTCTCACTGTGTACGAGGTGATTAAACGCTTCCATAGTGACCTCGAAGGGCGACCTTTCATGATCTTCTCAGATCGCAAGCCTCTCGTGGACACTATTCATAATCCAGCTAAGGACCTTTAACCGAGGTGTTTCCATCATATGGACTACATCTGTCAGCACTCTTCCGATGCATGCTATATCTACACCATTGAACTCAGAAGAGCTTGTCCGACTTCAGGCTGAAGATGACGATATATGGCGATTAATTTCAGCCAACAAGTCATTGCTCTCTGTCCAACCCCACATCCTACATGGGTCAACAACTCCAGTCCTTTGCGACATCCTTATGGGTGCTCCCCATCCCTGGTCCCTACCGCTCTTTGACAAGGGGCCTTTACTGCTTCGCATGGCTTGACCCAACCGGGAATGCGTGCTACAATGAAGCTGGCTACTGAGTGCTTCGTCTGTCCCAGCGTGCAGCATGCCTGCTGCACTTGGACCCACACGTGTGTACCTTGCCAGCGTAGCAAGGTTGGCAGGTTTGATGTTCCAAGAAGATGCCTCTGGCACACCCACATCAACATCGTTGGCCCCCTCCCTCCTTCTGAGTGGTACAGATACATCTTATCAATCATCGACCGCATAACCCACTGGGTCGAGGCAGCTCTCTTGTCGACATTTCGGCTGAGACCATCGCTCATTCTTTCGTTTCCATGTGGGTTGCCAATTCAGTTGTCCTCTTTCCCTCACAACTGAACAGGGATGACAATTTGAGTCCATCCTCTTTTCACAACTGTGCAAACTCTGTGGTGTTGCTAAATTCCACACCACAGCCTACCACTCGCAGGCAAACTGCCTGGTCAAACAGTGGTGCTGCACTATCGAGGCCGTACTTATGTGGTACAGCAGCTTACAATCTGAAGCCCTCCCTTGGGTCCTGCTGGGCATCTGCTCAGCCATAAAGAAGACTTCAATGCATTGCTCACTGAGATTCTGTATGGAGAGCCCCTCCTCCTTCCAGCAGAGTTCGTGGAGGACTCACCATCAGCCGATACTATGGACCTTCCAGTACTGGTTGAATGGGTCCATGGATGTGTCACACACCTCCACACCCCGCTGCCTCCCTCATTCCACCCCGTCTGGATTTGTCCACAAGGACCATGCATCTTGTGAATTTGTGAGGCTGCGCGACGACTCCATGTGAGTGGCCTTGCAACCACCTTATTTGGGGCCTCACCGAGTGTTATTTTGAGGTGTGAAAATGTCCATAATTCATCTACATGGATGATCACAGACCATGTCTGTTAATCGCCTGAAACTGGTGTGGTCACTCTCCAACCTGCCTTCCAGCACTTCTGATCTACTTTCCGTCACTGCTGCCCCGCTTGAAACTTGTGTGGTCACTCTCCAACCTGCCTTCCGATGCTTCTGATCTGCCTTCTGTAACTGCTGCCCCACCTTCCAATGCCGCTGATTTTCTCCTGGCCGATGCCTCTCCGTATATGCAGCAGTTGTCTACAAGGGACTCTTGCAGCACAGTTTCCGACGCGCCTACTTCTCGTGCCAGCCACCACCTACACCCACCGCGCTGGCACAAGGATTATGATTTCGAGTGATGAAGCTTCCCTCTGCTGTGCTCTGCACTCCTGGATGGGGGAGGGGGGGGGGGGGGGGTACTCTGTGGTGTGTCTGGCACAGAGTGCCCTATCTTTGACTCTGACCTCTTTGAACTGCTTTTTTTCTATGTTTTGCTTGGCACGCAACTTGTGTTCTGCCATGTTTGTTCTTTCTGTCGCAGTGTTTAATAAATGTATATATGATACTTAGTGTGTGTTATTATCGTGATAACCACAAGGGCTTTTTGATAGGAAGGATGCAGCATGTTGTCTTGGATGGAGTCATCTTCAGATGTAGAAGTAACTTCTGTCCCCCCACACCCGAGGAAATACATGCTGGGACCCTTGCTGCTCATGTTGTATATTATTGACCTTGCAGCTAATATTAATAGTAGCCTCAGGCTTTTTGCAGATGATTCTGTTACCTGTACTATACCTATAATGGAGTATGAAATGGGTCTACCTTCCCATCCCTATCTAAAATTTCTTCCTTCCTCATGTCAACATCCTCTGAAGAGGTCATTTTAGCTCAAATTTTTAACTTTCTGGACTTTATACTTCTATGTCTATATCCATTTCCGGTAGTAAACTGCCCTTTAAGAAATTAATCTGAATGAGTTTACTATCTCGCATTACATATCATATTAATACACTACCCGATGTATATTAGACATTTGTTAGTAATCCAACTTTGAAACTTTGTGATATGAACTGTGCCGTCATTCTGCACCACATATTCTTGAAAATTTACTTCTCCCATATTTCTGAAAAGCTATGATGTTAATTCATTATATTATTTAAAATGATAGCTCTACTTGAGAGCAAACCAAAATCTGTTAACAATATTTTGTTCAAAGTGATTTTTTGATACTTAATTAAAATGTGATTTCAGTTGTACTGTAAAATTCATTGAAATTGTATATGAAATTACGTAGGACAATGTGTGCCCTTTTTTTTATCTAAGTAAGTAAAATCATCTCATGGCTTTTAATCATTACTTTGTAAATCTTATATTCAACAATGTATTTGATTGTTTAGTTTTATATGAAAGGGAGAGGCACGGGGCCATAAAGTCAGTCTGCATTATTGTGTTTCGAAAGCTGTTTTTGTGAGAGTCTTTTGGAGGCTGTCAGATGGCCAGTGTATATTCCACCAATGTACATGACAATTGGTGATGATACAAAGCAATAAAAGTGATATACTCTGTGTTGTATGTAAAAATTAGTACATCAGCAACACTGGATTTTTGGACTTTCTGAAGCAATAACCCACAAGGATATCATAATTGAGTATTTTGTCATATGGCGCAGCTAAGTTCTTTTGTGAATTTTCATTAACTGTGATTGAAATTTTCTAGTTTTCACTCATCTTTGTACTCATGAATAGTGAAAGTTGCTTTAATGGTATGATTGAGAATTCATTATTACCACTGTTCAGCTATAGACAGAACTAGAGAAACTGTGCATTTTTTTTTCACTCAGCATCAGTAGTAATTAAAATCCTTCCCTCCTCTCACACATTTAAGAGTGGAATTTTAAGTACTATCTGAAAGAAATTGCTTAAATATTTAGTCACATAGTGATAAGATTTCAAAGTGGTGCAAAGTAGGGGTATTAAATGGATCACATAGCACATAGTAGACTTTGGTTTATTGGCACAATGCCGGGGAAGTACAATCAGTCTACAAAGGAGATTGCTTACAAATCACTCAAGTGACCGGTTCTACAATATTTCTCAAGTGAGTGGAACCTGCACCAAACAGAACTAACAGTGAATATTGAATGTACACAGAGAAGGGCAGCACAAATGGTCAAAAGTTTGTTGGATCCATGGGACAGTGTCACAGAGACACTGAAGGAACTGAACTGGAAGACTCTTGAAGGTAGACATAAATTATCAAGAGAAAGTCTATTAACAAAGTTTCAAGAACTGGCTTTAAATGATGATTCTAGGAATGTACTACAATCCCGTATATATCTCACATAGGGATTGTGAGGATAAGATTAGAATAATCACTGCATGCACAGAGATATTCAAACAATAATTCTTCCCCACTCTGTATGTGAATGGAATGGGAAGAAACCCTAATAAGTGGTACAATGGGATGTATCCTCAGCATGAACCTCACAGTAGTTTGCAGAGTATAGATGTAGATGTAGATATGTTGGACATGCTCTCATTGTCGATTTATGCCGCTATTATGTTTTTTCTGTCTGAGAGAATGTGCTCTCTGGTCACAACAAAATCAAAAACTTTAGTGTTTAATTACTTAAAAGTGACCTCTGTAACCTAAATTAATGAATTTTTTAAGTGAACTGTGTTATGTTCGTCAGGAGTGTGAAGTGTAATAGTCAACAAAATGAACTATTGTTGGACTCAGTGATTCTTGTGTTGGACTCACTTAAATGAACCACTGGAGAGTATCGTCTTTGACTGGAACTGTGGTAAGTGAGAACTGTGACTTTTCTTATAAATATGAACATTATTTTGTGCCACTATTGAATATTCAGCTTTGGCGACAGGACGGGCATCCGGACACCTCTTAAAAATTAACATGCCACATCCGATTAACCAGCAGGCCCTGAACGTCGGGATTAATGCTTGGAACAAGATTGAATGTTCAGCTTCATCACTGGACAGTGACTATTCTATTGTGGGTTCTGGACTGGAAAGCTGCACTAATTATTGTCTGTAGTGTAAAAACTGGTCTCTGTAATTAATAACTGAACTTTGAAGAGAATAAAATGTGTGCATTAATGTCATCAAAAATATGGTGGTGTGTACGTCTTTGAGCAAACACCATCTCACACTAACTTAAACTTTCTGTCTGAAGGTTATTGACATTTGCACTGCTTAGGATAAAGGTACAAAATCCAGGCCAGTTCAGTCACATGATGTCAAACCAATTTTCTGAAATTTTCTGTTACAGTAGGCTTGTGTAAAATAATGGTAATTTGAAAGCTCCAAACAAGCTTATTTGCAAGTGAAGGTAATTAGAAACTCATATCCAAGTGGAATCAAGTATGGTCATATTAGCCATCATCTACAAAATACATATTCTATATGTGATCTGTGTAGTAGGATTTTCATCAGTCCTGACATTTATAACTTCATAATATTGTTTCCTGGTCTGCCACATTCCAATGTCTTTCAGTGTTCTGTCAAATTCTTCTTGCACTATTATACATCCAATCTCATCTTCACTTACTACATCTTCCCTTTCTATAATATTTTCTTCAAATTTGTTCCCCTTATATAGACACTGTTAGCTATTCCTTCCACCTTTCAGCTTGCCATCCAAGCTCTTGCTATTTGTAAGTTCCTTCTCTTTTTCGCACATGTCTTTTTCATTTTGCTACAGGTGGCATCTGTCTTTCCCCTAGTTAAGCATGCTTTTACAGCCTTGCATTTGTCTCTTAGCCATTCCATTTGCCCCTTAGCCATTCTATTTTGCACTTTCTGTCAGTCTAAATTGTCGGACATCTGTGTTCCACTTTACCTACTTCATTTGCTGCATGTTTATATTTTCTTCTTTCATCAATTAAACTCGTTATCTCCTGAGTTATTCAGGGATTTCTACTAAGCCTTGTCTTTTTACCTAGGTGATCCTCTGCTTCCTTCCCTATTCCATCTCTCAAAGCTACATATTCATCATCTTTTGCAGGCCTGTTCACTGATCTGCTCATGCAAGCTATCTCACACTCATGCTGCTATGGTGAGCAACTGGGTTATTTCTATATACAGTGTGCATCAAAAAAATGTATACACACTTTGAAGCATCAGAAAATTTATTTCCCATTCTACAGTGTTAAATTTCTGGAAATGGAAAGCTTATAGTCCAATTGGAAAAATAAATGTACTTTGCAAATGTGATTAATGTTCCAACTGGTGGCCTTCAGCATCAATACATTTCTGAGTACGAGTCACCACTGATTCCGTACATTGAACCAAAGTGTCCAATGAGGTTTCTACACACACCGCCTGAATCTCATTCCAAAGTGTGTCCAGGTTACGTGGTATACGTTTGTACACCTCATCTTTTACTGTGCCCCATAAGAAGAAATACAGCGGCTTGAGGTCTGCAGAGCGTGCAGGAAACTCAATTGGTCCCCTGCGTCCTATTCACTGGCCTGGCACATTGTGATCCAGGTATGCTCGTACATCCCTATGATAGTATGGCGGGGTGCCATCTTGTTGGAAATAAAACTCACCATTACCATATAATGCATGAATGGCAGGGAATATGGAGTCAGCAAGCATTGTTAGGTACGTTTCTCCAGTAACAGTGCCTTCAAAGCGGAAAGGCCCAATGAGTCCCCTTGCAGACAAACCACACCGCACATTTACACCAGGCAACTTCACAGCCTTTTCAACTGTAATGTGAGGATTATCTTCAACCCAGGACACAATTGTGCCTATTGACAGTTCCATTGAGTTTGAATTGGGCGTCATCTGACCAAATTATGCTACCCATAAATATCCTGAACCCATTCACAAAATTCTAACCTTCGATCTGGATCGTCGTCACTTAGCTATTGCACCAGCCTTGGAATGTACACATGAAACTTGCCTTTCTTCAGAATGCGTAGCACACTACTAGCACTTACATTACTCTCATGTGCTGCTTGGCTTGTTCCATCAAATTTTTCTCACAGTAGCCTGGTTCAGATTCACTGATGACATATTTGTGATCTGGATCGACGGTGAGGACACCCTATCCACATTCTTCCAGAACCTCAACAGCTTCTTCCCCATTTACTCCACCTGGTCCTACTCAAGAAGCCACTTTCCCAGATGTTGACCTCCACCTCAAAGATGTCTACATCAGTACCTCTGTCCATATCAAACCTACTAACCACCAGAAATACCTCCACTTTGACAGCTGCCACCCATTCCATACCAAGAAGTCCCTTCCATACAGCCACCCGTGGTTGACGCATCTGCAAGTGTCTCACTGAAGCCTTCATAGACCATAATTATCCTCCCAATCTTGTACAAAAACAAATCTCCCGTGCCTTAAGTTTCCAGTCTCCCACCAACTCCCAAAGTCTCACTGTCTGGCCACAGAGGAGCATTCCCCTCATAACTCAGTACCACCCAGGACTGGAGTAACTGAATTACATTTTCTGCAAGAATTTTGTTTACCCCCCATCATGCCCTGAAATGAGAAATGTCCTGCCCACTATCCATCTCACATCTCCTACAGTTGTATTCCACAATCCACCAAACCTACACAATATACTCATCCATCCCTACACAATCCCTGCTGCCAAACCTTTAATTCATGGCTTATATCCCTGTAATAGCCCTAGATGCAAGACCTGTCCCATACATCCTCCCACCATCACATACTCCAATCCAGTCACAAACATCACTTATCCCATCAAAGGCAGGGCTACCTGTGAAACCAGTCATGTGATCTACAGGCTAAGCTGCAACCTATGTGCTGCAGTATATGTGAGCATGACAAACAACAAGATTTCTGGCCGCATGAATGGCCACTGACAAACTGTGGCCAAGAAGCGAGTGGATCATCCTGTTTCTGAGCACGCTGACCAACACAACAGCTTTCATTTCAATGACTGCTTCACAGCCTGTGCCATATGGATCCTTCCCACAAACACCAGATTTTCTGAATCATGCAGGTGGGATCTCTCCCTGCAATATATCCCATGTTCCCCTAACCCTCCTGGCCTCAACCTTCTTTAGTATTCCAGCACTAAATGGCCTTCATTCCACCAATGCAAGCAGTCTTTTTTACTTCTCTCTTTTTCCGCCCCTCCCCCATCTCTCCCCTCCCCTTCGTCTAACCTCCCAACTGCACCTAACTGCCATACTTTCTCTCCACTTTGTCCCTGTGTGCTTCCCAACAGCACTTCACTATCCGCCACCCCTACCCTACTATCCCTCCCTCTCCCCACCCTGGCCTCCTCGTTACCCCCACTCAGTTGCCACTCCCATCATGCACTGCTGCTGCTGCTTAAAGTGTGGCTTCAGCTGCCAGAGACTGCAGTCATGTGTGTGTGAGTTGCATTTGTGTGTGTGTGTGTGTGTGTGTGTGTTTTGTCTATTTTTGACAAAGGCCTTGTTGGCTGAAAGCTTATCTGTGACAGTCTTTTTGTTGTGCCTATCTGCAACTCAGCATCTCTGCTATATGGTAAGTAACAACTTTCCTTTTTGTAATATTGTTTCTTTTATAGATCCTATTTGTATTTAATCTTTCCAGTTTTCAGCCTTCCCTTTTTTGCTTAGTACTGGCTTGCCATCTGAGCTTTTTAAGTCAATACAGCTGCTTTCCTTTTTCCAAGGGTTTCTTTAATTTGCCTACATATGTTGTCTATATTTTGTAAACTCATGCATGCTTCTACAGTTTTGTTTTGCTCCTCTAGAAATTACTGCTTTGTGATTTTGCTCTTTCTGTCAATCTCAATTTTTATGCGAATATTGGGCATATATGAAGAAGGGTGACATGACTGCTCACAGGTCTGTCTGAAGACAGCGGAGGGTCAAAGAGACAAAAAGAGAAGGCCCATAATAAATCCTTGGATAACACATGATGTATGGAATCCAACTGATGAAAGGAGAAAACATAAAAATGCAGCACATGAAGGAGGTAAATGAGAATATAGACATAAAAAAATGAAACTGACAGAAAGAAATCAGGAATGGCTAGATGAGAAATGCAAGGCTGCGGAAGCATGCATGACAAAGGGAAAGATAGATGGTGCCTATAGGAAAATTAGAGAGACCTACTGAGATAGAAGAAGCATCTATATGAGTTTTAAGAGCTTAAGTGGCAAAGCCTGTAATAAATAAAGGAGAAAAGAATTAAAGGTGGAAGAAATATACAGATGGGTTTTACACTGGAAACAAACTTGAAGATATCAGCATAGAAATAGAAGAGGGAATAGATAAAATTGAGGCGGAAAATAAGATATTGTAAGAAGAGATTTGAAAGAACACTGAAAGATCCAAGCAAAAAAAAAGCCCCAGGAGTAAACAATATTCTCTCAGGTTTACTGAGATCGTTGGATGCCATTTCACCTTGTATGCGAGATATATGAGATAAGCAAAATATCTCCAGAGTCCAAGAAGAGTGTAATAATTTCAGTTCGAAAGTAGGCATCTGCTGATAAGCATGAATATTACTGAACCATCTATTTAATAATTCTTGACTGCAAAATACTGACATGCATTATTCACAGAAGAATGCAAAAACCAGTAGATACTAACCTCAAGAGAGATCAGTTCGGGCAAAGCAGTACTGATCCTATGATTTATTTTAGAAGATACGTTTTAGAAAGTCAAACTTACATGTATAGCATTTGTAGATTTAGAGAACATATTTTACAATGTACACTGGAATATACTGTTAGAACTTCTGAAGCTAGCATGGGTAAAATATAGTGAGTGAAATGTTATCTACAGATTGTAGAGAAACTAGACTGTAGCTAAATGAGTAGAAAGATATGAAGGGAAAGCAGTAGTTGAGATGGGACTAAGGCAGGGCTGTAGCTTCTCCCCAAAATTATTTAATCTGTATGCTGAGTGAGCAATAAAGGAAATCAAGGAGAAATGTAGGAAGGAAACTACAGTTGAAGAAGAATTTTAAAAATTGAGGTTTGCTGATGACATTGTAGTTCTATCAGATTGGAAAGGTCTTGGAAAATTTATTGAATGAAATGGACAAGAGGTTGTAAGATGAACATCAATACAAGTAAGACAAGGTTAATGGAATATAGTTGAATTAAAACGAATGATGCTGTCAGAGTGATATTGGGAAGTAAGGCATTAAAAATAGTACATAAGTTTTGCTATTTGAGAATGGAATAACAGCCAGTTGTCAAAATACAGAGGATGTAAAATGAAGGATGACAATAGCAAGAAAAGTGTTTGTGAAAAAGAGAAATCTGTTAACATTGAATATATTTTTAAATGTTAGGAGATCTTTTGTGAAGATATTTGCATTGGTGTAGCCTTTCATGAGGGAAAATTTGTATGATAAACAGCACAGAGAAGAAGAGGCTAGGTGCATTTTAAATGTGGTGATGTACAACAATGTTGAAGATTTGATGAGAAATTGAATAACTAATGAGGATTTATTGATTAATTGATTCACCGATTGAGGGGGTTTATGGGACTAAATGGTAAGGTCGTCAGTCTCAGGATTCAAAAGTTACTTGCATAAGATAGTGTGTTCAATAAAAGTGGGCAGATCCAGTCAAACGGGTCAAACTATAAAGTGAGGAAGTTAAAACACACACAGTGGAAGGCATAAAATGGTAGGCCAAATCTAAAAACTGGAAAAACAGAGGGATAGAAGAGCAGTCTCTGCATGAGGGAGTGGTCATGGGCTCCAGACCTAGAAAATACTAAGAGAGGCCCTAACCACATCCTTCATGCCTCTGCTTCAGGAGTAAAGCAAAACCTTATAACTGAAAATAAAAACCTCTTTCACCTAGGAAACTTAGGACCAATTCAACTATCCATTAATCATCTGCTAGTATTAAAGGCAAGAAATCTGGAGCACTATACTTAGTATGAAGAGCCAAAAGAAGGGGACATACCATCAATATATGGGATAAGGTCAGTTTGGCTCTACAGCCACATTGTGGGGGTTGGCTTGTTACGCAAGAGAAAACCAGGGGTGAGCCTAGTATGATTGATGCATAGATGGCATAAGACAGTGGGCTCCTTCCAAGAGGGCCAAACTGCAGTAGTGTCCTTGACTGTATGGAGTTTACTACTGAGAACAGTAGTGCACCAGATGTCATTCCACTTTTTGGCAAAGAGATATTATCTGTGTATCTGCACCTGAAATCATGAAAGGGAATAGGGGTAAGCATCTGCCTCTCTATCAAAACGGTCAGCTAGTTCATTCACTGGGATACTCACAAAGCTTGGGACCCAGAGGAAGACAACAGAACAGATGGTGCAGCCCAGGGCAGAAAGAAGGTCATGGATAGCAGAGAGCAAAGGGTGACGAGAGTAGCATTGGTCTATAGCCTGCAGGCTGCTCATTGAACCAGTGCATATTAAAACACTGTGAAGGGAGGCCTGAGCAACACAATGGAGGTCCCTGTTAATGGTTAGCAGCTCTGCTGTGAACACCCTACATGATGCTGGCAGTAAATGTGTGCTTCACCCCAGAAGGAGGTGTAAAAGCATATCCTGTCTTATCTATCATTTTAGTACCATCAGTGTAGAAGATGATAGCACCCTGGAACTCTTCAAGGATAGAACATACAAGACACCAACCCTGGAATAGGCTGGTCCTAATTCTTGGTCAGGACACCGTCCAAGGGGAGGGTGTGAGAGGAAATACACAGGGCACTTTCCAGTGAGTGGAGATGGAGATCCCAACAGAGGGAAGTGAGACACATTCCTACTGGCACTTGAGGCTGAGTATCAGGAGGGAGACATGCATCATTTGCAAAGAGGACAGGGTACACAGGATAGTGAGGGAATTGTTGAATGGCAATTGCATGAGAGGAGGAATCCCCACTTCTGCAAGGAGACTGTTGATGGGACTAGTGTGAAAAGCATCAATAGCCAGATGCACCCCATAATGGTGAACAGGATGAAATAGTTTCAGAGCAGAGGGAGTTGCCAAGCCATAAACCTGAGAACCATAGTCTAGACTGAACAAAACTAGAACAAGGTAAAGATGGAGAAGAGTAGCACAGACTGAACCTCAAGATGTGTGGGCCAGGAGACAGAGAGCATTAAGCTTCCGCATGCAGGTATCTTCAGGTGGCAAATAGGGGGCACCCATGTCAGCTTTTTATCAAGAATAAGGCCCAAGAAATGAGACTGCATACAACATCTATGTGCTGGTTGCCTAAATAAAGTTCTGGATCAAGATGTACTGTGGGTCAACAGCAAAAATGCATATTCCTCATTTTGGAGGGAGAGAACTGGAAGCCATGGGAGAGAGCCCTTTATAGGTACATCAGATGGTGCCTTGGAACTGGTGTTTAGCAGATGCTACCAAGTGGGAGTTGCACCAGATGCAAAAATTGATGACATACAATGCCAGGATAATGAGAAACCCAACAGAAGTTTCAAACTCATTGATGGCGATGAGGAAGAGTGTGACACTTAATGCACAATCCTGTGGGATACCATTCTCCTGGATGTGAGGGGTGCTGATTGAAGTACCATTTCAAGCCTGGAAGAGCCAGTGGGATAAAAACTCGTGGATATAAATCAGAAGGGAGCTGCGAAAGACACAGTCATGGACAGTAACTAAAATGCGATGGTGCTGAGCTATGTCGTGTCCCTTATGTAGGTCAAAGAAGACTGCATCAAGGTGCCAACGGTTAGTAAAAGCCTCTCAGATTACAGTTTCCAATCTGAATAGATGGTCGCTTGGAGATTGTCCTACCTGGAAGCCAAATTGATACGGGGACAAAAGGAATCAAAAGCTAACCATTCTCTCAAGCAGTTTACAAAATACATTGGTCAAGCTTTGGGGTGGTCTGCTGAGAGACATTGGGTTCTTCCCGGGCTTAAGGATGGAGAGAACTATGCTGCCTTACCATTGCAATGGTAAGGCACCTGTGAGCCAAATGTGGTTGAAGACCCTGAGTAGATGTTTCCTCTGGGTTCTCCAAGTGTGGATCATACGGTTGAAGATGGAATCTGGGACTGGTGCCATTTCACGTGAGGAGGTAAGAGCCTGCAAGAATTCCCATTCAGTGAAGGGTTTGTTGTAGGCCTCAGCTTGGTGGGTGTTGAAACAGAGGGGGTTCCTTCAACTCATTGTTTCTGCTGAAGATAGGTAGCAGGATGGGAAGAGGATGCTGATGCTGCTGAAAAGTGTGTCGCAAGGTGTTCTGCAAGGACCGATGGATTGGAATACAGAGCACCATGTAGGATAAGACCCTGGAAAGTTAATTTTTACTGGTGGTGCAGAAGTATACAGAGATCAGACCAAACCTGCAATGAAGAGACATATATCCCCAGGGAGGAAACGTAGCACTCCCAGCAATCCTTTTTACTCTACTTAATAAGGTAGCATGCATTAGCACGGAGATGCCCAAAAGCAATAAGGTTGGTCTGTGAGGGTGCTGTTTAAATCATTGCAGCACCCATCAGTGGTCCAGGATAGTAGCTGCCATGTCTGTGGTCCACAACAGTACCTGTCAACAACAAGGGGGACCTATGGATAGGAGTATACCAGTGCCCCAGCACCATGAAGAAGAGTCTGTAAAGGGACACCCTCCTGTAACATTGTCTTTAAAGTGTCTAATGACAGAGATGATTCAGGTTTTGGGTGTCCTTACATTAAGATTAAACAATGGAAAATCCAGGACTAAATGTAACAATATTATGAGAAAGAAAGTTGCCACTTACTGTATAGCATAGATGCTGAGTCACAGATAGGCACAACAAAAGGATTTTCACACTTAAAGCTTTTGG
Source organism: Schistocerca serialis cubense (assembly GCF_023864345.2). Taxonomy (NCBI): domain Eukaryota; kingdom Metazoa; phylum Arthropoda; class Insecta; order Orthoptera; family Acrididae; genus Schistocerca; species Schistocerca serialis. Next base: position 505,163,118 of record NC_064644.1, on the reverse strand, counting down.
CCAATGGCCTTTGTCAACAATAGACACAAATATGCACACACACACACACACACACACACACACACACACACACACACACACACAACTAACACAGCTCACACACACTACTGCAGTCTCAGGCAACTGAAACCACACTGCAAGCAGCAGCACCAGTACATGATGGTAGTGGCAACTGGATGGAGGAAAGGAGGCCAGGGGAGGGAGGTGGAGGGATAGTATGGTGGGGATGGTGGACAGTGAAGTGTTTCAGCTTGGGCGGTGGGCAGGGGAGTGGTGGGAGGGCTGAGGGGGGGGGGGAGGAAGTAGTGGGAAAGGAGAAACATAGCAAGAAATAGAGAGAAACAGATAAAAAAAATATAAAAATAAAATTAAATAAATAAAAAACGACTGGATGTTGTAGTGGAATGACAGCTGTGTAGTGCTGGAATGGGAGCAGGGAAGGGGCCGGATGGGTGAGGACAGCGACTAACAAAGGTTGAGGGCAGGAGGGTTACGGGAACATGGGATGTATTGCTGGGAAAATTCCCACCTGCACAATTCAGAAAACCTGGTGTTGGTGGGAAGGATCCATATGTCACAGGCTGTGAAGCAGTCATTGAAATGAAGGATATCATGTTTGGCAGCGTGTTCAGCAACAGGGTGGTCCACTTGTTTCTTGGTCACAGTTTGTTGGTGGCGATGCATGCAGACAGACAGCTTGTTGGTTGTCATGCCTACATAGACTGCAGCACTGTGGTTGCAGCTTATCTTGTAGACCATATGACTGGTTTCACAGATAGCCCTGCCTTTGTTGGGATAGGTGATGTTAGGGACCGGTCTGGAGTAGGTGGTGGTGGGAGGATGTATGCAACAGATCTTGCATCTAGGTCTATTACAGGAGTATGAGCCATGAAGTAAGGGATGGGGGGCAGGGGCTGTGTGAGGATGGATGAGTATATTGTGAAGGTTTGGTGGATAGCAGAAAACCACTGTGGGAGACGTGGGAAGGATAGTGGGCAGGACATTTCTCATTTCAGGGCACAATGAGAGGTAGTCGAAACCCTGGCGAAGAATGTAACTCAGTTGCTCCAGTCCTGGGTGGTACTGAGTTATGAGGGGAATGCTCCTCTGCTGCTGGACGGTGGGGCTTTAGGAGGTGGTGGGAGACTGGAAAGATAAGGCATGGGAGATTTGTTTTTGTACAAGGTTGTGAGGATAATTACAGTCAGCGAAGGCTTCAGTGATACCCTTGGTATATTTTGAGAGGGACTGCTTGTCACTGCAGATGTGACAACCATGGGTGGCTAGGCTGTACGGAAGGGACTTTTTGGAGTGGAATGTGTGGCAGCTGTCGAAGTGGAGGTATCGCTGGTGGTTAGTAGGTTTGATGTGGACGGAGGTACTGATGTAGCCAACTTTGAGGTGGAGGTCAACATCTAGGAAAGTGACTTGTTGGGTTGAAAAGGACCAGGTGAAGCAAATGGGGGAGAAGCTGTTGAGGTTCTGAAGGCATGTGGATAGGGTGTCTGTGGTATTGTGGGGTCCAACATTGCTATCAAAAGTTTTCAAATGGTTCAAATGGCTCTGAGCACTATGGGACTTAACTTCTGTGGTCATCAGTCCCCTAGAACTTAGAACTACTTAAACCTAACTAACCTAAGGACATCACACACATCCATGCCCGAGGCAGGATTCGAACCTCCGACCGTAGCAGTCCCGCGGTTCCGGACTGCGCAAAAGTTTTCATTCAGACAATTTACATCAAGTAGATTTTCTGCACCACTGCAGAGGTAGTTTTGTGGCAGCCATGAGTGAAAACCAAAAAATTAAATTTGTTAACAGATGTCTTGAAGGCAAAGCTCTGTCTTGGGTAAATTTACATTTAAGTCCACGGGAAATATATCCAAGTTTTGAACAAACTTTTTGAAATAAATTTTGGTCAGAAGCTGAATAAAGGAGAATTAAAAGTGAATTTCTGAATGGTCCTAATTATAGGAATAGGAACAGTACTCTGAAAGAGTTTTGTAAGAATCAACTTAAGAAATTACCACACCTTGCAAATCATTTGACAAAATGACATAGACTGATGTACGTAAAAGGAGATTACCAGAAAGACTGCAATGGTATTTAGTACACAGACCTGTTGATTGTCTTGAACAATTTTTATGATATGTTGACAGGCTGGATACAGCAGTAGAAAGAAATTAGTACAATAATAATTGAAATGATAGAAATCATGATGGGAATAATTACAGGAACAGCTATAATGGTAACTTCTAACACGATTAATATGTTAATAGAGACAGAAATATTGAACATCAGCAGAATAGGAAAAATGGGGATAACCATGGGCGGTTTAATAAGAGAAGCAATCATAGAGGTAAATACTTGGGAAATGGCAATCTGCCTCAATGATAGTCCACAGTTTTTGGGTGAGTAAACACAACAAGCACAGGACCATTAATTTACACTTGCAATTGGACAACAATAAATGATATGGCACAGGTATCTGAAGTTGAACAGAAGGAGTATCATATTTCTTACTTATGTTTTGATCAAAAGTTTTGGGGTACTATGTTTAATTATAGTGATGTAGGTACTAATCACAAACCAGAATGTGAGAGTAATGAGAATTTTGATGTAGTATGTACTAATGATTTCTTCTCTTGGTCAGAAAACAATGTTATTGATGTATGTAAACCATATAAAAATCAGGTGACGACTGTATTGGATTGAATTACGTGGTATTTTTTATGTAGATGTGAATGAGAGCTGTGAAATAAATGAGGTTGGTAGGTCTGAAACTGGTAGCTTATTGCAAATGAATGGAGGTGTTGATGGAGATGAGACCTGTGTTATTAATGATATTGTTGATGAAATAATTTTTGGAAAAATATGATGATGATGATAATGATGATGATTATGTTGATGAGTATCAGGTATTTGTGGAATTTAAGAATAATTAAGTTTCAGAGTTATTTGTGAATGATGTTGAAAGTACAGATAAGGCAAGTGATTTATGTAATGATGTAAGTAAGATTCAAGGAATACCAATCCAGTCAGAGCAGTTTGTAAGATTGTAAAGATGGTGTGGTATAGAAAAAAGTGAAAAAATAAAAATCAAGATAAAAACAGGCAATTCTTCAATAGTTGTCATGTAATTTGGAACCTACAATGTCAAAAATTTTAGCCTTAAGAATCAACCCCTAGACATGACGAACTGGAGCCAACTACAAGAAAAGAAGCTAAGTAAAAAAGTTATTTGTAAATCTTACTCCTTTCGAAGCTTATTAAAAGAGATGTCTTGCCTGACCGCAACAGTGCAGTCAGAGAGATAAGTGTCAAAGAGCACAGCAGACATACATAAAGGCCAATTGGCTCTGTGGAATTCCCAGCATGGAGGCCTGCCTGCCTGGTGGCAGCAAGGAAATGATAGAATCATCGAAAAGTGGCCACTGTCACAAAGATCATCATGGGGTGACCAGTTTAGGGAAGTCACAAGAGCAGGGGAGGAGATTGTGAGAACAATAGCAGAAAAGGTGCCATAAGCAACACTGAAATGGTCAGGGGAAGCATCATTGAGGAGACACAAATCAAAGTCTGTAATAAGTTGGTCAATTAGAAGAGCCTTACTCATTGAAGTGGCACACCCCCACAGGAGGTGGTGTGCATTGAAGTCCCCAAGGAGGAGGTATGGGGGTGTGAGTTGCTGTGTTAAGGTGGGCAGGTCAACATATGGAAGCGGTCTACCTGGAGGGTGGCAGACATTGCAAATGGTGATTCCTGGAGTCATTTGCACTCATACTGCTGTTGCTCCCAAGTTGGTATGAAGGGGGATCCAGTAACTGTTAGATTTGACCATGAGTGAGAAGTGTGGGCTTTGTCATAGGTTTGAGTAATAGGTTACGGTGTGGGAGTTTATCAAAGTATTTTCATTGGGGGAAATGCAGTGGGGAAGCCAGCGGGCATTCTAGTGAGATCCTCCCCTGTGAATGCAGAATCTGTAGAAGAAATAAGATGATAGAGGAACAGGAGCATAAGGTCTGTGCCCTTCAGGTGCAGTTACAATACGCTGAGGGGAAATAGACAGGTTGAGGATTGTGAAGTGTGTTGGGGAATGGGAACTGGCAGTTGGCTAGAAGGCAGCTATGAGGAGGAGGTATTCAGACAGTTTTACTTTTTGTATATGCTATATATGTGACCAATTGTCAGGTTGAGTGGAGAGGAGCCTTTTGTACCTGTAGGTGTAGGAAACATGCAGCAGTCCTCAGCATTTAGAAGGCCTAAGTCAGTTGCAAAGTCTTAACAGAAAGGAGAAGGTTCTGCTGATAGGTAGTTCACATGGTAGAGGTGTGGGCCAGCAGTTGGAGAAAGTGTTGGGGAGTGAGTACCAGATCACCAGCTTTGCGAAGCCTCGTGCATGTCTGGCTGACAGCATAGGGGAGTTATGCAGGAATTTTATGAAAGAAGATCAGGTACTGATTGTAGGTGGAGCAGGGAATAATCTTGATAGAAATGGGGAATATGATATAGATGGTGACCTGGTGATGATAACTTCTCAAATGCTTTCATGCAACTATTTCAGCATCATGATTAGTCTCATCTTAATGAGGCTGTTAGGCACGTTAACATGGGGCTGGAGAAGGTACTGGTGGCAGAGGGCATGGGTCACATTGCAGTGGTGCCAGTTGAGTCTATCAATAGATCGGGTTTCACTAGGTGTGGCCTGCACCTCAATAGGTATGGGAAGGGGAGGCTGGCAAAGCTTATAGGTGACAGTGTAGTGGGTAGTGGTGGGTTCTCTCATGGAAAAATTCCTGTAGTAGTTGGTGTTAGAGTTGCACCTTTTTTAGATTGAAGTCAGCTGATAGGTATACCTGCTTGAAGGAAGTCCTTCTAACTAAGGAGGTCAGGTATCCAAGTAGAGAAGGAATTAGTATTTTTCATGAAAATATGAGAGGTATTACAGATAAAGTTAGTGAACTGCTTGTAGATGTTGACTCTGACATTATTGGTACATCAGAGCACCACTTAAATAATTTGACAATTCAGAGGCTTCCTTTACCAGGATACAGATTAGCTGTTTCTCAAGGAGTTCGTTGCAGAGTGGGGGAGTGGCCATGTGCATAAAAGAACAGTATTTCATTTTAGTCAACAGACATATCACGGCACTGCACTGAACAGATATTTGAATGTTGTGCAGGGGCAGCTACATTTAGAGAAACTAAATTTCTAATTGTTGTTGTTTATAGGTCCCCTAACTCTGACTTCAGAGTATTTGTGCTCAAGCTAGAGAGGGTTCTTGGTTCACTTTATAGGAAGTACCAGAAATTAGTTAGTGTAGTGACTTCAATATTAATTTTGTATACGATTGTGCAAGAAAAAGGATGTTGGTAGATCTCCTAAACACATACGATCTGATGCAGACTGTTTTTTTCCAACGAGGGTGCAGGGGAACAGTAGCACAGCCATAGACAATATTTTTATTCATTCTTCATTACTAGATGGGCTTACTGTTAGTAAAAGGGTGAATGGCCATTCAGACCATGTTGCACAAATTTTAACACTAAAAGGCTTTTGTACTCAAACAAATATCATGTATAATTACAAACTATGTAGGAAAGGTAATCCAATGGCAACAGAGTTTTTTAAACCTCATTGAGGAACAAAAGTGGCAGGATGTTTATAGTGCCAATAACACAGATGACAAATATAATGCTTTCCATAACACATTTTTCATGCTCTTTGAGATTTGTTTTCCATTAAAACATTCTAAACAGGGTACTAGCAGTAAAAGGCAGCCAGGGTGGCTGACTAGTGGGATAAGGATATCATGCAAAACAAAATGGGAATTATATCAAAATATTAGAAGTAGTTACAATAAAGCTACAGTAACTCATTACAAACAGTACTTCAAGGTGCTTAAAATGTTATTAGGAAGGCAAAGAGTATGTGGTATGCAAATAGAATAGCTAATTCACAATATAAAATTAAAACCATATGGTCAGTTGTGAAGGAAATGTCTGGTCAGCAGCACAAGGTCAACGATATAAAGTCAGTCGGTAGTAAAAATATTTCTGTTACTGGTAAGTACAGTATTTAACAATCATTTTCTGAGCATTTCTGGTGAGTTAAATAAAAACTTCGTTTCTACAGGGCATCATATAACTCTCTTGGAAAATGCCTTTCTGAGACTGATGCCTGAAATACTTCTCTGTTGTACTGACAAAGGGGAGAATGAATTAATAATTAAATCACTGAATATTAAGGACTCTCATGGATATGATGGAGTGCCTAGAAGAATATTGAAGTACTGTGCTGCACATGTTAGCCCTGTACCTAGCCAAATTTGTAATTTTTCCTTTAAGAAGCATCAATTTCCTGAACAATTAAAATAGTCAGTGGCAAAGCCACTTTATAATAAGGGAGAAGAAAGGGATAATGTGGACACTTTTAGACCTGTTTCTATGTCATCAGTGTTTGCTAAAGTTATTAAAAAGGCTGTGTATGTAAGGATAATTGATCACTTTATATGACATAATTCGCTATCAAATGTACAGTTCGGCTTTTGAAGTCATTTAACAACTGAAAATGCTATATTCTCTTATATCTGTGAGGTACTGGATGGATTAAACAAAAGGTTTTGAATGTTAGGCATATTTTTTGATTTAACTAAGGTGTTTGATTGTGTTGATTACAAAATATTGCTCCAGAAGTTGGCCCGTTATGGAACATGCAGAGTAGCTCACAATTGGTTCACTCTTACATTAACAACAGACAGCGAAAGGTCATTCTCCAGAGTATTGAGAATGGTTGTGACGTGGGGTCCGAGTGAGGTATGTTTAAATGAGGGGTGCCCAAGGGATTAGTGCTAGGGCCATTCCTGTTCCTCATTTATATAAATGGACTCCTTCTAGTATTACAGGTGATTTTAAATTATTTCTGTTTGTTAATGACACTAGCTTGGCAATAAAGGATGTTTTGTGCAACATTGGCTTTGTTTCAAATAGTGCAGTACATGATATAAGTTCATGGCTTGTAGAAAATAAACTAACATTAAATTACAATTAGACTCAGATTTTACAGTTTCTAACACACAATTCAACAAAACCCAACATTTTAATTTCACAGAATGGGTGTATGATTAGTGAAACTGAACAGTTCAAATTTCTAGGTGTTCAGATAGACAGTCAACTGTTGTGGAAAGTCCATGTTCAGGATCTTGTTGAAAGACTAGGCTGCCATTTTACTATTCGAAAAGTATCTGAAGTAAGTGATCGTACAACATGAAAATTAGTCTACCTTGCTTATTTTCATTTGCTTGTGGAATATGCTGTTTTATTTTGGGCTAATTCTTCCCATTCTAAAACGATATTTTTGGCTCAGAAATGAGTAGTTTGGGCAATAAGTGGTGTAAGTTCGCAACCTTCTTGTCAACCCCTGTTCACTAGTCTGGGCATTTTGACATTGCCCTCTCAATATGTATATTCTTTACTGTTGTTTCTTGTTAACAATATCAGCTTATTCCCAAGAACTAGCAGATTTCACTCAGTTACTACTTGGCAGAAATCCAATCTGCATTTGGATTTAACTTCCTTAACTCTTGTACAGAAAGGTGTGCAATATATTGCTGCATCCATTTTCAATAAGTTACCACAAGAATCCAAAAATCTTAGCAGTAATCTATGCATTTTCAAATTGAAACTGAAGAGTTTCCTCATGGGTCACTCCTTCTATTGTGCTCAGGAGTTCCTTGAACAATTAAGCTGATTCTTATGTTATATTGTTGATTGTGTTTACTTAAACTTATGGCTTGACTAGTGTCTGTGTATGTGTGGATGGATATGTGTGTGTGTGCGAGTGTATACTTGTCCTTTTTTCCCCCTAAGGTAAGTCTTTCCACTCCCGGGATTGGAATGACTCCTTACCCTCTCCCTTAAAACCCACATCCTTTCGTCTTTCCCTCTCCTTCCCTCTTTCCTGATGAAGCAACCATTGGTTGCGAAAGCTAGAATTTTGTGTGTATGTATGTGTTTGTTTGTGTTTCTATCGACTTGCCAGCGCTTTCGTATGGTAACTCACATCATCTTTGTTCTTAAATATATTTTTCCCGCTTGGAATGTTTCCCTATATATATATATATATATATATATATATATATATATATATATATATATATATATATATATATATATATATATATGGTTATAATAGAGGGAAACATTCCACGTAGGAAAAATATATCTAAAAACAAAGATGTAGTGACTTACCAAATGAAAGTGCTGGCAGGTCGACAGACACACAAACAAACACAAACATACACATAAAATTCAAGCTTTCACAACAAACTGTTGCCTCATCAGGAATGAGGGAAGGAGAGGGAAAGACGAAAGGATGTGGGTTTTAAGGGAGAGGGTAAGGAGTCATTCCAATTCCGGGAGCGGAAAGACTTACCTTAGGGGGAAAAAAGGACGGGTATACACTCGCACACACACACATAACCATCCACACATATACAGACACAAGCAGACATATTTAAAGACAAAGAGTTTGGGCAGAGATGTCAGTCGAGGCAGAAGTGCAGAGGCAAAGATGTTGTTGAATGACAGGTGAGGTATGAGTGGCGGCAACTTGAAATTAGCGGAGATTGAGGCCTAGTGGATAACGGGAAGAGAGGATATATTGAAGAGCAAGTTCCCATCTCCGGAGTTCGGATAGGTTGGTGTTAGTGGGAAGTATCCAGATAACCCGGACGGTGTAACACTGTGCCAAGATGTGCTGGCCGTGCACCAAGGCATGTTTAGCCACAGGGTGATCCTCATTACCAACAAACACAGTCTGCCTGTGTCCATTCATGCGAATGGACAGTTTGTTGCTGGTCATTCCCACATAGAATGCGTCACAGTGTAGGCAGGTCAGTTGGTAGATCACGTGGGTGCTTTCACACGTGGCTCTGCCTTTGATCGTGTACACTTTCCGGGTTACATGACTGGAGTAGGTGGTGGTGGGAGGGTGCATGGGACAGGTTTTACACCGGGGGCAGTTACAAGGGTAGGAGCCAGAGGGTAGGGAAGGTGGTTTGGGGATTTCATAGGGATGAACTAAGAGGTTACGAAGGTTAGGTGGACGGCGGAAAGACACTCTTGGTGGAGTGGGGAGGATTTCATGAAGGATGGATCTCATTTCAGGACAGGATTTGAGGAAGTCGTATCCCTGCTGGAGAGCCACATTCAGAATCTGATCCAGTCCCGGAAAGTATCCTGTCACAAGTGGGGCACTTTTGTGATTCTTCTGTGGGAGGTTCTGGGTTTGAGAGGACGAGGAAGTGGCTCTGGTTATTTGCTTCTGTACCAGGCCGGGAGGGTAGTTGCGGGATGCGAAAGCTGTTGTCAGGTTGTTGGTGTAATGCTTCAGGGATTCCGGACTGGAGCAGATTCATTTGCCACGAAGACCTAGGCTGTAGGGAAGGGACCGTTTGATGTGGAATGGGTGGCAGCTGTCGTAATGGAGGTACTGTTGCTTGTTGGTGGGTTTGATGTGGCCGGGCGTGTGAAGCTGGCCATTGGACAGGTGGAGGTCAACATCAAGGAAAGTGGCATGGGATTTGGAGTAGGACCAGGTGAATCTGATGGAACCAAATGAGTTGAGGTTGGAGAGGAAATTCTGGAGTTCTTCTTCACTGTGAGTCCAGATCATGAAGATGTCATCAATAAATCTGTACCAAACTTTGGGTTGGCAGGCCTGGGTAACCAAGAAGGCTTCCTCTAAGCGACCCATGAATAGGTTGGCGTACGAAGGGGCCATCCTGGTACCCATGGCTGTTCCCTTTAATTGTTGGTATGTCTGGCCTTCAAAAGTGAAGATGTTGTGGATCAGGATGAAGCTGGCTAAGGTAATGAGGAAAGAGGTTTTAGGTAGGGTGGCAGGTGATCGGCGTGAAAGGAAGTGCTCCATCGCAGCGAGGCCCTGGACGTGCGGGATATTTGTGTATAAGGAAGTGGCATCAATGGTTACAAGGATGGTTTCTGGGGGTAACGGATTGGGTAAGGATTCCAGGCGTTCGAGAAAGTGGTTGGTGTCTTTGATGAAGGATGGGAGACTGCACGTAATGGGTTGAAGGTGTTGATCTACGTAGGCAGAGATACGTTCTGTGGGGGCTTGGTAACCAGCTACAATGGGGCGGCCGGGATGATTGGGTGTGAATTTTAGGAAGAAGGTAGAAGGTAGGGGTGCGGGGTGTCGGTGGGGTCAGGAGGTGGATGGAATCAGGTGAAAGGTTTTGTAGGGGGCCTAAGGTTCTGAGGATTCCTTGAAGCTCCGCCTGGACATCAGGAATGGGATTACCTTGGCAAACTTTGTATGTGCTGTTGTCTGAAAGCTGACGCAGTCCCTCAGCCACATACTCCCGACGATCAAGTACCACGGTCATGGAACCCTTGTCCGCCGGAAGAATAACGATGGACCGGTCAGCCTTCAGATCACGGACAGCCTGGGCTTCAGCAGTGGTGATGTTGGGAGTAGGATTAAGGTTTTTTAAGAAGGATTGAGAGGCAAGGCTGGAAGTCAGAAATTCCTGGAAGGTTTGGAGAGGGTGATTTTGAGGAAGAGGAGGTGGGTCCCACTGTGACGGAGGACGGAACTGTTCCAGGCAGGGTTCAATTTGGATAGTGTCTTGGGGAGTTGGATCGTTAGGGGTAGGATTAGAATCATTTTTCTTCGTGGCAAAGTGATACTTCCAGCAGAGAGTACGAGTGTAGGACAGTAAATCTTTGACGAGGGCTGTTTGGTTGAATCTGGGAGTGGGGCTGAAGGTGAGGCCTTTGGATAGGACAGAGGTTTCGGATTGGGAGAGAGGTTTGGAGGAAAGGTTAACTACTGAATTAGGGTGTTGTGGTGCCAGATTGTGTTGATTCGAATTTTGAGGTTTTGGAGGGAGTGGAGCTGGAAGTGGGAGACTGAGTAGATGGGAGAGACTGGGTTTGTGTGCAATAAGAGGTGGTTGAGGTTTGCTGGAAAAGTTTTGAAGGGTGAGTGAGTTGCCTCACCCACCTAATCCTTCACCTACACATCAACTCAGCCAATGAACACACCCGTCAACTCCTATCCTTAATAAAAGTCCTCAATCTTTCCTCTCCCACATCCACACTGGCTATTCAGAGCATCCTCCTACAGGCCAACCGCAAATTAGAACAACATGCCACCCTTCACCTCAAAAAACTATCCAATCTCCTGGTTTCCCACCTCCGGAAAGGCAACTCACTCACCCTTCAAAATTTTTCCAGCAAACCTCAACCACCTCTCATTGCACACAAACCCAGTCTCTCTCATCTACTCAGTCTCCCACTTCCAGCTCCACTCCCTCCAAAACCTCAAAATTCGAATCAACACAATCTGGCACCACAACACCCTAATTCAGTAGTTAACCTTTCCTCCAAACCTCTCTCCCAATCCGAAACCTCTGTCCTATCCAAAGGCCTCACCTTCAGCCCCACTCCCAGATTCAACCAAACAGCCCTCGTCAAAGATTTACTGTCCTACACTCGTACTCCCTGCTGGAAGTATCACTTTGCCACGAAGAAAAATGATTCTAATCCTACCCCTAACGATCCAACTCCCCAAGACACTATCCAAATTGAACCCTGCCTGGAACAGTTCCGTCCTCCGTCACAGCGGGACCCACCTCCTCTTCCTCAAAATCACCCTCTCCAAACCTTCCAGGAATTCCTGACTTCCAGCCTTGCCTCTCAATCCTTCTTAAAAAACCTTAATCCTACTCCCAACATCACCACTGCTGAAGCCCAGGCTGTCCGTGATCTGAAGGCTGACCGGTCCATCGTCATTCTTCCGGCGGACAAGGGTTCCACGACCGTGGTACTTGATCGTCGGGAGTATGTGGCTGAGGGACTGCGTCAGCTTTCAGACAACAGCACATACAAAGTTTGCCAAGGTAATCCCATTCCTGATGTCCAGGCGGAGCTTCAAGGAATCCTCAGAACCTTAGGCCCCCTACAAAACCTTTCACCTGATTCCATCCACCTCCTGACCCCACCGACACCCCGCACCCCTACCTTCTACCTTCTTCCTAAAATTCACAAACCCAATCATCCCGGCCGCCCCATTGTAGCTGGTTACCAAGCCCCCACAGAACGTATCTCTGCCTACGTAGATCAACACCTTCAACCCATTACGTGCAGTCTCCCATCCTTCATCAAAGACACCAACCACTTTCTCGAACGCCTGGAATCCTTACCCAATCCGTTACCCCCAGAAACCATCCTTGTAACCATTGATGCCACTTCCTTATACACAAATATCCCACACGTCCAGGGCCTCGCTGCGATGGAGCACTTCCTTTCACGCCGATCACCTGCCACCCTACCTAAAACCTCTTTCCTCATTACCTTAGCCAGCTTCATCCTGACCCACAACATCTTCACTTTTGAATGCCAGACATACCAACAATTAAAGGGAACAGCCATGGGTACCAGGATGGCCCCTTCGTACGCCAACCTATTCATGGGTCGCTTAGAGGAAGCCTTCTTGGTTACCCAGGCCTGCCAACCCAAAGTTTGGTACAGATTTATTGATGACATCTTCATGATCTGGACTCACAGTGAAGAAGAACTCCAGAATTTCCACTCCAACCTCAACTCATTTGGTTCCATCAGATTCACCTGGTCCTACTCCAAATCCCATGCCACTTTCCTTGATGTTGACCTCCACCTGTCCAATGGCCAGCTTCACACGCCCGGCCACATCAAACCCACCAACAAGCAACAGTACCTCCATTACGACAGCTGCCACCCATTCCACATCAAACGGTCCCTTCCCTACAGCCTAGGTCTTCGTGGCAAACGAATCTGCTCCAGTCCGGAATCCCTGAAGCATTACACCAACAACCTGACAACAGCTTTCGCATCCCGCAACTACCCTCCCGGCCTGGTACAGAAGCAAATAACCAGAGCCACTTCCTCATCCTCTCAAACCCAGAACCTCCCACAGAAGAATCACAAAAGTGCCCCACTTGTGACAGGATACTTTCCGGGACTGGATCAGATTCTGAATGTGGCTCTCCAGCACGGATACGACTTCCTCAAATCCTGCCCTGAAATGAGATCCATCCTTCATGAAATCCTCCCCACTCCACCAAGAGTGTCTTTCCGCCGTCCACCTAACCTTCGTAACCTCTTAATTCATCCCTATGAAATCCCCAAACCACCTTCCCTACCCTCTGGCTCCTATCCTTGTAACTGCCCCCGGTGTAAAACCTGTCCCATGCACCCTCCCACCACCACCTACTCCAGTCATGTAACCCGGAAAGTGTACACGATCAAAGGCAGAGCCACGTGTGAAAGCACCCACGTGATCTACCAACTGACCTGCCTACACTGTGACGCATTCTATGTGGGAATGACCAGCAACAAACTGTCCATTCGCATGAATGGACACAGGCAGACTGTGTTTGTTGGTAATGAGGATCACCCTGTGGCTAAACATGCCTTGGTGCACGGCCAGCACATCTTGGCACAGTGTTACACCGTCCGGGTTATCTGGATACTTCCCACTAACACCAACCTATCCGAACTCCGGAGATGGGAACTTGCTCTTCAATATATCCTCTCTTCCCGTTATCCACCAGGCCTCAATCTCCGCTAATTTCAAGTTGCCGCCACTCATACCTCACCTGTCATTCAACAACATCTTTGCCTCTGCACTTCTGCCTCGACTGACATCTCTGCCCAAACTCTTTGTCTTTAAATATGTCTGCTTGTGTCTGTATATGTGTGGATGGATATGTGTGTGTGTGTGCGAGTGTATACCCGTCCTTTTTTCCCCCTAAGGTAAGTCTTTCCGCTCCTGGGATTGGAATGACTCCTTACCCTCTCCCTTAAAACCCACATCCTTTCGTCTTTCCCTCTCCTTCCCTCATTCCTGATGAGGCAACAGTTTGTTGCGAAAGCTTCAATTTTGTGTGTATGTTTGTGTTTGTTTGTTTGTGTGTCTGTCGACCTGCCAGCACTTTCATTTGGTAAGTCACTACATCTTTGTTTTTTATATATATATATATATATATATATATATATATACACACATCCAAAGGAAATATGATTACAGCAAGTCACTGTAAGGCCACAAAACAAGTTATATTTAAAGAAATTCATTTACATCCTAACATACAATCAAATACAAGAGTTAACCTATGAAGCTATATATATATATATATATATATATATATATATATATATATATATATATATATATATATATATATATATATATAAAAACAAAGATGAGGTGACTTACCGAACAAAAGCGCTGGCAAGTCGATAGACACACAAACAAACACAAACATACACACAAAATTCAAGCTTTCGCAACAAACTGTTGCCTCATCAGGAAAGAGGGAAGGAGAGGGGAAGACGAAAGGAAGTGGGTTTTAAAGGAGAGGGTAAGGAGTCATTCCAATCCCGGGAGCGGAAAGACTTACCTTAGGGGGAAAAAAGGACAGGTATACACTCGCACACACGCACATATCCATCCACACATACAGACACAAGCAGACATATTTAAATGGTCTTTAAATATGTCTGCTTGTGTCTGTATGTGTGGATGGATATGTGCATGTGTGCGAGTGTATACCTGTCCTTTTTTCCCCCTAAGGTAAGTCTTTCCGCTCCCGGGATTGGAATGACTCCTTACCCTCTCCTTTAAAACCCACTTCCTTTCGTCTTCCCCTCTCCTTCCCTCTTTCCTGATGAGGCAACAGTTTGTTGCGAAAGCTTGAATTTTGTGTGTATGTTTGTGTTTGTTTGTGTGTCTATCGACCTGCCAGCGCTTTTGTTCGGTAAGTCACCTCATCTTTGTTTTTATATATAATTTTTCCCACGTGGAATGTTTCCTTCCATTATATATATATATATATATATATATATATATATATATATATATATAGCACAGGTGCTTCATAGGTTAACTCTTGTATTTGATTGTATGTTAGGATGTAAATGAATTTCTTTAAATATAACTTGTTTTGTTGCCTTACAGTCACTTGCTGTAATCATATTTCCTTTGGGTGGATGGATTTTTCATGGTTCTAGGCTCTACTTTGGTGTCAGTTAACAGGCTGGAGGGAATTTTCCTTTGAATTTTCTTTCATATACTTTAAATTAGTGTTTTTCTATGATTTGGTGTAGGATAACTCTTGATCCCATGTCATTCATGGACACAAATATACATTTTGTCTGGTACAGTAGGTTAGATTTTATACTGTCTACTTGAATTTTGTTTTGTCACACTGTATTATAAACACAAAATAACTCTTTACATTTTACTTCTGAAAAGGAAGTTACACTGTGATTAGATTAATTAAAAATCATGCTTGCTTTTCATATTTTATTACTTACGAGATATATGTATACCCGAGTAAGCTAACCATCATTTTGTGCTGATACATGTTTGAAATGAATCGAAGAAGGAGTTATATAAAATGATGTGGAATGGAATATGGTAAAAACACAACATTTTACACTGAAATACAGTTTACTGCATTTGAAAAACTCATAAAGGTAAGTTGTAAAGTAGTTCTAACGACAGGGGTTATTCTGAGAAAAAAATTAAGTTTTTTTACTGATCTGCATTCACACTTATTTGAGGACACTGGTCTAGATGTGATCATTCTGACCATTAAATTTGGACGATGATACATTTCTTTGGTCCACTGAAATTTTGACTTTGAAATCAGTTTGATACAGCACCAAATGTCTGGCATTCTGGTTGAGGCAAGTTCTTGTCTGGGAAAAATGAAAGTACAACCATAATTTACTTGTGACCTCATATTTAAAAAAATAATTTATGTGATACTATATTCACATTTTGACGCCCAACTAAGCAGAGACTTCTGAGAAACCAACTCAAATTAACATTTTTCTTTTAGAAGTAAGACACATTTTATTAGGTAATAATATATGTACACTGAACGTAGTCATAAGAGATCTCATCGAACATTCAATGGAGTGCGTAAAAAGGGCACAAAAATAATAAAACTGTGAAATTTTATACACTAGTATTTTTTTCTGTAATAGTGACAAAAAAATTTCATTTTGTATATGAGAAAGTTGACTGACTAAACTTTATACACTCCTGGAAATTGAAATAAGAACACCGTGAATTCATTGTCCCAGGAAGGGGAAACTTTATTGACACATTCCTTGGGTCAGATACATCACATGATCACACTGACAGAACCACAGGCACATAGACACAGGCAACAGAGCATGCACAATGTCGGCACTAGTACAGTGTATATCCACCTTTCGCAGCAATGCAGGCTGCTATTCTCCCATGGAGACGATCGTAGAGATGCTGGATGTAGTCCTGTGGAACGGCTTGCCATGCCATTTCCACCTGGCGCCTCAGTTGGACCAGCGTTCGTGCTGGACGTGCAGACCGCGTGAGACGACGCTTCATCCAGTCCCAAACATGCTCAATGGGGGACAGATCCGGAGATCTTGCTGGCCAGGGTAGTTGACTTACACCTTTTAGAGCACGTTGGGTGGCACGGGATACATGCGGACGTGCATTGTCCTGTTGGAACAGCAAGTTCCCTTGTCGGTCTAGGAATGGTAGAACGATGGGTTCGATGACGGTTTGGATGTACCGTGCACTATTCAGTGTCCCCTCGACGATCACCAGTGGTGTACGGCCAGTGTAGGAGATCGCTCCCCACACCATGATGCCGGGTGTTGGCCCTGTGTGCCTCGGTCGTATGCAGTTCTGATTGTGGCGCTCACCTGCACGGCGCCAAACACGCATACGACCATCATTGGCACCAAGGCAGAAGCGACTCTCATCGCTGAAGACGACACGTCTCCATTCGTCCCTCCATTCACGCCTGTCGTGACACCACTGGAGGCGGGCTGCACGATGTTGGGGCATGAGCAGAAGACGGCCTAACGGTGTGCGGGACCGTAGCCCAGCTTCATGGAGACGGTTGCGAATGGTCCTCGCCGATACCCCAGGAGCAACAGTGTCCCTAATTTGCTGGGAAGTGGCGGTGCGGTCCCCTACGGCACTGCGTAGGATCCTACGGTCTTGGCTTGCATCCGTGCGTCGCTGCAGTCCGGTCCCAGGTCGACGGGCACGTGCACCTTCCGCCGACCACTGGCGACAACATCGATGTACTGTGGAGACCTCACGCCCCACGTGTTGAGCAATTCGGCGGTACGTCCACCCGGCCTCCCGCATGCCCACTATACGCCCTCGCTCAAAGTCCGTCAACTGCACATACGGTTCACGTCCACGCTGTCGCGGCATGCTACCAGTGTTAAAGTCTGCGATGGAGCTCCGTATGCCACGGCAAACTGGCTGACACTGACGGCGGCGGTGCACAAATGCTGCGCAGCTAGCACCATTCGACGGCCAACACCGCAGTTCCTGGTGTGTCCGCTGTGCCGTGCGTGTGATCATTGCTTGTACAGCCCTCTCGCAGTGTCCGGAGCAAGTATGGTGGGTCTGACACACCGGTGTCAATGTGTTCTTTTTTCCATTTACAGGAGTGTATATAACATGTACACAATAACACATACCTTGTATTAAAATCATACATGCTTTTTAAAATTTTGTTATGGTTGTAGATATATTTCACAGACACTAATCATCAAATTGTTTGTTTGTTTCACTAGTCATGATTATGTTCCCTTAATTTTAGCTAGTGATTTAGAAGAGCTTTGTCTCTCTTCGACAGTAAAACCTCTTTAGGGGGGTATTGTAATACCACAACCCCTTGGGACCCTATACCCTATTCCAATCTCATCTCCACTCTCCCGAAGAGGGCATATATATAAAACTAGTAATTTATACTAATTTAAACAGTTATTTTAACATTGTGTCTCGCCAGTAAATGGAATGAAGGAAACATGTTGGATGTACCATCCTAATTTACACACAATACAACTTTCAGGTACATGATGGGAACGATTTTGCTATTGTTATTATGGAATAATTAATGATTAAAGATCCAATATAAGTCATAGAGACGGCTATTTTTATGTTCTGAAACCAGAAATTGTTTGAATCTCTAATAAAAATATGACATGATGATTTTTCAGTCAGAATCAAGCACACACATGTTTTAATTGGTGTTAGTTAATAGAACTATAATTATGATCATATGAAAATGTAAAATTTTACTTGTACAAAAAATTAATTAGTTACATTTAGGCCTTTCATTCAATAAAACTAATCAGTCTGTTCACCTGAAAATGATAGCATGATTTTTCTTTAAGTCAGTGAAATACTATATGAAAATTAATGAAATATATTGTTGAAATGATAAAACATGTAATTTATAGTCTTAATAGAAACAGATTCTTTCCTGTCTTTGTATGAAATTATTCACTTTTATTCTATGTAATTTGGGGAGATGTATGCAAAAACTTTAATTTTATAAATGCAAAATTCAGTATGTAAAAATGACAGTAATTGTTTAAAACTATATAAATAGAGGAGATTTGCATGCCGCCATACTTCAGTCTTAGACCGAATTTTGTATCAACAGCATGTAGACAGACTTCGTAAGTTCTATGATGTATGTTTGCCGCCAAACATCTAGTGTGCAAAATAAAATCCTTTGTAAACAAGAAACACTAAAACTTATTTTAACCATCACATATTATCCATGTAATGATGCAGTAACATCAAAATAAACCTATGGCAGCATCAAGAATCAGCACCCCAGATTACACAAGATACACATAAAATTGGTGGGGGATATGTTTTTGTGCTGGTAATGTGATGTAAAACATGGTGTACTGAACATTGTTTTTCTTGTGTTAAACTACGATACTCATCCCAAACTTCGTAAAAACATTTTCGCCTAGTTTTATTACAAACACAAGGGCTTCTCTCAGGGAGTGGGTAGCCACAGTCACCACACAGAGGGTCTGCCATACAGCAGGAAGACATGTGCCCAAAATACTATCACCGAAAGTATCTCATGGGTGGCAGGATATATAGCTTCACATCACATCAGTAACACATAATCTTGACCTTCTCTGGGAGGGTATACCCCTCAAAAGCCAGGATAAAGTTGCTGATATTGGTGTGGTTGTCTTTATGACCCTTTTGCACATGTGGAACAAAATGAATGCAGTTTGCATGATGAGGTCCCTACGAGAAATCACTCAGTGTACCATATTCAGAGACTGGTGAGGGGTGATAGACACTGGAATGTTGTCAAGGCAATCACAACCATGAAGATCTGCTGACTGGGTGGCAGAAGAAGCTTTGATCAACAGGGAGCCCAACAACATCTTACTGAGAAACTCTACTTTCACAAACTTGTCCTCAATATTCTCCACAAAAAACAATAGCTTTGTGGTGGTGAATGTGTCCCTGTCCATCCTAGTACAGACCAGGTAGTGGGGAAAGTATTTCATCCCAAGACAGTGATCCTGGCCCTCCTCCCAGGTTGTAGGCAGGGAAGGGAAGGCTGCAGGGTCATACAAAGCAGCATTCAATGATCCTCTACCAATCAAATAGAAGGCAGTTTGAGAATGGCCAGATTTTTTGCAGCTTGGTATGCTTCATGTGCCAAGCATCCACCCTAATACAGACCACTCTGATCAGGGGCTTTGCCTGTGGGCACTACACATCCACAGCAATGGCCGTTGCTGGGACTTCTGATGCTCTAGGCTGACAAACAACCACTCCTTGGCATACATGGAGAGGGAACAGCTCAGGTATCAGTAGTGTGATCCCTGTGTTGCCAGGGGGCTCAACCACATGGCTACATAACAGATCCACCACAAGGACTGGCAACTTGTGCTGGTGACCTAGAGGGGCGGAGGAGAGCTATGGTGGGGAAGGAAGAGGGGGAGGAAGTGGGGGGGGGGGGGGGGGGGGGAGAGAGGAATCCATGCCGTAGATGCTAGGGATGGAGTTCTTTCCCAAATGGCTCACACTGAAGACAGAAGTGGAGGGCAGACCCCATGGGGAGAGCAAATTGCCAAAAAAGGACGAAAGAGAATAGGAGAACAGGCAAGAGAAACAAAATTGCAAGGAAGGTGGTGAATCAGGTGGACAACCATGTTAACGCAAATCAGAACACCAAGAGAGGGGAAGGAGGAGGAAATGGGGAAGGAGTGAGGTTGGGGATGGAGGGGCACGGTGAAGGAAATGCTGCCCAGGAAAGAACAATGGCTGCAATAGCTTAGGGCAATGTGTGGTCCACACATGATCTGTGAGCCCCAAAATGAAGAAGTTATGACACTACTCACCAGTATTACATACTGAATAGCTCCATATTAATCTTTCCCTAGCACATCTAACCAATGTGACTCAATTTACCATTCATTATTGTGACTCTTCTTATTTAAGACCAGACATGAGTAAGATTTTTTTTAATAAAGTTAATGTTACAAATGATGCACTCAGGCATTTATTGCAGTAGAGATCCTAGCCAATTAGAATATATTTATGAAGTTAATGTGACATATCACTAATCTTCATTATCACCATTCCATTCTGCACAGAACCCTATCACTTCTGTAAACAGACCTGTACTATACTGCTGTGAGACACTGACACTCACTCACCATCCGGACACAACACAAACAACCCACATTCCATTATTGTCAGTCAAAGACCTGCCAGAAATGGCATGCCACTCACTGGATGTGCAAACAAGAACAACAACAAAAATAAAAAAATAAAAAAAGATATCAAAACAAATTTGATGACTGAGGATTCTGAAACATCGTAAGGAATTGAATCAAACTGAGGAGTAAAGAAATTTATAATACATCTTGACAGGGAAAGGATTGGTTGATAGGACACATTCAGAGGCATCTAGAGGTAATGGAGATGGTTGTTTACTGTGGCCTTGATAAGGGCTCCAATGTGGATGTTTCTGGTGTGAAAGGATTAGCTATTATTCTATGACATTTCCAAGGTTTCACCTGATTGCTTTTATTGTCCTGACCACAAGTCATCACAATCTTCAGGGAGACCTCAAAATACCTTGGAGATACACTTGATACATCTCATACTTTCAAGAAGCACTACAACTGCAAGTCAAAAGTTTCCATCAGGAACAATCTTTTACAGAAACTGGCCAGATTACAGTGGGTAGTCAACCTGAAACATTACAAACCTCTGCACTGGCACTATGCTGTTCTGTGGCAGAGTATGCATGTCCTCTTTGGTATAATTCAACATGTCAAACAGGTAGACCTAGCTCTCAATGATACTTGTAGAATCATAATAGGGTGCTTGGAATACACTACAGTCAAATGGCTTTAGTACTTCACAGGAATCAGTGGTAGCACCACTTCCTGTTCAAAGAGAAATAGCCACAAATGAGGAAAGAAAGACAGTGGAGCAGGAGAGAATGCATCCTCTGCATTGAAATGAACCACAGACACAGTGCCTGAAGTCAATAACATTGACAACACTAGGAACCACTGCTGGAAAAGGTAGATTGCAACTATGGAGGGCTACGACCTACCTTCCCCCTACTGGAATAGAATTTCAGAAACTGTACCTCCTGGCTACAAAGATAAATGGATTACTTGGAAGTCTCTGAACAGACTGAAAGCTGGAGATGGTGGATCAAATGTTTATTTGCAAAATGGGGCTACACTGATCAAGACGGTATTCGGTAGGATTTTGGAGAAAACAGACTGTTCATCATATGTATCAATGCTGACTGTGTCCAGCCTCCTGCACAGAAGATGATCTTCATCAAAGAGCAGAAAAACATTGGGAGTGACCAATTTTTGGGCAAAAGTAATATCGTCGTTATTATGTACATATTATGCATGTTTTTGATACAAGAATAAATTAAGAGGCATCTAGAAATGGTGAATTTGGTAATGGAAGGAAGAGTATGGGGTAAAATTTGTAGAGGAAGACCAGGGCTCGAGTACAGTAAACAGGTTTGAATGGATGTAGATTACATTAGTTATGCAAAGATGAAGAGGCCTACACATAGAAGACTAGTGAGGGGAGTTGTATCAAACCAGTCCTCAGACCAAAGACTGCAACAACAAGTATTTTCATTTGGATGATCTATTAGTTGCCACTTACTTTACAGTAAGAAGTTTTTCAGTCTTTTTGACTATCTAGAGTATAAACTGCAAATTGAAATTTGGGAATGGCCATTTAAATTTCTTGGGCCAGTACTTTACACTGGAAGTAAGTTTTTTTGGATAAGAGGAAAATCAGTACACAAACTAATTCTTGCAAGCCATCCACTGAATGACACTTGAAGCTATTTGAGAGACTGTGGAAGTTTTAGGAGCAGTTAGTGCATTGTATATTTCAGCAGCCAGGAATTATAAATTGCAGGAGGACAAGATTCACCAATGTGTCTGACAAAACTGCAACAAAGAAAAAGGTGATTTGACAAAAGAGTATCAAAAATATGAGGTTGTAAGGTGACTGACGAAGATTCACAGCAATTATTTGCTTTTATTAAAAAGTCAAGAAGTGGGAATTTTTAAAAATTGTCACCTTTCATGATGGCTAGAATTCCACCCTTACAGCTCTGCTTGTTATGTTTTTGATATCCAAGTGAGGTGAAAGCCTTATATGCTTCTCAAGACATGAAAAAACGTTTGAGTAATAAGACATAAGTCAATGCACAAAAACTTTATCTCCACATGAAGTGTTATTTGTAGCTGTTATTCAATTTCATGATTTTTCTCATATGTATTTGTTTGTATATCAGTTTCACATATTAACTGAAGCATTCCCTCAAGTTTTAGACTGGGTGATTGTAAGCTAACACATTAGTCATTTCAATTTCATCTTTTTTCATTTTTATCCACAATGAATATAATCTTTTTACAATGTCTTACTTACTCAAGATTCAATAGATTGGATATGCTGTGACTGAACTGTAATTTATTCTGTATGAATGTATGGGAGAAATCAAAAAATTAAATGTATCTTCAGGATATACAGTGAGGAAGAAATGAGATTTGTGGAAGTATTTATAGTAGTGTAATGCCTGACTTTAGCTTTTAGTTGGATTTTGTTACATTTAGTGAATGTCAGTGCATTTCAATCCTCAGATAGACGGGGCATTAATATGCAGAGTGTAGAAAAATGACAGAAAATAGGAGGAATATTCTTAAACAGCAGATGTGATAAATGGAAAAGGTGTGAACAGAGCCTGTGTTGTACATGTTGTGGATGCATTACATGGTAAGATGTGAACTATGCATGTGACAAACACCAAGCAGTCACATGAATGTAACAATGACAAAAGATGGTAGCATTATGATGTAACTGGATGGCATTTACAATGGATCTAAAATTCAAATCAGAAACTGCTATGTGAGTTTCATGTACAGATTTCCTCTTTATCTAGTTTTAAGGACTGAAGTATCCTGTTAGCTGCATGATGAGTACCAATCTATAGTGTAAGCAGGCCTCTAACTTTACAGCAAGCAGCTTCTGATTTTTCTTTAATAAATGGCATTACAGTAATGGAAGTATTAAGTTATCTGCAGGAGACAAACAGCAGTTATTTCATAGTACTGAGGGAATAGCAGCATCTCTGCTTTCTTTGTTAAGTTAATAACAAGAAATTTAATTATTAATAACCCTGACTTTGTTCTGTTTCTCCAAAGGTTCTCCTTCATAATGGGCTCTATGGAAAATGATGAAAGGATAAATGAATGAGTTTGAAATTAGCATTTGAGACACTATTTGGCTATGGTGCAGAAGCAGTTGACTGAAAGATCATAGATATTTAACCACTTGATCAGCTGGAAGCTAGAAAAAATTTTACTAGTTTGTATTGCCATGAGACTCTGAATCTGTACATCTACATTACTTTTTATTTGTGTCACTTTCTGAAAATTCTCTGCAGTCCCCTTGTAGAAAGTTGTTTATAAGTTAATTTTGCTGACTAAGGTATGCTGGATAACATAACTAGAACAAAGTAATGTTTTCCATGTATAACAAAAGTTTTTATTGCTTTTGTCATTTGTGTAGCATGACAGAGTGTAAAAATGACAGTAATGAAAGCACACAATTAATGAAAAGTGAATAGAATGATAAACATTTCTCACAACATATGTTATGAAACAGTAAAAATATGCGAGCTTGCAAGTTAGAGTTACATCAGTTTTATATTTCACACAATTATGACTGCAAGTCAACAGAATGACATGTCATAACTTATAAACAAAAATCAGAATTATGAGACAAATATGCGGCTCACACTTATAGTAAATGAATATTTGTTAATTACAGCCTCAGTTTAGAATTACATGGCAGTACACAGTTGATATTACATTCTTGTACCTGAGCATTAATTGACAGTATGTGTAGAAATATACATTTTAAACTTGAGTTTCAGTAGCATTAACTGCCAATTAATAACTTTACATTGATCCACTTTCATTTATTGCTTTAGTTATTACATTGACAGATTTTTGAGTGAAAAACCTTAAACCATAACAATTAAATTCTTTACTGTTCATTGAAATTGTTACACTTTCATTGATTGTTTCTTTCTAATAAATTCACATTCTACTGTGTTACTTCCTCCTCTAATTATTTTAAATAATATTTATGGCTTTAGTTAGTAGTATTGCTTTGATATTACATTTTTGTTAACTGTCATTTGTGTTGTTCCTATTAATTACCACCTTGAATCACTTTGCTAACAAATATTTGAGCACTTACATTCACTGGAATATGTAAGGGAACTTACCTTCTCACTGACTATGTCAGCTAAAAAAAAAATTATGATCTTGTATCACACACACACGATTTTCAGCCATACAAAACACTTGTATGTTGTCTTGGATCAACAGTGACAATATCAACAGCACTCACTCACAGTAGTGAAAAATAGACTTCAGATGAAGAGCACTATTCATCTAACATTATCAGTCAATTGCGCACCAAATTTGTACAAATGTTCTGTTTCATCAAGAAACAGAAAATAGTTTAATGTCTTCTGGAGCAACAACACCACTTAGTCATTATTAGTGTCTCAAAAATTTCAGGTTTGGTGACCAGCACATATTAGTAGCTGCACATTTTATTTATTTTATCTTTTTACTCCTGTCTTCAATAATTCCATTTGATGTATGGTTCTTGAATCCATTCTGATGGACTTCTTTGCTGATAGATCTCCTGTAAGAGCTTTCATTACCATCAAATATTTTTGATCCCTAAAAATGAAATAAATGAAAGACATTAATATCAATTTTTTTTGTTTAAATGAGACTCGTTGAAGATATTTTACATGCACCAATTGTAATTCTTACCTTGGCCATATATGCCTTTGCATAAAAATTTCCAAAGAGGGCAATGAAGGACATCATATAAATTACTAGTGTATACTGCATCCATATAGGAAAATCACAGCCATTTCTAATACCATTGATACCCATTATCATTGCGGTTGTGAACTGAATCTGCAACATACAATGCTTTATCAGTAATAAATTGGTCATTTCTTTTTTTATCTCTTGTCACTTGAGTTACTCTATTATTTTTGCCTTTTGAGATGATAGGTATGTGATATTTACTTTACAGATCTGAGCTCTGAAACTCAGCAGATTTCACACACACTATTTTCAGTTAAAATATGTATATATTTTCTGGTTTCATCACCAAGCAGTTAGTTTTGCTCATAAATGCAGTCACATGATATCCTGTGAGAAGGAAAATTTCATCTACATCTACATCTACATTTATACTCTGCAAGCCACCCAACGGTGTGTGGTGGAGGGCACTTTACGTGCCACTGTCATTACCTTCCTTTTCTGTTCCAGTCGCGTATGGTTCATGGGAAGAACGACTGTCTGAAAGCCTCCGTGCACGCTCGAATCTCTCTAATTTTACATACGTGATCTCCTCGGGAGGTATAAGTAGGGGGAAGCAATATATTTGATACCTCATCCAGAAACGCAACCTCTCAAAACCTGGCAAGCAAGCTACACCACGATGCAGAGTGCCTCTCTTGCAGAGTCTGCCACTTGAGTTTGCTAAATTTGCTTGAGAAAACTATAAAATGAACATTTCTTACCTCCAGGAAGCAAAACCCTAAGACTGCCAATCTTTCCTTCGTTGCCAGTGCCCTCTATCCAGCATTTGTCAAGACCATCATAGTTCATCTCCAATTTTATGAAGAACCAACCTTACCCATATAGGGGCTATGGCTATAATGAAGTTGCTGCTCACAAAGACATTTTAAAGCTACTGCCAGCTCTGCTCCCACTCAGTGTACCCCTTCTGTTTAGACTCGGTGCAATCACACAGTCAAATGTGACATTGTTTTCAAAGAGTTTGTCCATCATTTATCTGAGCTGGGGCATGGAAACCAGACCAGTATTTACCTCATTAGATGACAAGCACTGCCCAAAAATAAGATCCAGGCTGGTTGGCACACTGACCTCCAACATTAATAATGAGGTGGATTTGATACAGGGCCACATGCCTCTCTGTTTCCTGGAAGCAGGCTCTGTAATGCACATGCCTATCCAGGTAGGTACCAAAACTGCCAATAGACAAGTATAAAAGTAGAAAAAACTATATGAGGTTGCCTCCAAGTTCTCACAGCATGTGAGCCCCTTTCAGTCTACGTCGTGTTTTGTAGTTTTCTTCAACCTATCACTCTTTCCTCCCCATTGAAGGAACTAATGATTCCTGAAGCTATGATAATTGTTTCTAGTTTTATGTGTGTCTGCAAGAAGTAGTAAGAATTTTTCCTCTTGGTGGTTAAGCATATACCTCTGTTCCAGTTTCATAGTTATTTCATAGTTTTCACATTAAGCACACTGGATAAACAGTAGTGCCTGTTTTCATACGAAATCTCTAGATAAATATTCAATGTATGAACATTTCCAAAAAACAACCAGAAAGGAAAAATGACTTACTCAATCCATAACTCAACATTAGCATGACACAGATTTTAAATTCTTAGGCCTGTAGGCCTTTAGGATAACACCAAATGTGAATGCTTCACAAGATATTACAATATGAAATTTTATTCTGACAAAATTTTCAACCTAATGCAGACATAGACAGATACCAATTTGGAAAAAAGCCATTACACCTTTCATAATGCAGCCATCTTCCACTTGCTGTTTCTATATTCTGAGAGTGTCATTTTTTAGAAAAAAAATGAGCATATATATCAGTATTCAAGGCAGAAGCTCGAAATTCATATTGTAATTGTATGAGTCTCACTTTATAAATTGTTCCCTTTTAATGCAAGTGAACAAATTAACAACAGTACAAATTGAAAGCCCAAGCAGGGCTTGAACTTCAACAAATGAACATAAACTTAGGAAAAGAGGACTACAGTACATGATTACAGCACAGTCACCAACCTGCAAGAGCTGTTGGATCCTTTTTGGGTAATACAGTGGACATTAGACTTTTGTAATTGGACAACTATGTCTATTATAATTATGTTTTAATGGAAATTCTTAAATGTAATGTATTTCCTTATAATATAATTCACGAAAACATTGCATGTTATAGTATTTCACAACTCTGAGTCATTCTATGATTTTGGATTTAAATATGGAATTTGACCCTAGTGACATAATGTGAAAATGTGACCCAATAAGGTAGAATTGCTTCTCTTTCCCTGTAGCAACTGTGCTCCACTATGAAACTTGGCACAGAGAGAAGGGAAAGGGCTGAGAGTGAGAGAGCAAGAGAGAGAGAGAGAGAGAAGGAGAGGGTGTGGGGTGTGGAGGGGGGGAGAGGGGGAGGAGAGAGGTAAAGAGGGGAACAATTATGTATATACCTTCTGAGTACATTAATTAACATATTACAATAAGATGTGAATGATACACAGACATTGTTTACATTAATTTCACTACTC
Source organism: Schistocerca serialis cubense (assembly GCF_023864345.2). NCBI lineage: Eukaryota > Metazoa > Arthropoda > Insecta > Orthoptera > Acrididae > Schistocerca > Schistocerca serialis. The sequence continues at coordinate 505,135,277 of NC_064644.1, read as the reverse complement.
TGTACCAGTGTTTTTAAGAGTTTCTCGCCAAGCATCACCTGCTTGATATCCACAGCCACACTAAAAAGAACACTGATTGCCAACCTACACTGGTCACTAAATGAGTATCCGAGCTTTGAACACAAAATATAGAAAACTTTATACAGGTAACATATATGTCTGTCCATTGTAATAAGTGAAAAGCACCAGTTTGCTTTTGTTCTACAAATGTCTGAAGATGTCCTTGTAAGCCGAAAACCAGTTTACAATAAAAGTAATATTGTGGAACAAAAGCAAAATGGTGCTTTCCATTTATTATAATGTTGTTCTACCAAGAACCGACGGAATGTTCTGTTAATCTGTCTGTTGTATTTAATATAACATATACGTCTGTCCGTTGTAATAAGTGAAAAGCACCAGTTTGCTTTTGTTCTACAAATGTCTGAAGATGTCCTTGTAAGCCGAAAACCAGTTTACAATAAAAGTAATATTGTGGAACAAAAGCAAAATGGTGCTTTCCATTTATTATAATGTTGTTCTACCAAGAACCGACGGAATATTCTGTTAATCTGTCTGTTGTATTTAATATAAACACTCACAGGGGTTGGACAAAAATATGGGAACACCACAACAAATGCATACTTGAACATAAATGCAGAGGCTAGCTGAGCATACACATTGCACTGTTGTATCTGACAATGAATGGCCCCTAGGCAATGTCTTCAGTGTGTTACAAGTGACAGTTGTAGTCAGAAGTGTTGTATGTAGTTGCTAGTGCAGTACATCAGAGATAAGTGAATTCAAACATGGGAAAATTGTCAGTGCTTGTATGGTGGGTGTTTCTGTAACCCATTTGTGAACCCTGTGAGTACCAAAGCAACATGAAGGAAGCTCCATAAGCAGGGGATTGCAAAGTTAGCTGGAATTCCAAACCACTAATTAGTAATGCAAATGCCTGTAAAAAGAAAATGTGAGGCTGATGCCATCAAGCCTGAACTATGGCACAATGGAAGAATGTTATCTGGTTCAGATGAGCCTTGTTTCAGATTGTTTCTAACTTCTGGCTGAGTTTACGCCCCAAAAGTAAAAAAAGGCAGGGGTTTGGTGATGATTTGGGCAGCCATATCAGGATATTTCATGGGCCCCATGGTTACTCTGCAAGGACATACTACTGCTAAGGATTATGTGACCATTTTGGCTGATCAGGTTCATCCCATAGTACAATGTTTGTTTCCCAATGGTGATATCGTGTTCCACGATGACAGAGCCTCCATTCACCCAGCTCACATTGTCCATGACTGTTTTAGTGAGATCAAGGATGAACTGTCAGCACAGTCACCAGATTTCAGTGTCATTGTCCTTTTGTGGTCTACTTTCCAGAGAAGGGTGTGTGACTTGTGCCCACCTCCACTGTTATTACCTGAAACTACCATTTTTTTTTTTTTTTTCAAAAGAATGGCATAAGATTTCCTTGAGAACCATACAGAATCTGTATTTATCCATTCGGAGATGACTGGAAGCTATTTTGAATGCTAACAATTTTCGTATACCATATTAGGAATGGTAATGTGTTGTGCTTTTTAGTGTTTCCACATTTATGCCCACCCCTTGTAACATTCAATTTTTCTTTTCAGTCATTTCTTAAATAAATAATCTAAAATAATTCTTAATTTTATAAGTTGCAATGTTTCTACCTTCAAATCAAGCCTCATCTATCAGCATATGACTTCCAAACCTGTCTTGTGAAATGGTAAATTCAGAAAAATGATGATTGCATCATTTGATGCTGAACATGAGTTGTTGTTATTATTATTATCATCCAAATTTATCTGTTTCCACAGTAAAATTATTCACTTGACATAATGTAAATCTACCAATTAGTATTCGGATGTCCTATAAGTGCATAAAGAAAAGTGACATTTTCTTTTCTGTTTACAGAGACTACAAATATTGGTAACTCACAAGCTGCAAAATGGTAAGGTATTTCTTCCACCACAGGTACTTAGCTACTGCTGGGCCCAGGGCAGAAAGCCCATAATATGTGTACATCAGTACATGGATGAAGCTATTAGCCATTGCTGGAAGGAAGGCTGAAAAACAAGGATACATACCTTAAATACTAATCCAAGTAAGAACACTTAAAACATTTATACTACAGAGAGACAATATCACTTTTTAAATTCATCTAAATAAAATTGAATGGTAATAATAACACTTTTAAAGGAAAATAATATTGCTTAGTATAAATAAAGTTGTATAATTCACATAACCCATTACACATGGTAAAATTGACACTTACTGTTCCCACAAGTAAAAAAAGTGAGGAAATATTTGTAGCTACTGAAGGAGTATGAAAGTACAAAACTAGTATGTATTTTGTATACATGGGAATGAACAATGAAAATAGTGGGAGACATCTGAAAAACAAAGAGATCACCACTCAGTGAATAGAGGCACAGTTGAGCAGTGGCAAGGCACTTAGAACACAAAGATACAAGCTATGCTGTGTCCAGGCACTGTGTGTGTGTGTGTGTGTGTGTGTGTGTGTGTGTGTGTTTGTGCAAGTGCACTCTGAGGATAGCTGATAATCCTTTTCTCGAGTGTGTCTGCTGCTTGATGCCTTATCTATTCAGTGACTGTTCATCATATGGAAATGCACTCTATCTTTATCAGTCCTTAAAAAATATTTATATTTCATCCTGGATTTGCCATTGCTCTACGTATGTTTTTTTTTTTTAAAAAAAATCAAGAAATCGATATGCTCAATGGCAACAAATTATGCGGACTGTTGAATGAGAAATAACCATCTCTGTAAGCAATCACAAATTTGTACTTATTTGTCTGTGATGCACTTAAAATCTTTTCACAATGAGTAGCACTGCACTACTAACAACTGGGTATGATTTCAGATGAATGCTGGTAAATGTTGCATACATATTAAAAAATTATAGTCATATTGTTGAAATGAGACACTAATCCATAGACACCATTTATGTTGAATTGCAATCATAACAGTACACCAGCTACAGAAATAATAAACGAATAAGCTTTGTACAACAGTGGCACTATGAGTGCACCACTTTATGGTTCCCTGGAATGACCCTTTGACATGAGCTGTAAAAGTCACTAGCATGGGCTGATTTATGAGTGATAATTAAATTTAGTCAGTTAAATTATGGACAACAAATTTTGAGACAGAATTTCTGGCCAGAATTTACCTTAAGAGGTCATGTGTGTAGTACTGCTGATAGACACATATAAAAATAACTGTGATACACTTACTACCTTTTGGAGCTAACTGTTTCTTCCATAGGATTGAGAGAGGGATAAGTTTGGGTAAGTGAAAAAGGAAGGGTAGCTCACTTAGACCCCAGACTGAGAGTGACCCCCTATTGTGAGGATGAGAGCAGACAAAGATGAAGGGGGAGGCATCACAGAGAGCAATTAGAGGTGATACTTTGGCAAGCAATGTGCCAGCTTCAGTCCAAAAAGCCTCCCAAAAGTTGTGGAAAGTACAATTAGGTGCTCCTCAAACATTGGTGTAGTACCAGAAAATTCTTCCTAATAGGTGCTGCTACATGGCAACAGGGAGTATTCAACAAACACAGGTGCAAGTAGTCCTCCTCAGCACCAATAAGACACATGATACAACTCAGTTAACATTTGTTACAGCTTCAGAGTCTGTTACTTAAGAATAAAGTTAATCTCAGCCCCATTTCCCTGCTCCCTCTTCTCTTCCAATTAAGCGTTTCAATCAGCTTGTAATATATGTTATGGACTTTAACAGCCATAGTAAAAAGTGGGGACATGTGGTACAAGATGGAAATAAAACTGCTCTCAAAGACTGGGTGGAAGTGAACAGTCTCCACCTCATCTACAATGCTAACCATTCAGTATTTTTGGTTGGTTGGTTGGATTGGGGAAGGAGACCAGACAGCGAGGTCATCGGTCTCATCGGATTAGGGAAGGACGGGGAAGGAAGTTGGCCGTGCCCTTTGAAAGGAACCATCCCGGCATTTGCCTGGAGCGATTTAGGGTAATCACGGAAAACCTAAATCAGGATGGCTGGACGCGGGATTGAACCGTCGTCCTCCCGAATGCGAGTCCAGTATTTTTGATCTGGCAGATGGCAAAAGGGTTATTGTCCTGATTTCTCCATAGTGTCCTCACCAGTGTATAGCAATGAAAGTACGACACAAAGGGAAGTTGTCAAGTTATTCCCACGCAATCAACATGGGCCAATCATCCATTATGGTGTAAAAATCTCAATTATCATCTCAGTTCCACATCCTTGATGGGACCAATTTAAGAAGAGGGTTGATGGCACTGTCCAATGGATCTCTCCAATTCCTGCCACTTAAGAGACATTTGTCAGCACTTCAAATTCTAATGCCATGAAGTTCATACCATGTGAATTTAAAAACATCTGTACATACCTGGAAGGGTGGAAGAATGCAACAAATTGTACACACAATATCAGCAGTCAGACAGTGACACAATAACTGAAGATCTCTTGAAGGCTCTCAATCAAAACAGAAGAGATAAATGGCACAAGACCAAAACTGGACTGAATTTTATGCAATCCAATTGTAAAGCTCAGAACCTTATAAGGAAACTTCATACAGATCCACATATACCAAGAAGAAATGCACTCAATCAGTTAAATACCAAGAGATCTCATTTGGAATCTTGCATGTTATTTTTACATATGTGGGCTCACCTTAGCCCTGGGATTTGTGAAAACAAATAAACCTGCTGGTTTTGATGGAATATGTTTGGAGTTCCATAAAGCTGTAAGCCTCATGAACAAAACAGTCTCGTATAGTTACAGTGGCCAAAATGGTTTCCCCTGCATAGTTTTTTCTTTATGATGCGGAACGATACTCAGAAAACTTTTATATCAACTGACTCTGGTCACAGAAGCCTACAGAGCTATAAATGTCTCCTGTGATTCTTCAACAAAATTTTGCAAACTGGAAAGCTACCAAAGATATTTAGAAAATCTAAAATAATCATAGTTTTGAAACCAGGCAAAGAAGAACTCAATGCAGCTAACTATTGACCTGTCTCCCTTCGCAGTATGACACAAACTACTGGTGTGGCTAATTCCCAACCAAGTCCAAGAAGTCACTGATAAAATAATGCCAGCTGAACAGAGTGGCTCTAGAGAAAGACAGAGTTGCTGAGATGAAGTGTTAACTATCACAGCATTGTTGGAACCAGTTTTCAGAGGGGCTTACCATCAGCTACAGCTTCCATCAGTCTGACAGCAGCTTATGATACCATATGGAGAGAAGGGTTTGTAATATAAAAGACTGAGATTTGCCTATTGAACACTATATAACCAATGTAGAACACTTGTATATTTCATTTTTCATAAATAATCTTTCAGTTCTTATATTGCTTCATAGCATTGCAGTAGTACTATTCAATTATGCAAATTTTTTGTAATTTTTCATTTATTTGTACTCATTATTCTATAAACAAACCAGCTGACTAAATCAAATTATAATAACAATATGAAAAACAATGTATTGTTAATGAGGTAATTAATGTGAAATGAAATGTCGTGTGGCTAGGGCCTCCTGTCAGATAGACTGGTCACCTGATGCAAGTCTTTTGAGTTGACGCCACTTTGGCGACTTGTGCATCAGTGGGGATGAGATGATGATGATGAAGACAACACAACACCCAGTACCTGAGCGGAGAAAATCTCTGACCCAGCCGGGAATCAAAGCCTGGCTCCTTGGCATGACAGTCCATCGCACTGACCACTCAGCTATCGGGGCGGACAAATTTTCATATAAAGACATCAATTCTGAAAAATTATATTCACTGGAAAGATGCTTATATTTATTGATATTCTAATTCTTGTGGACAAATGTTAAAGCCCAACATAAATAAAAAAAGTATTAAATTAAGGTAAGTGTGGGAATTTTTAGACTTCTGTGAGCAGTTGCTGACATACTGCCTGTTGGCTTCTGTCTTGGGTTCTTCAGGCAACATTTGTTTGACAATAGTTCTTATGTTTCACCAACAAGAGTGACCGGCATTGTCAAAGCTTCACCCTCCATCCACATATAGTAATGAAGGGTGAAGCTTTGACGATGATAGGTTCTTGTGCTGGTGAAATGTTAGAAATATTCTCAAGAAAACGTCCAAAGAACCCAAGAAAGCCAGCAGGCAATGTATAAATGTGTAAAGTTTGGCAATTTCATCAAAAATAAGAATGTTAGGTGAAAACACTATAGCAACTGTGCTTGAGTAAATTGTCTAGCAAGTCTTAAAGTGAATTTTGTAGGGAAATCATTTGCATTACATAAATGTAATTTTGGTGTAAGTTTTAACAAGGAAGTAAACAGTTAAAAGGTGACCATGGCTGTGACTGCATGCTCAACTCAAGATAGTATTTACTCAGTTTTTGTTCAGTCTTGGGTTACTGTGAATAAATGTGGCTCTTAAAGAATCATTTGTGTTGGGTTTTTATTTCCAAAAGCAAGATTTATGTATGAAGAAAATGCAACCCAAAAACACAGAAGTGTAGGACATCTGAAGCTAAGAAGAATAATGTGCTTACTTTGTCGACAACAGTGGACATCCTCAGTTCATCAAGCTATGTGAAAGTAACAAAAACTATTTTTTTCTATTAGTTGCAGAAAAATCATTAAGAGTACAATAGTGTGTATAAAGTTAATTTTTAAAAATCAGTTACATCCTAGTTGAGAGTATGAACATCACAGGTGCTCAAGCTTGTTGAAGTAATTCCATGTCAGAAACTAGTAACTTTAATCAACAACATGGTCTCTGAATGGAAAAGCCAACAGATGGAGAACCCTGAAGAACGGGTTGCCTCAAGGATTAATCCTGGTTCTCATTTTGTTTAATGTTATGTTCGCAACATCTCAGCTATTAGTTTCAAGAAAATCCAATACGTAGATGACCTAGCATTAATCCTCCAGCCACAGGAAACATGCATGTGCTGCTGATTCTGTGATGCACACTGTTATCCCATCGGATGTAATTTCTGGGCTATTCATATATCGGAAGTTAGTATTTTCCTGTCAAATCTTTTTTGTTGGTCTTGAACATCAGGAGTCACATTTAACACATTCTCAAATCTCACTGTCGACATAAATGGACAAGTTGTAAAATTTGCATCTAAGCAGAAAGAAAAATCTGTAAACATGATTTTTCACTGAACTGGAATCAATCATCTTGTTGGAAAAAGTATATTTACACCAGAAATTGCAACAAACTCACTATACTACATCATATGCAATACAACTACCGTACTGGATCTTACTTGGAAATGATTGAGGTTGTCTGAAAGTTCTAATGGCAAATAAAATACTACAGTTGTACCCAAATTATTTCTTCAGCAGTCAGACAACAGCTGGGGAATTTCAACAATGGAAAGATCTGTAACAATTTAGTATCAGTTGTGAAGCAGCAGTGCTGACAGTGAGTCCGTATTCTCTACATCTCAAAACATGCTATATATTCTGGTGATGAGTCTGAGGTACTGAATCCAGTAAAGATTCCATAAATTTTGGAAGAGACAATGACAGCTCTGAGGGAAGCCTCAGTGACAACAATGAAGAATGGGACAAAAATGATGGATTTGTAAGTTGGCATGTATGGAATGAAATTGATTATGTAACTTTCCTACCGCTACACCAGCTTTCCCTTTTACTTCAATCCTGGGAGTAAAAATAAATTTAGATACAACTGCTGAACCACTTAAGTATTTTGAAGTATGTTTTGATGTCGATTCATATTCTGGAAACTGAAACCAACATGTATGCATATACCAGTTTGTAAATACAAACTGCAAGTCACATAAGTGTTAGTGAAGATGGAATGAAAGTTTTCACAAGCATTTTGTTATTACGAAGTGCAGTCAGTTTACCTGATCAATGATGGTACTGGTGTGCTTTCAATCTGCATCCATGCCAAAAGTTATGAAAAGCACACGAAGTTATTGAATATTTGTGAAACTAATTCCGCTCAGCTTTAGTTCCAGAAAGAAATATTGATGTGGATGAAAGCTTATTATTATTATTATTATGCAAAATCAGGCTTGGTTGGAAATAGTGTATACCAATGAATAGATCTCACATTAGTATACAATCATTTATTCTGTTTGAATCACAATCAGGTTACATATGGAACTTCGTTGGCAAAAGTATACCATGCTTGTATAAGTATATGGAATATTGTATGTCTACCAAAATTGTTTTACATGTATTGGAGTCCCTATTAGACAAAGACTACTGCATAGGAAATGACAATTTTTCACATCATTTGCAGATTATTTGGTGCAAAGCAGGATGGATGTCTATAGAAATCTTTGAGCAAACAGAAAGTAACTACTGACCCATAAAACCTAAAAAGGGAGAAATTGGAGCTTTCCAAAGAGGCAAAGTCATGGTCCTAAAGAAGCAAGAAAAACAAAAAACAATTTGCACTTTTAACACTACACACAACCAATCATTGCATATAACGGAAACAAAAACTGGTGAAGGAAAAAAAAAAATCTCAGGTGATGAGAGACTATAATGATACAATTGTCTGATCAAGAATTTCTTTTTATGAGACTATGCAGAAACAACAGAATAAATATTACCAGAAAGTATTTCAGCATTTTATTGACTGGTCTCTATTCAAAACATTTTCTATATTCCACAAAAACACAAAAAAATACATTTTTGAAATTTAGAATGGATGTAATTGAAACATTTTTTGAGTAAAATGTGCAAGCATTACCTCAAGATGTACAGTGAGATACAAGTACAACAAAACTTACTAACAATCAATTATTGACAAAATTATTTAATTGTAGAGATAAAAACTTACCAAGTGGTGGCAGGACACACACATAAAAGACTGATGTAATTGGCAAGTTTTCTGAGCCAGTGGCTCCTTCTTTAGGCAGAAGGGTATAAGGGGAAGGAAGTAGGGTAAAGAAAAAGGACTGAAGAGGTCTAGGGAAAGGGATAAATTTTGGGAAAGTCACCCAACTGCAGGTAAGGGGAGACTTATCGTACGGGATGAGAAGGAAAGACTGATCGTTGGGAACTGCATCAGATGAGATTTGAAAACCTGAGAGATTAAAGGTGAAAGTCAGGGTAATATGAGACAGAGATTACAGCTTAAACATCATGCATGAGTTATTAAGAGTGAAAAGCTAAGTGCATTGTATGTAATAGAGGTGGGATGGGGCGGTGAAAAATAGACAGGAAACACAATGAAAGATGCTGAAAACTAGAACAGAGGGAAGCAAAGAGTAGTTACAGTGAAGAAATGCTGAGACAGAAGAAATTAATGTAAATTCAGGCCAGGTAGGTAGTTGGCACTAGCTCCCACCTGTGGAGTTCTGAGAAACTGGTGTCTGGGGACGAATCCAGATGGCGTGTTTGGTGAAATAGGCACTGAGGTCATGAAATTCATATTGTAGAGCATGCTCTGCAACAGGATATTGCAGTTGATAATTTGGTGGTAATCATTCCAAAGTAGAAGGCCAAACAGTGTTTACATAATAGCTGGTATATGATGTGTTTCACAGGTGGCTCTCCCTTTGGCAGTATATGTTTTGCCAGTTACAGCTCTATTATAGGTGGTGGTAGGAGGGTGCATAGGGCAGGTCTTCCAGTGGGGATGGTCACAGTGTTAGGAGCCATAGGATAAGGAGTTGGGTGCAGAAGGAGCATAGGGTCTGACAAGAATATTGCAGAGATTGGGAGGGTGGTGGAAAGCTATTCTAGGTGTGGTGGGCAAAATTTCAGACAGAATGGATCTCATTTCAGGGCACGATTTTAGGAAGTCATGACCCTATTGAAGTAGCTGATTAACACATTCCAGACCAGGATAATACTGAGTCACCAATGGTGTGCTCCAAAATTGTTTTGTGGAGGGATTAGCACTATCCGAATTGGATGTGATGGCCCAGGAAATCTGCTTTTTAACTGGGCTGGTGGGGTAATTATGTGCAGTGATGTCTGAGATGAGAATGGTGGTGTACTGCTGTGAAGAGTCTGCACCTGAACAAATACATTTTCCTTGGATGCCAAGGCTGTACAGGAGGGAATGTTTGACATGGAAAGGATGGCAACTGTCAGAATGTAAGTACTGTTGTTTGTTGGTAGGTTTAATGTGGACAGAAGTGAGTTGCTGGCATTCAGTGAGGATGTCATCAACATCATGGAAAGTGGCATGGGATTCAGAATAGGACCACATGAAATCTAATTGGGAGAAGGTATTCAGAGATTCTAGGAATTTCAGCACATCAGCCTCACCATGAGTCCATATGGTAAAGATGTCATCAATGTATCTAAATCAAACCAGGGGCCGATGACTTATGGGTCCCAGGAAAGCCTCCTCCAAGCAATCCATGAAAACATTGGCATAGGAAGGAGCCATCCTGGTTCCCATGGCTGTACCCTTGATTTGTTTGTATGTCTGCCCCTCAGTGGTTGTTGTTGGTAAGCATAAAGGTGATTAAGGTGAGTAGGAAGGATGTCATGGGTTTGGAATCAGGTGGGTGCTGACTGAGGAAATGTTCAGCAGCAGACAGGCCATGTATGTGTGGGATGTTGATACAGAGGGAAGTGGCATCAATGGTGACAAGCAAGGTGTGTGGCAGGAGTGGGACGGGCACAGATTTCAGACAATCTAGGAAATGGTTGGTATCTTTGATGTAGGAGGGGAGTCTTTGTACTGTGGGTTACAGGTGTTGATCAACTGAGGCAGATATACATTCGGTGGGTGCTTTAAGCCAGCAACTATAGGATGGCCAGGATGCTTGGATTTGTAGATCTTAGGAAGAAGGTAAAAGGTGGAGGTGCATGGTTTGGGTGGGGTAAGAAGTTCTATGGACTGAGGTGTTAGTCCTTGTGAGGGGCCTGAGGTTTTGAGGAGAGACTGCCGGTCAGTTTGAATCACAGGGATGGGGTCTTGATGGCAGATGCTGTATGTAGAGGTGTCAGACAGCTGGTGTAGTCCTCCACTAACATACTCTTTCAGTCAAGTACTAAAGTGGTCAATCCTTGTCTGCAGGGAGGATACAGATGGAGTCATCAGCTTTTAGGGAATGTAGAGCCTGGAGTTCTGCAGAGGACAGGTTAGGGTCATGTTGTAGGGACCTCAGGAAGGGTATGAAGCAATGCAGGATGTGAAGAATTCTTGGAAGGCTTGTAAGGGATGATTTTGAGGTACTGGTCATGGATCAAATTGAGATCGTGATCTGAACTGTTCAAGGCAGGATTCAATGTCAGATTTGCTGACATCTCCCTACCCTTTTTTCTCCTACCTACCTCCTACCTGCCTCACTGAATGCCAGCTACCCTATGACCATCCCCACTGCAAGACTTGCACTATGCACCCTCCTACCATCACCTGTAATAGCCCTGTAACTGGTAAAGCACACACTATCAAAGGGAGAGTCACCTGTGAAATGACACATATATACCAGCTATTATGTAAACAGCTATTCCACATTGACATCAATTAGGATGAATGGGCATGACAGAGGGTGTATCCTGGTAACTTGCAATATCCCGTTGCAGAGCATGCTCTACAGCATGACATTTGTGACCACGCCACCTGTTTCACCACATGCGCCATCTGGATTCTTCCCCCTTACACCAGTTTCTCAGAACTCTGCAGGTGGCAACTAGTGCTACAATGTGTCCTTGGTTCTCGCCACCCACTTGGCCTTAATTTACATTAATTTCTTCTTTCTCAGCATTTCCTCACTGTAACTACTCTTTGCTTCACTCTGTTTTAATTTTCTACATCTTTGATTGTGTGTCCCATCTAGTATTCACTGCCCCTCTCCCACCTCTGTTACATACAATCCACTTTGCTTTTCACTCTTATTAACTCGTGAATGATGTTGAAGATGTAATCTCTGTCTGAGTATTGCCCTGTCTTATACCTATAAGCTCTCAGGTTTTCAAATCCTGTCCGATGAAGTCTCCAACAATCAGTCTATCCTTCTCATCCCGTACGGTAAGTCTCCCCTGACCTGCAGTTCTGGGTGACTTTCTCAGAATCCAACCCTTTGCCTAGACCTCTCCATTCCTTTTCCTTCACCCTTCTTCCTTCCCCTTCAACCCTTCTGCCTGAAGAAGGAGCCACTGGCTCTGAGAGTTTGCCAATTACAACAGTCTTTTATGTGTGTGTTCTGCTGATCCTTGGTGAGTAGATGTTTTATCTATCCAATTAAATAAAACTGACAGAAAGGACTTCATATCCCGTATACCCCCTGATCCAATAAAAAGAAACTTCATAGAAGATACAGCATATGTCGTTCCAGAAAAAATGGTGACATGAAAAAATACAGAAAGAAACAATAGCCTGGAGTGAAAATTGCAATGTGGGATTGTGTATGGGACCTTGGTTCAAGATACACCACACAAGGACAAATTAGCAATATGTTTCTCCCATGTTTGTAGTGTTGAATGTGATTTTCACATGTTAAATCTCAATTAAAAATCATTTCTACATTCAGTTTTTGTTTTTTTTGCTACATTCCTTTGATATAATTCTTAGAAGTATTCTAATTATCAGATAAAATTGGTCCTCAATTTTAAACAGAAAAATTGGAAAATTGGTACAGTTGGAGGTTTAATATGCCATAACAAAGACATCGAATATTGTGAAAGCACACTCTCAAGTGACCTCAACATACTGAATGAGTACTTTTGCAAATGAAGACTCCATCCACACTCCGGAGAACAAAAGTTACAGCATTCCATCTTTATAATAAACATGGGAAGTAATGTGTTATTTGATGAAATCAAAGTTTCCCACAAATATGTCCCTAAATATTTAGATATCGCCCTTGATCAGACACTGTCACTTAACCAGCAATGTGTGAGCATGTCAAAGAAACTTTGCTTAAGAGAAAATCTACTCCACAGCTGCAGATCAAATGTAATGCTGCAATTTCTCTTGTATACTTAGCTGCTGAATATAGTGCCCCTCTGTGGGAAAACAGTACACAACAGCTCAGATTGACGGATGTGTGAATGAGGTCATGAGGACCATTACTGGCACTGTCAGATTTATTTACACTCACTCAATGGTTGCCTGTTTCCTCCCTCTGCATCTGAGATGGAAAGCTGGCACTGTGCAAATTCTTAAGAATATGTAGTCAGAAAAGTATTCATTTCTAAGTAGGGCTTTCCAGAATACACCCTTCTTCTGAAGTTACACAAACCCCCATGTGTGGATCTTTGGGTTACAGGTGATTTTTTATGTAATTGAGAAGTAGGAGGAATGCTGGAATGATCATCCTTATCAGAATGCCCACCAAATTTGACACCAAACTGTGAAGATTGTAACGTTTGAGCTTCTTCACCATGAATGGTCAAGACAACTGTGTCCAAACAGGAAAAGGGAGATGTGCCAAATCCTGAAGAAGTGAGAATATTATGAAAGATCTTCATGTGCCTGTGGTGTTGATGAACAGACAATAAGAAAGCGCTGGCAGGTTGATAGACACACAAACAAACACAAACATACACACAAAATTCTAGCTTTCATAACCAACGGCTGCTTTGTGAGGAAAGAGGGAAGGAGAGGGAAAGATGAAAGGATGTGGGTTTTAAGGGAGAGGGTAAGGAGTCATTCCAATCCTGGGAGTGGAAAGACTTACCTCAGGGGGAAAAAAGGACGGGTATACACTCGCACACACACGCATATCCATCCACACATATACAGACATAATATGCCATAACATTTATATATGTATATGTGTATATGTTGTGTATGTGTTGTAATGTATGTCTATGTGTATATGTATATGTGTGGATGGATATGTGTGTGTGTGTGTGTGCGTGAGTGTATACCCGTCCTTTTTTCCCCCTAAGGTAAGTCTTTCCGCTCCCGGGATTGGAATGACTCCTTATCCTCTCCCTTAAAACCCGCATCCTTTTGTCTTTCCCTCTCCTTCCCTCTTTCCTGATGAAGCAGCCATTGGTTGCGAAAGCTAGAATTTTGTGTGTATGTTTGTGTTTGTTTGTGTGTCTATCGACCTGCCAGCGCTTTCTTTTGGTAAGTCACATCATCTTTGTTTTTAGATATATTTTTCCCACGTGGAATGTTTCCCTCTATTATATTGAAGAGACAATAAGACGTATTGTAGAGAACTCCAACTCCTGGTCTGAAAAACTTGAATGAAAGACACTCAGTGCTGTGATCTGGCTGTCAAATTTAAACATTAACGTGTAAATTCATTATTTATGCACATATATATGTTATGTTATGCCATATAATAATAATAATGATCATCATTCACAGGCTAAAATTAAAACCATATGGTCAGTTGTGAAGGAAGTGTCTTGTCAGCAGCACACGGTCAACGATATAAGGTTAGTTTGCAGTAGAAATATTTTTGTTACTGGTAAATCAGATATATATGTACAGTATTTAACAATCATTTCCTGAGCATTGCTGGTGAATTAAATAACAATTTAGTTTCTACACGAAATCATCTAACTTTCTTGGCAAATGCCTTTCCGAGATTGATGTCTGAAACACACATCTGTGATACAGACAAGAGGGAGATTGGGTCAATAATTAAATCACTGAAGACTAAGGACTCTCATGGTTATGATGGAGTGCCTAGCAGAATATTAAAGTACTGTGATGTGCATGTTAGCCCTGTATTAGCCATATTTGTAATTTTCCCTTTAGGAATGGCCAGTTTCCTGAACGATTAAAGTACTCAGTAGTAAAGCCGCTTTATAAAAAGGGAAAAAGGGATGATGTAAATAATTCTAGACCTATATCTATGCCATCAGTGTTTGCTAAAGTTACTGAAAAGGCTGTGTATGGAAGGATAATTGATCGTTTTATATCACACAATTTGCTATTAAATATACAGTTCGGCTTTAGAAATCATTTAACAACTGAAAATACTATATTCTCTTTTCTCTGTGAGGTACTGGATGGGTTAAACAAAATGTTTCGAATGCTAGGCATATTTTTTGATTTAATGAAGGCATTTGAGTGTGCTGGTCACAAAATACTGCTCCAGAAGTTGGACCATTACGGAATACTGGGATTGGCTCACAATTGGTTCACCTCTTCAGCAGACAGTAAAAGGTCATTATTCACAATGTTGAGAATGGCTGTGATGTAGGGTTTGAGTGGGGTACTGTCAAATGGGGGATGCACCAGGGACCAGTGTTGGGGCCACTCCTGTTGCTTATTTATATAAATGATATGCCCTCTAGTATTACGGGTAACTCTAAAATATTTCTGTTTGCAGATGACATTAGCTTGGTAGTAAAGGATGTTGTGTGCAACACTGGCTCTGTTTCAAATAGTGTGGTTCATGACCTAAGTTCATGGCTTGTAGAAAATAAACTAACATTAAATAAAAATAAACTAACATTAAATCACAGTAAGACTAGGTTTTTACAGTTTCTATCACACAATTCAACAAAACCTGACATTTTTAAGCTGTCATGGAAAGCCCACATTCAGGATTTGTTCAAAGACTTAATGCTGCCATTTTCACTGTTCGAATGGTATCTAAAGTGAGTGATCATTCAACATGAAAATTGGTTACTTTGCTTATTTTCATTTGCTTATGTTGTATGGTATTATATTTTGGGGTAACTCTTCCTATTCTAAAGGACATTTTTGGCTTAGAAATGGGCGGTTCGGGCAATAAGTGGTGTAAGTTCATGAACCTCTTGTCAACCTCTGTTCACAAGTCTGGGTATTTTGACACTGGCCTCCCAATAGATATATTCCTTACTGTAATTTCTTGTTAATGATATTAGCTTATTCCCAAGAATAAGCAGCTTTCACTCAGTTAATACTCGGCAGAAATCACACCTGCATTTGGATCAGACTTCCTTAACTCTTGTGCAGAAAGGTGTGCATTATACGTTTTCAATAAGCTACCACTCAAATTCAAAAATCTTAGCAGTAATCCACGTCCTTTCAAATCGAAACTGAAGAGTTTTCTCATTGGTCACTCCTTCTATTCTGTTGAGGAGTTCCTAGAAAAATTATGCTGATTCTTGTTGTATTGTTGATTGCATTTACTTAAACTTATGGCTTGACTATTTTCAGGTTCATAAACATTTATTTTTATCTGTTATAACTTTTATGTTGTAATTTCATGTGATGACATGTTCCATGACCTTGGAGATTTGATCCTCAATTTGGTCCTATAGAATTTGACGTGTAAATTAAATAAATAAAAAATATCATAATCCAGAGATGATAAGGACAGAGTGAGAGACAAAGATAGATAAGAAGAAAGAGATGACAGTGCAATTAAGAATAAGGGCAGGAAAAGAGAGTAATTATATAATATACTTGAGGGCAAGTTAACATCTCTGGAGTTCAGAGGAGTAAGTATTTGGGTAAAATAAAGGAAAGTAAACTTGTATGGCATGAATGGCTTGGGGGACACTAAAGGGCAGATCAGCCACTGAATTGGAAAGTTTTTCCCTGTCCTTCACACCTGCAGGTGTGTTTCCTTCATAAAGTATGAGAGTTTTGTGGGTAAGTGTATCCTGTTAAGTGTAGGTTACTGTAATGTATGTGTAGTGTGGCGTGTAGTCTCACATTCATTTTGAAGATGGTGGGAGAAGGTGAAACCTTGTGCCAGCTGACAGCCTGCTCTTCTCAAATAACACCAAGTATGCCCTGAAGCTTGAAGCCCCCACCTGATAAATTGAAAACCACTGACAGTGTCACATGCCCTCATTTCATGAAACTGTGCAAAGAGGTTTGGAATTTAATCCAGGCCATTGGCACAAAGACTGGTGGTCAGGGATTTCGTGTCACCATCACTCCTGTCCCCCGGGACATAAACGCAAAGGAAACATTGTCAACAGCAAGCCGTGTGCCCAAACAATCACCTGTACAGGTGCTTAACTTCAGGGATCTGATGGTAACCGATGTCTCCAACTCAGTACGACCACTGCCAAGCACCTGGTGGGAGAATACAAACAGCCTGTGTGGTGTAGCAGACACTCAGGTCCCTTGAGTCATGCTGTAAGCATTTCCAACAACTGTGTACCGAATGTCAGCACGGTGGACAGTTCTTCCACGCCCATCCATGCACTCAGCCAGTTTGGTGGTGGCCATCTATCTTATTGAATGATTAGCCCATAATCAGTGATTGAATTTAAAATGCTATCATACTCTATTTATTAAGTAAGATCTTATATTAAAAGTTTAGCACAGCAAAACAAGTATTACAGTCAGAAACTGTGTCTATGTGTTTAGACAGTGTAACTCATGGTGCACGAATTACCCAGACTATATTCATCCAGTATATGTGAAGAGCACTTGGTGACTTCCAACATACCTTACATTAACTGCATACTTTATGAAATTTTTCCCACTGACATCCCCCACAAAATGCCAAAAGAGAAAACAGTTTATGATTTACTACATTTTTGTTTCTCATGTGATAAAACTTGAGCATCAGGCATACTATTTTAATTTATTACTTCTTTACTACTAAGTCTATTTATAATACATTTTGCTGGAAGTATCTACATATATCACTGAATATACCTGCAAAATTATATCATTATATGATACATAGCTCAGGAGTTGTGATACCGTAAACATTGAGATGCGTGAAAAATTAGCTTTTCCTTAAAATGGAGTCCAGATTATATTTGTCCAGTGTTTGATAATGAGGGCACTTAGTGACTTCCAAAAAACTTTAAACATAATTTCCAAGCTTTTCAAAACTTTCTGTTACATGTTTAATGTCAAATATTTAACACTAACTCATTTGTAAAGTAATCAGACATTTGTAGCTGTTTTGTACATGGGAATTTTGATTCTTTAAGGAATGAGTGGTGTGGGTTCACTGACACCTATATAAAATACTATGCAGTGGAAACAAGTTAGGTAATAAGCAACATGCATGATTTCACAAATTGCTCTACCTTCGACATTGTATCAAACAATGGAAAATCAAGGATGGAATGTAACAACATTGTTAAAAGGAAAGTTGCTACTCACCATACAGTGGATATGTTGAGTCACAGATAGGCACAACAAAAAGACTGTCACAAATATAGCTTTTGGCCAGTAAGGCCTTCATCACAATTAGATGACAAACACACACATACACATTCATACAAAAGCACCTCACACACATGACTGCAGTCTCAGGCAACTGAGGCCAGTTATGATTTACCAGTGGTGTTGCTGGAGTAGTTGGTAATGAGTTGGTGCAAGGGACAGATTTTACACAGGGACAGTTGCACAGGCAGGAACCTTCGGGAATGTATAATGTCTTTAGGTTTGACTAGCACGTTACACAGGTTAGGAGGGCAATGGTAGGTGGCAGTGAGTGCTGTGTGGAGGATATCAGAAAGAAAAGATCTCACTGCAGAATTGACTTGAGAAAGTCATAGTGTTGGTGGAGAAAAGTATTGAGGCATTCAAGGCCTTGGGTGATACTAGGTGATAATGGGAGTGCTTCTGAGTTTTTTAGAAGTGGAAACTATTAGTAGAGGAGTGACAGGAGGATAATGTCTGGGAGATTTGTTTATGAATAAAATCTGTGTAGTTGCAGAAAGGAAAGTCTTGAGAGGTGTTTAATTATGTGCTGAAGGGTTTGATGATGGAGCAGATATTTTTGCAATGGATGCCTGTGGGCCCTCCTTACAGCCTGGCTTCCCTGAACTATGGACATGGGAACTTGCCCTCCCATATATCCTTGCAATTTGCACCCTAATATCTTCCTGGATGCCATCCTCTCTTCTTTTCATTATTTTTTAATTAAATGTATTTTTTATTATGAATCTTTTTGCTGTCCTAATTCTTACTTACATTATTCATCTCTCTTTTCCATAGTCTATCTTTATTTCTTACTCTGTCTTTATCATCTTTGAAGTGGAGCTGAAGCTGGCCCAGTGCTTATCAGAGTGCCATGTTTTACTTAGTGTCTCTGATGCCTCCCCTTTCATCTTTTGTCTATCCTCATTCCTGTTTCACTCACCCTACAGTCTGAGTGGTATGACCTTCCTTCTTATCTTCCTGGACATATCCCTCCTCCTTCCCAACAAAGCATTTATTTGTTTCAAGGCCTTGTTGGTGTGTCACTTTTGCTTTTATATGCATCCATTGGCTGTACTACACATTTTGCCATCTGAAGTAAATACTGACCACCAGTTCTGTCTCATAATTCAGTAGTATACTAATTTGAATTTTAGTTTGATAAAATTATGAACATAATCACACAAATTTTCAGCTAAGGGTATCAGACTAATTTGAAATTGGAGCTAACAGAACTTAACTGTCCAGCCACCTGTAGCTGAAACAGTGTACCTGCATTATAAACAATGCCAGCAACTCCACTGTGCTGATAGAATTCTATGGCATCTGCGTGGCTCCAAAGATTACACTGTTACAAGCTATATAACTATCTGCTGGCCACATTGGAGAAAATATATAAATAAAATATATATCTGATGCGTAGGCTTGGCATATGGGTAGATTGTATATAAATCAATTGAAGTGTCAGGGAAATACATGAATGCATACAGATAAATTTTATATTGTGCGTACTTTACAAAGTTCAAAAGACCTGGGAAAATGCAAAGTGACTCTTGGTATGCTCATAAAGTATCCCCCATAAATTTAGCCTTGTAAAAAGATTACAGTTAATAACTGTCATTTTTAAATACTTACTTGAACCACTAGGCACCCACTTAATGCCTATCCACCACAGAGAAAACATGGTAGAGTGATGGTACACATGTAGAAAGGTCAGTTGGTTGTCCTTCTTTCGCAAAATGAAAAAGAATGTGTCACAGAATTCAAGCAGTTTTGAAATGTAGTACCACCACACTGCATTTGCTATCTGGAAGAAGGTGAATAAACAGTTATATAACTAAGTAAAATAATAATAATAATAATAATAATAATAATAGAAAAACAACATTTTGTCATATAAAGATGGTAACACAATACATGGCAGCAGTTTAAATTATACTACTTTGTGACTAAACAGTGATCCCAGTATTTTAAAATCTACAGACACACATTAACAAAGTACCATGTTCTACATAAATACATAATGTTATCACTTAATTTTCCTTTTTCTTGAAAACCGAGATACATTTAAGCAGCGTATCAGAATTAAAGATAACTGCAATGAACCTTAAGAATTATTTGTTCATAATTATAAGAATAATATTTACTCTATAATAGGCAAATGTCAGTAGAGTGAAGAACAGCTCTCATCCACACTCATCACAAAAAAGGCTTCAAAAAGACCCAAACAATTACATATGAATATCACTGCTGGATGCAGGATAAGATTCTTTCAAAAGTTTTTCTCAATAGAGAAGAGCTGCATTTGGACCCACAAGTGATTTTTTTTGGGGGGGGGGGGGGGGGGGGGGAGGGGAGAGGTTCAAAAATGGCTCTGAGCACTATGGGACTTAACATCTGAGGTCATCAGTCCCCTAGAACTTAGAACTGCTTAAACCTAACTAACCTAAGGACATCACACACATCCATGCCCAAGGCAGGATTCGAACCTGCGACCGTAGCAGTCGCGCGGTTCCGGACTGCAGCGCCTAGAACCGCGTGGCCACCGCGGTCGGCGAGGGGAGAGGGATACCAGGGAGGGTTCAGAAAGGGTAGATCATACTCTGAACAAATACTGAAACTCAGAAACATTATGGCATATAAAAAATCAAGTACAAAGGCAGACATAGTTTCCATCATTGATTTCAAGATTATGTTTGATTCGATTGATAGAGAATCTCTCATATCAGCAATGAAAGAACTGGGTTTGGATAAGAAAACAACCAACATAGCAAAAGCCACTGTTAGAAATACATTTTCAAAAGTGAAATTCATGTGTGAAGTATCAAACCCATTTGAAATAAAAAAAAGGATTAAACAAGGAGATAGCATTTCCCCATTATTGTTCAGTTGTGTACTTCAGAAAGCAATCAGAGAATGAAACAAAAATATAAAGAGTGGAATAAGACTGAGCTGAAAAAAGAAGAATCTCAAAATCAACTGCAGTGCATTTGCAGATGATCTGGCCCTGTTTGCTAAAACAATGGAGGAAGCAAAGGAATAAATCTTTGAACTAGAGAAACAAGCATATAAAGTAGGTCTTAACATTTCCTTTGAAAAAATTAAAATCATGGTAGTTAAAAAAAAAAAAAAAAAAAAAAAACAAATAAATACCCTGAAGTCTAAGAATAGAAAATAAAAATAGTAAAGAATTTAAATATCTGGGATTTTGGATCTGTTGGAATGCAACAGAATGAAGGGCAATATAATCCATGGAAAACGAACTTGAATTAGCCTTCCAATTGAGAAAACAGATTACAACAAGAAATACCTTTCATGGGGGTCCAAAACTAACCATTGCCAAACAATGATCAAGAAGAAGTATTGTATGCAGCAGAAACACTAACCATGAATCACATAGGCCAGATAGATCAATTGGAACTAAAAGAAAGAAAAATTTTAAGAAATATCATAGGAAAAAATATCAGGATGATAAAATAGTATACATAAAGGATGAAACTCTCTACAAAACAACTGAAAAACTCACATTCTATGCAACAAATGAGACTAAATTTTTATGGACATCTTTCCAGAATGAACTCTAACAGATTAACTAAATTAATTTTGAATTTCTTCCATAACCGCTTAACAAAACTTAAATGGTTTACAGAAATTGAAAAAGACCTTAGAGAATTAAAAATTACAGAAAAGTCATTACTCCATAGAACAATGCAGATAAGTACCATACTAAAAAAAGATCCAAGTTCAAGTTCCAAGACAAAATTATAAATAAAGTCAAAACCCATTACCTCAGAAGAGGGGAGGAGGAGCAGGAGGAGGAGGAGGAGGAGGAGGAGGAGGTGAGAGAGAATGAAGAAATATTGAGCATAAACAAAGGAACAACATATAAAGAAATGGCTGATTCATTAGGCTCCAAAGAGGGTGAAGTGAAAGAAGAAGAAACAGAAGAAAGCACACTGTGTTCCACTTTGTTTATTACAATATTCTGGGTCCAACTTAATTACAAGCTAGGTGCTGATAAAGAGTGGAACATTTTTAATTGCAAGTACAAGGTGAGCAATGGAAACAAATGATTACTGGACTAATTGACTTGATTTTCGCTATTATATTTGTATACTTAACAGTTAAAATCTTAAGGCCCCATGACACTGGGGACATTAGAAATTTATTTATTTGGTTGTTATTGTTTAGTCTCATGCTTCTTATGATATACAAAACATACAAGATATATGACAATATCATGAAAACACATTACACAGGATACATTAGAAAAAATAAACACACAAAAATGTTTCATACCTTTCTTATAAAATTGATCACGTTAAAACAGAAGAAAATTTTGTCAGATAATCAAATATTTTAGGTCTTAATAATACAAATAAATGAAAGCCACTAACTGTAAAACACTATTAAGTAGCATTTACACTAAATGGTACTTCACTGTTACAAATAAGTATAAGAAATACTTGAAATACATATAAAAAGTAAAAGATCTTCTCAGCATAAGAAAATGTACAGGACAGCAAAAATATAAGGTACTCATATGAGATACAAGTACTTAGGTATAGACTCTTCCCCATTTATGCCACTGACTAGTGCAGTTCCCATTTCTCTTCATGTACTTGTCAACAGAGTAGAAAATATTTTTGCTAAGTAGATCTTTAACGTTTTTCCTAAATGTGCTTTTCTTCTTTCTTATGGTAAAGGGTAGTTTGTTGTAGAGTAACCTTCTCATGTTTCTTACTTCAGCAGTGCAGCATCTGCTCACTCCTTGAACTGTTACATGACTGTCTCCAGTAGTTCTTTTATTATATCCATCAATTTTATTGTGTTTCAAAGAGGTATAAATTTTTCTGAATGAGACAGATAGCTACTGTAATACAGGTGCAGGGAGCTGGCAATATGTTTAGTTCCTGAACAACTGGTTTGACTGTTGTTTGTGAAAATACACCTTTAATGATTTTTATGATCTTTTTTTGCATTAAGAATACTTTTCTGTTGATGCCACACAGAAAGGTAGGCCACATGGAAGTTGTGAATGGGCTAAACCATAGTATGCTGTTTTCATTGTATTAATGTCACAGGATTGACCGAAACTTCTGGAAGCTTAGCAAAGGCTGCTTCATTTATTTAGCAGTTTCTCTCTGTGTGCATCCCACTGCAAAGAATTATCAGCCTATCCACCCAAGAATTTAGAGAATTGACAGTTGCTCAGTTTTAGTGTCTTCTACTGGCAATGTGTGGGTTGTCTGTTGTCTGGACAGACAGCATAACATGTGTGCTTGTTTGCTAGTAATCAATAATGATCTTTTTGAAGAGCCAGGACAGTAGTCTGCTAATACCATCAGTGAGCCTAAGTCTTCTTTGGTGAAGTGATGTGCCATGGAACAACAAATTTGTATGATCAGCAAACACAACTAGAGGAGCATCAGGCAGATTGAGAGTTAGATCATTTATAAAGTCAAGACAGAGAAGGGGTCCCAATACTGTACCTATTGAGTCCTGCAGCACACCACAGTTGATCAGATCTTTTTCTGCTCAAACTTTTCGTTTAGTGACAACTGATTTCTACCAACTGTTTCAAATAAAATAACACTGGGGCAGTTGCAATTTAAAGGTATGTATGACTGCAGTTAGACACATGTAGCAAAAAAATTGTAGGGTTGGAGTAAGTGGCTTTGTTCCACTCTTGGACAGGGGTGTTAAAACAGGTCATAGAAATAACTATCAATGGCTACAAATGCTTTGTGTCTATAGTCCTATTTAAATTAGTTGGTGTTTGACAATGAGTGGGCTGGACTGCTCCCACTAACAATACAACAGTGCTGGCTGTATTGGCATTGCCAGCTCCCAAGGTTTTGTATTGTATTGTATTTATTGGTCCAGTAAATCTTACATGTACAGTACAGTACATCAGATATTGGACAGGTCAAAGTATATCTTACAACTAAAACACTTTAGAAACTAGAAAATTATGTTCACAAAATTTTACAGCACTTCATGCCACCTTCACTGTGCAAAATATTGTATCTGCCAATTCTGAAGTAGCAAACTTTTCCAGATGCCAAACTTTCACCTATCTCAAAAAGAAATATAACTCAGACATTAATGAAAATTGGAAAATATTTTTTTAAAGATACTTTTAGAAACTATATAAGCCTGTATCATAGTGAATTTTTCCGTTTTTACATAATTTCTGTGGGAGATATTTGTTATGAGCTATATATTAGGGAGGGGAGGGGAGGGGAGGGGAGAGGAGGATCAAAGGTCTTTTTCAATGTTTATACTTAACTAATTGCAAATATTTATTGCTGAGTGGGATACTTTGGTACTAAATGGAAAAAATGCATTTCAATGAATCCATGGTTTTTGAGATATGATGTGATAAATTTGAAACTGTTTTCTATCAGGAAAGATTCAGCCATCATGGAACTGCTGAAAGTTTTATAACAACAACAACAGTAACACTGACAGCAAATACAACAATAGCAGCAAAAAAAACTGCAGCTTCAACAGCATCAGAGTAACAGATAATACTGCACAGGCATAGCAACAATGAATCCTGCTACAGCTGATCATCTTCAACAACAACTGCCACTGTCATAATGGTGAAATGATATACGTATACATAGATACTGTGCAATGAATCATATGGTGCAAGGTGGAGGGTACCCTATACCACTACTAGTCATTTCCTTTCCTGTTCTACTGAAATAGAACAAGGGCAAAACAACTATCTATATGCCTCCATATGAACCCTAATTTCTTGTATCTTATCTTTGTGGTCCTTACACACAACATATGTTGGGGGCAGTAGAATCATCCTGCAGTTAGCTTCAAATGCCAGTTCTCTAAATTTTCTCAATATTGCCCCTCGAAAAGAATGTTGCCTTCTCCCCAGAGATCCTCATCTGAGTTCCCGAAGCACCTCTGTAATACTTGTGTCTTATTTGAACCTACCAGTAACACATATAGCAGTCTGCCTCTAAATTGCTTCAGGGTCTTCCTTTAATCTAAGCTGGAATGGATCCCAAACACTTGAGCAGTACTCAAGAACAGGTTGCACTAGTGTCCTATATGTGCTGTCCTTTACAGATGTATTACGCTTTCCTATAATTATTCCAGTAAACTGAAGCTGACCATTCACCTTACCTGCCAGAATTCTCTTACCTGCCGCAATTCTCAAATGTTTGTTCGATTTCATATTGCTTTGCAATGTTACACCCAAATATTTAAACAACACGACAGTGTCAAGCAGGACTACTAATGCTGTATCTGAACATTACAGGTTCATTTTACCTACTCATTCACATGTAAATTACGTTTTTCTATATTGAGAGATAGCTGCCATTGATCACACTGATTTGAAATTTTGTCTAAGCCATCTTGTATCCACCTACAGTTGCTCAACTTTGGCACCTTACCATACATCATAGCATCATCAGCAAACAACCACATCTTGCTGCCCACCCTGTCTCCCAAATCATTTATGTACATAGAGAATAATGGCAGACCTGTCACACTTCCTTGGGGCACTCCTGATGGTACCCTTGTCTCTGATGAACACTCACAGCCAAGGACAACATACTGGGTTCTGTTGCTTAAGAATTCTTTGAGCCATTCACATATCTGTGAACCTATTCTTTTGTATTAGCAGAAGAGCCAACATCGGGTTATGACTGGAGGCCGAAATGCACGCGTTTTAGCTCAAGCAGGCTAGCGTGAGGAGGGAAGAACTATACTGACATGAGGTCTGGAACATGACAAGGAATGAGAATTCAGAAGGCAGACATAATTAGTTTGATACTTAACTCTAATCCATTAATGATGAACGTCACTCTTGACGGTATATGATTCACAATATTATCTGTTCAGAATACATTCTTGAAGATAGGCATTATAGTATCTGAATAGGGTGCCTTGCTAGGTCGTAGCAAATGAAGTAGCTGAAGGCTACGCTAAACTGTCGTCTCTGCAAATGAGAGCGTATGTAGACAGTGAACCATTGCTAGCAAAGTCGGCTGTACAACTGGGCAAGTGCTAGGGAGTCTCTCTAGACTAGACCTGCCATGTGGCGGCGCTCTGTCTGCAATCACTGATAGTGGCGATACACTAATGGACTGCGGCCGATTTAAAGGCTACCACCTAGCAGGTATGGTGTCTGGCGGTGACACCACATATTCCATATGCCCATACCTTCTTCATTAGCCTGCATTGAGGCACTGTGTCAAATGCTTCCCAGAAGTCTAGAAATATGGACTCTGCCTGTTGCCCTTCATCCCTAGTTTGCAGTATATCATGTGAGAAAAGGGCAAACTGAGTTTAGTGCAACTGATGTTTTCTAAAACCATGCTGGTTTGCAGACATACAGTTCTTGGTCCCAAGAAAATTTATTATATTCAAACTGAGAATACATTCAAGGATTCTGCAGCAGGGATATTGGCCTATAATATTGTGAGTCCGTTCTTTTGCCCTTCTTATACATAGGAGTCACCTGTACTTTTTTCCAGTTGCTTGGGATGTTGTGCTGGGTGATAGCTTCATGATAAATGCAAACTAGATCAAGGGCCAAATCCATAGAGTACACTTTGAAAAGCGGAATTGGGTTCCATTTTGACAAGGTGAGTTATACATTTTCAACTCTTTCAGTTTGTTTCTCTATGTCAGTAATGCTTATTACTGCGTCGTCCATACAAGAGTCTGTTCGATGGTCAAATAATGGTATGTTTGTTCGATTCTACTGTATGAATAATTTCTTGAACATGAAATTTAAAACCTATGTTTTTGTTTCGCTATCTGCAACTGCCACACTAGACTGGTCAACAAGTGCCTGGATGGAAGCCTTAGACCCACTTAGCGATTTTACATAAGACCAGAATTTTCTTGAGTTCTCGGCCAGACCTTTTGCTGAGGTATGACAGTGCTGGTAGTTGTATGTTTCATGCATAGATCTTTTCACTGATGCACGAATCTCTATTAACCTTTGCTTGTCATCATTTCCACATTCTCTTTTGAACCAAGAGTGCAACAGCCTCTGCTTCCTCAGCATTTTCTGAATCTTGTTATTAAATCATGGTGGGTCTTTCTCATCCTTAATCCACTTAATAGGAACATAATTTTCCAGGGCATGATTTACTATCTGCTTAAACTTTACCCATAATTTTTCTACATTCATCTTATTGGAACTAAGTGATGTCAATTCACTGTCTAAGTGAGATGCTAATAACTACTTATCTGTTCTTCCTAGCAGAAACACTCTGCTAGCCTGCTTAACTGATTTATCAGTTTTTGTAGTCATAGTTGCTGTAATTACATCATGATCGCTAAACCCTGTTTCTATACTGATGTTATCGATGACATCTGGCCTATTTGTAGCTACAAGATTTAAGATATTTCCATTGCCTGTGGGCTGCCAAACTACCCTCTGCAATGAATCAATCATAGACATCTGAGTCTATACTCAATGTAATTGGACAGATAACCAATTGGCAGTAGGAGAACACACACACACACACACACACACACACACACACACATACACTTCAACCATCCATCTGAGCCAATGGCTCCAGAAGAGTTCATGGGGAAGAAGGATGAAGGAAAAACACTGGAGATCTCATCCAGTGCAGTCGCCAACAATCAGTCTTTCCTTCTCATCCCATCTGGTAAGTCTACTCTGACCTGGGATTCTGGGTGACTTTTCCAAACTGTACCACTTTTCTTAAAATTCGCCGTTACACTCAACTTTGACCTTAATTGAGGCAATATTTTTGTCAACTGCACTGAACATTTCCCTCCTATGGCCTCTGATCTGTCTTTCTGATGCACGTTCCTTTACTCACTAAATATCTTAGAGCTTTCCTCTTCAGGTTTCAGCTAGCTCTTGGTTTCAACCATAATCTGAGCATGAGAAATTTCCTAGAGGTCACAAAATTCGGGAACTTTGTTATGAATACTTCGACAATTTACTGATAAAATTTTGACAAAGTATCTTTACTTTGAATGTTGTCTGACTTCCCTTGCTGCCTATCAACTGGTGAATGTTCATCAGAGAAACTCAAACTACCACCTAGCCTAAAAAACCCTCAAGAGCACTCCACAAGTATTCCGTTACACAAGTAACTGCTTTTTTTGTGCAGTGCACCCCTGTCTTATCAAAGAGTGTCCTACAAATCCCCAATCAATAATGCAGGTCTAGAAGTCTGCAGCCAAGACTGTCACAGAGTCAATGAATCCTTGAGTTGAGATCCTTCACTAGCTGCAAACTAAAGGACCCTAATCAACTCTGGGAACAATGCTGCAGATTGTGAGGTCTGCTTTTATTCTATGTATGAGGCCAATAGCCTTCACTACTTCTGCCAACTGCCTGTATGCACTGAGGACGGCCTCAGAACACATACAACAGGCATCGTTGGTGACAATGTGAGCCACAACTTGCAGATGACTGCATCCTGCACACTTGACAGCTGCAGCTTAGGCCACCTCCACATCTCGGATGAGGTCCTGTGGCAGACATACCAAGTGCACATTGGGCTTCTTTCCAGTCCTGAATGATAGCTGCCTAAGGTGCTCCATGGTGCGCCTAATGTTGGAGCTCTCGGTAACTAGTAAACCTCCCCCCCCCCCCCCCCCCCCTTGTGCCTACTCAGACCCTGCTGAAGGAGTGGCCACCTGTTCACTGACAGGGGCAGTGGGCAAGGCCACACAGCCAGTATCCACATTGGTCCTCTGCCATGAGCGATGCAAATGTGTTACTACCCATCACTCATTCTGCTGTGAGGGTGGATCCACCACGTCGCATACACTAGGAGGTGTCTCAGCAGCAGAGCCCATGGGCAAAACAACTGAGACCTGAGGTGTCCCATGCAACATGCCAGATTCTCTGCCACCACTACACCCTGAGGCAGCAGCCTGAAGGTGACTGACCATAGCCAGAATCAAACAATAGAAACTCTAGGTAGGTCTATCAACAATGTAGGAAAAGATAAATTGCTACTTACTGTAAAGAAGACACATCTAGTTGCAGACAGGCATGATTAAAAGACACTCATATGTATCTTTTGGCGCGTGCACACACACACACACACACACACACGGCCGCCAACTCCAGCATCTTGGGCCACAATCAGCATTCAGCTGTTCGTGAACTGTGGCCAGCTCCTCCTGCATCTGTACACAGCATGCACCCATCCTACCCATCCAAGCAAGACTAACTGAATAAGTAAATTATAAAAACAGACATAATCCTTGATAAGGAACTTGCTAACCTCCTGATTTGGCACCAATGGACACTGATGCTTCAGTGAGCCATGTAGCAGACTGTTCACAAGAAATGAAAACTGCAATACTGCTTGGATTTACACTTACAAAATGTGAGCTTACACCTCTTAAACAGAAAAACTTGCATGAAATTCAGGAAATATTCCATGAGGAAAACAAAGGGAAAGGTATCAGCCAGGATAGGTGAAATGGTGGTTTGCCAGTCTACTTCTTCAAAGTTTATACTTAGCAAAATCAGAGCCATACAAAGCTTATTAGAAACATTTATTGCTGAGTGGGATACTTTGATAATAAATGGAAAAAAGAATCTTTTCAATTAATTCAATCATTTTTGGGATATGACATGGTAAGTCTGAAACTGTTTTATGTACAGGGAAGATTCAGCCACCACAGAACTGCTGAAAGTTTTATAACAACAACAGCAGTATGATTAATGGTAAATACAGCAACAATAGCAGCAGAAACAAAAGCAGCTTCAGCAGCAACAGAGTAAATGATAATACAGCACTGGTACAGCAACAACAGCAACAATGGATAATGCTACTGCTGATAGTTCAGCAGCAACACATGCCACTGTCATAACAGTGAAATGATAGTTTGCTAGCAACTCTTTTAGTGTACTACACTGTCAATTCTGTCTTGGACTCTTAGACACCATGCAGGGCTTTTAACTTTCAAGCTCACAAACAGGAAGGAATATTAGGGTTTAATACCACATTGACAATGTCATTAGAGACACAGTATGAGCTTGGATTGGTGAAGGAAATCAGTTAGGCCATTTCAAAGTAACCATTTCAGCATTCACCTCAATAAATTTTGGAGAGATCACCAAAAACCTGCATTTACATGACTTTATGGGGATTTTAATTGCTGTCCTTCAAAATACAAGTTCATAGTCTTACCGCTGTTCCACATCACTCAGTCACAGGCTCACAAGGCACGTGACAAACATTAACACTTCTTTCTTTTATCAGTAGGACAGGAATTGTTACCATTATTGTAGAACATCTGTTATGAGAGTGATATAATGCCCATGGCATTTACAGCACTTCAGCAAAAGCTGTCTTGGTATTTTTGAGGCACATTTATGTCGCATCAACTCCACTGGCTTCCTTTGGAGCCACTAATCAGTCAAACAAATAGAGGATTGCCATATAACCATTTGCAGGAAGTTCAGTTCTCTTGTAACTGTTGCTTGTTGCATGGTGTTCAGGGCTGGTCATACAGAATGCTTCCTGTACATTATTTGGCAAACAGAAAGACTGGGAATTTTTCACTTTGCGAAGAAGTGCAGACAGCATTACTCATATACAAACAAACTAATGACAGTTTATATGGTTTGTGACATGAAAAATGTTGTTAAATTAGATAAATTCTCAATCATTTCAGCATTGAGGAAGAACGTTATTTTCCAACTGAATAAGGGGCTACTACTTCATTCAGGACTCTCTCTGTAACAAAACTTAGGTTGTCTTTGTCTGGAGCTAGTCATGGCCTATGGCAAGCACAAGTTCACTATTTACAGCAAAATGATAATCACTGCTTGTCCAGAGGCCAGTAGTTCAACTAGCACATCCACAAGGTGACACAATCTATTATCTTACAATCACACAACAGAAAGAATGTTACTATGAGAAATAAAACTACCAACAGAAGCATGAGAACTAAGTGATCCAATGATGAATGTGCATATGTGTTGGCCTGTCAACTAAAGCTTGACAAAATATATATTGCAGAAGAATTTTGATCAGTCACACCAACATATGTGACAGAACTCAGTGTGGACATAATTTTCTTCCAAGAACAATACTCCAAAGATGGTCAACTCAGATGCATTCTTCCATAAATAGTAACAATTAATGATAACCAAATGCGAATGCCTGCCATAATAGTACTAAATAAATAAACTGTGGAAGCCAAAATAGGTTGCCGCCATGCCAAGCACACAATAAAAACAGATATCTCATGGGTAGATACAAACTGAGTCACTGCATCTCTCTCTATGCACAGTACTCTGATAATACTGAACTAAATGTACATTGCATTAGGAGCACTCTACAATACACAAGACACAAAAGCCTGTAGTAAATTGGTGTTATGGCACTCCAACACTACTGATGATACAGTTAGAAGACTAAATGACACACTACACAAACAGAGTTTACACATTATTAACAGGGAGGAGCAGCCACATACCTTTTAAGGAGACCCAGGACTTCAAAGTAACACAGATATCTCTGTCACAAATAATAAAGCCCTGACACAATTAGGAGACTGGACCATTTTCAAAAGCTGCACACAAAGTGATCATAATGTGGTTACAATAAAAACCCAGATCCACAATGTTGCAGAGAGATTTTTACACTCTCAATCATACCTGTTTGTCCTCTACAAAACATAATATAAAATGTGGATTACAAAATCCTTGCATTGACTGAACTAATAGAGATGGCACAAAAATCAGCAATACCACACACAAACAATAAACCAAAACAATATTAAAAAATCCCATAGTTACATGAGCTCAGTCCCATATTTACATGAGCTCACAAAGCTAAGGGGAAAAAAAAACAAGATAAAATTAGAAAATACCACAAATAAGCAAACAGTGACAAAATACTAGTAGGACTACAGATATAGAGAGATGAAGAATAGATACAGAACTGCCATTTTACAGGCAAAAGAACATCATTGGGACAACTTTACACAAAAACAATTACAAGAATACATTTAAGGATTAGCTTACAAAATTTTAATGGAAACAATCATAATCCCTCTGATCTTGTCAACACTGAGACAAAATATTGGCACATGAGTGCACAGGTGGAGAGGACTGTAAAATCTGACGATCAAAACACAGATCTACAGATTCACATTAACTTGTGAGCATCACCAGAATGTAACTATAGAACTGAAGATGCACTTGTCCTTTCCACAAGAGGAGGTTGTGTAAGCAATAACAAGAATAAGGGGAAAAAAAGCCCATGGACCTGATGGTGTCCATGTGGAAGTCCTACAACACATTGCACTACTCATTGCCTCATTCCTAATGGGGAACCTGAACAAGACTCAGTGACTGGGGAGAAAGCAACAGTGCAGAAAATAGAAAACACTGTAGTTATTAAGAAGGGCACAGGTAAAGACCTAACCAATACAAAATCATACTGGTCAGTTTGCTTCCGAGCTCACTTGCAAAGGTCCAAGAACACCTTTGGTCTGACAGATTAAGTTACACAGGGAGCTAACGTGACTTATCTCGCACCAATATTGATTTAAAAAAAAAAAGTCAATTGATGAAGTGTTAAACCAAGCACTCTGTAAAATAGAAAACAGAGATCAGAAATATGTAACAGCCATAATGATAGACATCACAGGCACCTTTGACAACCTCCAGGAGTCTGATGTTTATGCACCTTAGGAAGCCGTGAGTCTGGCCACCTTGTGCCACAGCCTGTTGGGTTGCTGGGTGGTGAATAGGCAACCAGAAAGTGGTCAAAAGACTAACTACTGGATGCCCACGAGAACTGATCTGTGGGCAGCCCATTCTCCGGGATCTAGCAATACAAACCCTTTTACATCTCATGGAGAGCCATAACTGCACCAGTGGAATCTTAGCATATACCAACAACCTGTTGGTAACATTTTCGGCAGACTCTTGAGCACAACTCGAGGGAAAAAAGCCAGTGGTATACTGCAACATGTGAACAACTACCGTACACAAAATAAACAAATGATTGCCCCAAACAAAATACTTTGCCTCCTATTTAGAAGTAGACTCATTAAAAAGTCTACTGATGAAACTTGCAAACAGAAGCACAGGGTGAAAACAGATGACTAGATAACTAAGAATTATGATTGAAGAAGGCCTCTCTTTCAAGACCCACATACAAACTACAGCAGGGAAGGCTAAATAGAACTACAAAAACTGGGAAGAATAAAAAATACAGATTACAGACTCCCACTAATCCATGTGAGAATATACTACTGTGGAGTCACTGATCCATTACACGCTTTGTGGCAAGCAAATGGGCACATAAACTTTGCTGCCAACGAACAGAACTACAATGAGATGCAGGCAGGAGAGTGTGCTTCTACAGATATTGGGTGCTTTTAGAGCTACATCGCTGGAAGTCCTTTGTGTGATCTTTGTGTCTATGCCGCTGGCAACTGGTGTAGTGAAATTTCTCGACATGGCATAAAAAATAAAAAGCAGTAGTTTTATATTTTCAAATATAATTTGGGAAATTTTAGTCAAGAGTTATAAGCCCAAACTATGTCATGACATGTGCTTAAAAGTGAATAACACAACTTAAAGAACTTTTTTATAGGTTTGATGATTAAGACTATACATTTGAGCAATGGGATATTTGCAACACTGGTATTCATTCAAAATGGGCAAGTATTGATTTATTCATGGCAGTGCCACATTAAACTCTATTCAACCCAGCCAGACGTATAGTCAACTTAATAATGTAATAGATGACTAGGTTTCCATATTGAGGAGGTTAAGACTACCCTACTATACCAATCCTGAATAAAAAGTGATTACTTTATCCATATCATTTGTTATAATGATACTTCAAAATAAAATCTGATTAAGGTAGGAACAAGCAGCATGAGTAAACTGAACTGTTGCTTGAAAAATCAGTTTTAGCTGAACTGTGATCTACATAACCACAATATGACACAAAAATAATTTTCATGTTTGCCTCCTTGTCTACGGTTTAGAGTAGAGTGATTTACTCTGGTACAAAAGTATTCAACAACTTCCCATCTAACATATATCATGAGCTACTCCTACTTGTTATCTGCACCATTAGGTTCAAGGACTGACAAGTTCTGTAAGCTGTCAATAAGATATAGGCAACATCTTTCAGTGTAGCAGATTTCTCTCTAATTTACTAGATTAAATTTAGCTGGAATATGCATAAACAGTGTTAAGCAGTACAGGAATATTTAAGACCTGTTGCTAACACAATACATGGATTAAATTATGATTTGCTTGCCTTTTGTTAATATTAAACTTTGTTTCTTTTACATCCCAGAAGGTTCTCCCTCTTGATGGGACCCATGGAACATTGTGGATGAATTACTAACTGAAGGAGGTGTACATGAAATGCCTTTTCTTCTAGAGACAGACAAACTATCTAGTCATTTGAAGACAAAGATATCACAGCATTATAGGAATCAATCTTTCACTCTGCACTGGAGCATACACTGTTAAGAAACTTTTTGACTGGCTAAAACAGGTTTCCAGAATGGAACTAGATGTCTCATCTGGTAAGAATAACAATGGCCTGATATAGAATTCAGGTCCATAACACAGTTAAAATAAGAATGTTAGCTGAAACTTCCTGGCAGATTAAAACTGTGTGCCGGACCAAGACTTGAACTCAGGACCTTTGCCTTTCACGGGCAAGTGCTCTACCAATTGAGCTACCCAAGCACAACTCACGCCCCATCCTCACAGCTTCAATCCCGCCAGTACCTCATCTCCTACCTTCCAAACTTCACAGAAGCTCTCCTGCGGAGTGCACACTCCACTGTAGAGTGAGAATTTCATTCAAGAATGTTAGCTGCTTATTCATTTTCAGTTCACCGAAGAACAACCTAAGAATATAAGTTATAGTTCATCATGAAACTCACCCTCAGTTCTTCTGGACTCCTCAGTCTTGTAATTGGTTGGCAGAAGTAATTGTATCTAAGTTTTATTGATGCTAACAGGAGCTGTAATGATAAAATGGAGTATTATTCATAAAGACTGTGAAGACACGTTACAAAACAAAAGGTACATGCAGGTGAATGTCATATCAATATTTTGTTTAAGATTAGAAATCTGAGGAAATAGATTACCAGAATTTCTTTCAAATCTTTTCTGCTTAAAAGTTAGACAATAACAGACAAGAGCATGAGAAATGAGTTTATTGTCCAAGATTTACTATCCTATAGTCATTAAATTCTGATGTGTTTAAGTTTTTGAAACACTAAATATTTAAAATTTTGGACAATGTCTAAGTCAGACTTTTTTAACAACCTTCAGTTGCAATTTCAAGTGGGTACCAGTTATTCCCAGTATATAAGACTTTTTGCATGAATTTCTGTAATTATCTTCTGAACTACACTTAAAGAAAGAAATATACAGTAGAAATTTGGTTGGTCAGTTGGGCTTCAGATTAATGGTAGACAGGTGCTCCCCAATTTAATTTCACTTAAAATATTTGTCACATATATTAAAAATGTGACCTTTGAATTCAGGTAATCTGTGGTGTTGTTTTCTTCTGTTAACTGAAAAGTTGGGTTCGTCCTCAAAAGTGTACAGTGCATGAATGTCCAGCACAATATGTAAAATTTTCACATATGTTGGCTCGTGGACATTTTCGTTTATATCTATTTGATCAATAATTTCTTTTTGTCTTCTTGTGATTTATAGTTTACATCCAACATTAAAGGAACACTAACTTTCTCACAGATCATAATGTCTAACTTTCTCACAGATCATAACGTCTAAAATTTTATGGCAACATGAATTTAGCATGTGATTCATTGCTTTCATTACAAAATGTTTTTTAAATAACAATAATGGAAACTCCAGGGTAGATAAAAAGATAAAATAAGGGAAAGGCAACCACTTACTTGTAGAGTTCTGGTGTGTGGTGCACAGAAACACATAATAGAAAACAGTTAACACCAGCTTTTGAGATCCTGCGCTTTTTGTAGTGAGCGTATACC
The DNA here is from genome assembly GCF_023864345.2 of Schistocerca serialis cubense. Classification (NCBI taxonomy): domain Eukaryota; kingdom Metazoa; phylum Arthropoda; class Insecta; order Orthoptera; family Acrididae; genus Schistocerca; species Schistocerca serialis. The sequence continues at coordinate 505,099,235 of NC_064644.1, read as the reverse complement.
TATTCACACACACAGCCACACAGTTTAGTATCTAAGAAAGCTGAATCTTACCTCAAAAGCAATGTAGAAATTCAATGCAGCCATGGCTAGATTGTAAGGCACAAGTGCCCATCGTAGGTTAAAAGGCTTTCGATTCCTCATCAAACGTGGACCGATCCAGACAATGAGCAAATACAAGGCAGTGTATATGATAGTTGGAATGGGGGAGTCGACCAGTGGCCATCCTCGTGTGCGGTGGTCTGAAATAATGCATCATTAAATTCTGCTTACTTATTAATGAAGTAACAGTACACTGTTATTTGCTATACTTGTGTCATAAAATGTAACAACTGTTATGACTACAGGAAAGGAATCTCACCAGCCAACATTACAGAAGGAATTCAGTATGATTGATCTTTCATTGTATCTTATAAACAGTAAGTGGCTATGCAGTATGTTAATTGTTTATGTGGATGTGCTGCAAACTCTTAAGGTAACTTATCTCATATGTGCAAACAGAATATTTAGGACAGATCAAAAAGTTATGAAATACAGGAAGAAATGAATATGATCTGAACAATAATAAACAAGACTAATGAGTTTTTTTCCCACAGGGAATGACCAGAAGGAGAAAGGATATTGACAATGTAGAATGTACTTGGCTATTGCCAGCTGAGAGTGTTGGGTGCATCACATAATTTCGTTAGCAGAAATGCTATACAACATAATATCTGTGTTCTTACTATATTTGTCATTTTACATAAAATGAAGTGTGTAAATGGCTTTAGTGGCCAGGAGACCCCATTGGAGATATTTAGCTGCATAGCGCAAGTCTTTGTTTGATATCACTTCAGCAAGTGGTGCATTATTGATGATGAAATGATGATAAGGACAATCCATAAACACCCCCAGTCCTGAGCAGAGAAAATCACCAGCCCAGCCAGGGTCCCGTGATCAAGAGTTAGCAAATGCTAACCACAAGATCACAAGCTGGTGGCTGTCATTTTACATAATACCTGGGCATAATTACATTCTGTAAGATACATAACAAGTGCCATTGATGTTAACACATCATTCAGTCATCTCCATGTCCAGAGAATCTGGAAGTCTGCTATTTAAGCAACTCTGAATAAGGGTAGATTCTGGTGGCCTAGCAATCGTAAGAGCATGATACAAACTATCTGTTGTTAAAGCTTCTGGAAGGAGTATGAGCATGTGATGCCCCATGCAAAGAGTAGCTTCTGACAGAAAATATAGCACAGAGGGATATCTAAAATTAGGTATCACAAGCACCTCTGTTTTTAATTGAATATTAGTCTGCACTCTGAAAAAAAGTCAGTTGACACTCAAGTATAGATGAAGGGACACCATTCAGGCAGTGTGTTGTATAAAACTGTACTTGGGATTAGATATAATACAGATAATAGTTATTATTTCTTGATTGCAGATTCCTTATAAACAGTGCTTTCAGTTCTGTTAGTGATTAATATCTGTGCAATTTTGGTGACAGAAATGTATTTTAAATAAAATACATAAAGACATCACAACTTTGGAAAAAAACCTAGCAACATATCATTATCCAGGTCTTACTACAGCCACATTTGTCAAAAATATTACTAGAATGAACAATCCTTTGCAGGAACAAAGCAGTAATTTTGATCATGGAAGTGTCTGAACTTAGCTGAATGTCAAGGTATGAGAATATGTAATATGTCTCACTCAGCTTAATCTCTAGCAGTTTACATGTAGAAGGAGAAAAATAACTGAGGTGTCTTGCAGACTGTCCATCATGTAAGGCTAGAATATAACTACAGTGGAGAGAGAAGCAGGGCTATGAATTCCAGTTGATGTTCCGGCTGTCAAATTCAGTTATATGTGAGTTCTATCAAAACTCATCTTGGGTGTTGTCTGAGTAACTCATGGTGTACACACCATCTCCTCGTGTCATGGACATAGTAACCAAGCTGGGATGGTAATAATTAAAACAAAGGTGTTTTTTGTTGTGGTGAGATCTCACAAAATTTCAATCACCAAATTTCTCTCAAAATTTCAATCACTAACTTTCTCCTCTGACTGTGGAAATATGTTATTGATTCCAGCATACATAGGGATAAATGATCATCATAACAAAATAAGAGAAATCAGAGCTTCTACAGAAAGATCTAAGTGTTCATTTTTCCCATACACTGTTAGAAATGGAATGGTAGAGAAATAGTCCGGTGGTGGTTCAAAGAACCCTCTACCAGGCACTTCAGTGTGAATTGCAGAGTTGTCATGCTAGATGTAGATATACTGACTGAGATGGTGCATTGGTAAGACACTAGACTCTTGTTCAGGAAGACGACAGTTCAGATCCCCCATCATTTGGATTTAGGTTTTCCTTGATTTCCCCAAATAGCATGAAGGTGAATACTGAGTTTGTTCCTTTGAGAGATGCTGCTTATATCCTTCCTCATTCTGAAACTTGGCTGTATCTCTAATGACCTTATCATCAGTTAAACACCAATTTTCCTTCTTCCTTACTTTTCATTCCTTATCAAAATTAATGTTGGTTATGGGAAGACATTAGATGTCATACACCTATAAGACCATTAAATTGTTAATCAACCCAAGCCATAAGAGTGAAGTGCAGAATTTTTTAAACATAAAGATGGACGAGCTCATTATCATTTGAATCTTCACTGATCATCTGATTGTGAAAAAACCTATTACAAAATGACACCTAGCCGTTTCCATAAAGAAATCTCAATATACAGATTAAAGTTCCTTTCCAAACACACACATTACTATGTCACATTACTTGGAAATAATTCTGAAGTTGTGAAACTATTCATGAATTTTTACACAAATATGTAATCAACAATCAGAGTTTACAATTGACAACTGCTAACCTACTATTAAATTGTGAGTGGATGACACGTCAACTTAAAGGTGTGTTCATACACACGTGTGCACCCACAGACTGACTTGGTGTGTATTTCTTTTATTTATTTGCAACATGCTCCATTACAGTATTTGTAATACTGTGTGCATGTTTTGTGTATGTGTATTGCAATTAGTGTAATATTTGTACTATGTGATAATGAGTTAAGGGAGAGGGTGAAACCTGGTGGCAGCACATAGCCTACTACTCGCAAATAGCACCAAGGGGGCTGCCGAGCTTAACGTCCCCTATCTGATGAGTGGATCACAATCAACAGTGTCACATGCCCTCACTTCATGAGAAACTGTGGAGAGGTTGGGTATTTAAACTAGGACACTGGCACAAATTCTGGTGATCAGGAACTTTATGCTACCATCTCTCATTCCCTTGCTGGCCAAATAATGGCAGTGAAAATTTTTTCCAGCACTAGGATTCGAACCCACTTACCTCTGGCTCGAGTGCCACTGTATAAGCATGTGTTTGTGACCTCAGCCATAGAAATGGGCAGAGTGTGTGTGTGTGTGTGTGTGTGTGTGTGTGTGTGTGTTGTGAGAGTGAAAGCTAGCATGATTTTTCAGAGCTTTCAATTGTGCTTATGTACCTCTCATCCTTCATCTGCAGATGATTCTTCACTCCTCGAATTCCCCTGCATGGTGATGAATACATTTTCAGATGTAAATGAATGTTGTCTGACATTTGTAATAATTGAGAAAAGAGCAATATGCATAACTGAAAATTTTATAAATTCAAATGATTGAAATTGTGAGAGTTGTACCATAATTTACTTACCAGATAAGGAAAGCGTCCACAGATAGTAGTTGTAGGCATCATAAAAAATGTTCTGTGTTGAATTTACAAATGACATTTCTGTCTGAAACAAAAAGAGAAGAAAAATGGAATATTCAATTGGATACTTTCTACACTACATTTCTATAAACAAAGAACTGAAGTTCATTTACTCAAGTATAGTGACATGTAAACAACACCATGTTACAAGCTGTTCCTGTGTGCTGACTGACTACTAAATGAGAGAGAAAAGGAGGCTATCTTATCTGTGACTATTATTGTAACTACACTATTTTTATGTCTGTTATTTATACGTCAAGTATTAATTGTCATTTATGAGAGTTAGCTTCAATATAAACAATGCTGGTCATTAGCTTTAATGTGTTTGCACTGCAAATGGCTTAATATTGATTACAGGGGAGCTGATACTTTGTAAAAGATTTGAAATAAACAAATCCTGCCATTTCCCCAATTGCTTTTCAGCTTCTACTATGTAATACAGATTTTTGAAAGTACGTGGATATTATGAGTGGCCTATAAGACGGGACACTCACATGAGAATGGATATTATTCCACATTATTCCCTAGAATGCTAACAAGGATTTCAAGTGCCAGAATTTAAGTACAGTATTCAGACAATTCATGTAAGGACTTACCTTTACATCAGAGATATGAAATGTTGTTTGGTGGTATGTTGGCTATGCTACTTCTCTCTGACAATACTTGACAATCTGTTTTCACCTCCAAAGGATTTTCTTTGCATTGAGATACACAGAACACAATTACTTTAGAAAAAACTGACACATCAGTATACAAAGTTTCAATAATCAATTTTAAGTGTTGAGTATAGGTATTACTTCAGTTCCCTAAGTATCACTCCTGTATGAATCATGGAGTTAAGATTAGACTAATTACAGCATGCACAGAGGTTTTTAAGCACTGATTCTACCCATGCTGCAGTTGTGAACGAAATGGGAAAAACACTGTTAAGTGGTACGAGGGGAAGGACCCTCTTTCATGCACTTCACAATGATTTTCAGAGGATGGACATAGACATAGTAGAGACAGACAAGATGTTATTTTAGTTATTTTCTGGGAGGTAAAAGTTAAAACTGTCCTCAGCCAGAAGGTTGGTTTGAACATCACACTGCTTTACTCGGCACAGTCCTATTGGAGGTGATAGGAAATTGCCTTCCTCTGACGTTTGAACTGACTTACTCAGCTTGATATACTGTATAGCCATACTCCGAACTATGGTGCAAATTGGTATTCTCCATATTGAAAATTAATTACCAGAGGTGAAAAAAGTAATAAGAGACAGGAAAAATTCTATACACTGAACTCTGAACCTAGGAATTTGTAATCTAACATTCTCCCGTTAAGCCACTGAGCCTCTCGGGGATGAAAAGATTAATAATAAATGGCAGCTAGAAGAAAACTGAAGCAATAGTTTGAGTGTTTTGGTTGAAGAAGTAAAGGCCGAAACAGTATCATCTCATGGAAATAAAGTATGAGAGGTGGTCAAAAAATAATAATTTGCACATCTATAAAAGGAGAACATAAATCAACAGGAACAATGATGTGCTAAGGAAAGAGATGATTTAAAATTAGTTCATTTAACATGTTGTGGACTTTAATTGTGTCAGAATAAATGACAGACTAATGACTGTAGCAGCAACTTTGAAATAATCCAATATGATGCAGATTATATGTTTCATAAAGTGTTTTACCATTTGTGTACAACATTCATAGCCCTGTACCAGTTCAGGGTTTGATTACCATCCTTCATACTATACTGTTATAACAGACACTTGAGAGAGGTATGAAATTTTTACCCAGTAAGAGATCACAAGTTTCCAACTATCTTTTAAGTGATTCAAAGTTGCAAGTTTTGTTGAATGTAGAGGCGCAAATTCTAAGTTACCTTGGTAACTTATAATGTTGACTGGAACTTCTTCAAAGACCAAAAAGATAGAAATTGAGAGCATGTATATCATCTGTAGTAACTCACCTACAGAGATTTTAGACTATGGTGCTGGTGAGACAAGCATGAGTGCCTGTAGAGCTGGTGCAACTGAAAGTGAACTCCACAGCCAGCAGTAGGGTCAGCCACAGCTACCCCCCCCCCCCCCCCCCCCCCGGTCCCGTCCTCCCCACCCACCCATTCTCCCGCTGCCCCACCGCCCCCCCCCCCCTTTCATTTAGTCCTCTCTCCTGAGTTCCCTACCTTTCTTTCAGTACCTGGAACTGTTTCCTTCTGCAGATACAACAAGGACTATGACTCTTCTCAAACCACTGTTTACAAATCTGTCTCGTATGGTGACAAAGACATGAGTTTTATGAAGTACAGTTACATTACTTGCAAACAATGTAGCTCACATGTATGTATGTATACTATGAAAAGTCTTCTGAAATATCTTTTTTGTGCACAACACATTAGAAAGTATCTTGATATTTTTATAAAAAAGACAGTAGCTTGTTTTTACTGAAAGTGTTGTGACTGTACAATTTATGTGCTCCGTAAAAGAGATATTAATCAATTTTTGTCACCCTGTAATTAAGCAAAAAAACTGATTTTTGCACAGAATAACTTCCTTTTCTTTATGAATTGTACATGCTGAAATAATTGTTAAGAGCAGAATATGCTCTAAGAATTGCTTCAGAGCCTTGCAATATTTTTGTAGTATCTGTTGTATCTTTCACAGGAAAATATGTACATTTCTGGTTTTAGCTTTGGATTATCCTCTAGCATGAAGAATGTTTGGTTTCAGATAGCTGATAGTTCCATGCCACAAAATAAGTGAACATGGTGTATTTACTACATCTGATTACATATGTCTTCCACCAATAAAACCAGTGTTTGTGCTACCCATAATCTTGTTTTTAGTGGGAAAGTAAATGAAGAGGAAAATACCATTTTGTACAATGTAAAGTTTAATGTTAAGTTTTAAGAAAAATATGATGGAGGTTGAAAGGTACGTGATTCCATAGCACTGACATGTCGTTGAAGCAAAGCATAATTTTCCATTGAGACAGTTGCAAGTTATATAAGACGGAACTTCCATAATAACACACAACACCTACTTCCCAGCAGGAGAGAAAGAAAACAGAAGCAAAGAGTGCCTCGACGAATAATTTGTTTTCCCACCTATACATTTTTAAACCACGCGCTTCAGCTTGTTAGAATGAAATTATTATTAGTTACTTAATAACGTGTGGACCTATTCTGTCCACTATGGTTTCTATTCAGGGTCAACAATATAAAATTTCGCAGTCGCAGACTGTTGACGACTTCGCCTTTTTGGCTGATATTTTGAGTAGTGCTCAGAGGAAGGAGATTCCGCAAACCGTAACACACTACCGGTACCCGTATTCAGAGTCATTTCAAACAGTTTACATTAATTTATGTAGTTCAATACAGAGGGCTGCTGTCTGAAAATGATAGAATACATTGCTATTTCTTGTACTTAATGTACAGCAGCACTTTATTGTAATTACGAATCAATTACTTCAATTTGCCCGTCTTAAATCGCCCGATTGTAAATGACACGGCGCTCTCTTGTTTCCTATGTAGTTCCAAGGTGTACTATAGTATAAACGAATTTCTAATGATTCTAAGACAACTCTCCCCGTAGTGTTTTGTTTCAATATTTTATTTATAATTTTACATAATTGCTAGAGAGTTCTACTGAAAGGAAGCGACGGCGTTAGTCCATGCGGTTGTCACAGATCACAAAACACCGCGCAAGCGTTGATTGATACGAAACAATTGGTCAGGGAGAGATATCTTCCGGTCCCATAAATTCGGGGCGTTTGTCAATCGTTCGCGCACAGCGCCAGTCAATTGGACGCATACAAAGGTGTGGAACAGTGAGAATTACAATCTTTGAGTCATATGGTGTAGTAATCATCAAAATGAAACAGACTCAAATTGATATTTGGCGGTGATATTGTATGTGGCGTATCTCTTCAGTATTAATTTAGTGCTGATTTGTGTGATTAACTGGAGGGGAAGCCCGCGTAGCATCGCTTTTCAAAAAGTTCTGTTCTCAAACATTTCATTCGCTGAACATACCGCGTAAGCTTATTTTTTTCTAATAAACTAACACCTTACGTTAACTTAGCGCGTTCCCGGTGGAGTCACGTTCGACTAGATAAATCATTCGAAATAGAATGAGGAGAGTAAAAGAAACAAATACGAAATCAAGAAACAGGTATTCCGTGATGACGCGGCTCTTATCTCCCTTCACACGACCACCGCAAAACGGATTCTGATGTTAATAACAGCGTACGTCGTCATCTGCTGCATTTGACTGTAGTCAGTGTTATTATAACTTACGACTATTATTCATGAGGCTTAAGAGTTACACATTTTTCGAATAATCACGCTGGGTGTCAGGTATAGCATAGCAGACGGTTCTGCTAGGAAGTAGCTGGTACGATTTTGTAGCTTCTTCCGTGTTTCTTATCACACAATTACAGATTTAATCAAAATACTGATGTGCTTTAGTTACATCACATTGAAGAGAGTCTCGAGTGACGTCCTGGCATATTGTTGCAGTGTTGGCGAGACACCAGCAGCAATTTGCTAAGATGAGATAAAAGTACTCGGTGCTGATTTTTTAACATTGAAAGCGGAAGTACGAATGTATTATCAGAGTTGCGCCATCTCCTTACTAGGATGAAATCCCACTGCAGTAGCCGATGCGGGAGAAATAACAGTCCTCTAAATATTCACTCCACACGATCGCTTTCTCACTCGTATCGGAAACACTGGTAATATATAAAATTCGAGAACTGGAATTTGTTTCATAGTGGTTGTTGAATACCGGTAACAGTATGTGCAGCGAACAAAATTTGTGTGTTTCGATTTCCTGCATGTTCATAGGCCAGGAATAAATGGTAAATTGCCTCAAGGGACCTTTCAGGGCTGACACGTTCTCACGCTGTAGCAACTTCGGTATCGATGAGATCAGAAATCAGAAAGTACTCGCCACATTCTGTACACAGTCATTGCGTTTGCAGTGGAGGACGGTGTTGGTTGTAGACAGGGTGAGTTTCACACACTGGCTTAGGCACACGTGCAGGTCTGTGTGTCGCTCACCTGTGCGGGCGCGCCTGGCCGCGAGCGGCCGCACACGCTACGTCGCGTCGGATGCGCCCGTCCGGCGGCACTGGACTCTGCTCTCACGGTTCACGGCGGCAGTGCGGGCACAGCCGAGCCCCGTTCAATCGATCGATACTCTCCGCGGAGAGAGGCTAGCCAGGCTGGGCTCGGAGGCAGCGGGCCGGCGCGGCGTGCTGCCGGCAGGGGCGGGGCCTGCCGCCTCTGCCGCCGTGCGTAAGCGCGTCCGCGTGTGCGTGCGCACGCATCTTCCTTCTGCTGTGCGTGCGCAGGCCCGCGCTTGCGTAGAACTGAGGTGCACACCTGGCAGGGCCGCTCGGAAGCTCTTCGGGTCGGGTCGCGTCCCCCGCTGCGGCGCGGAGGCTACTGTAAAATAGGTCACCGTTACGAATCTGCTTCCCTGTCAGTGAGCGCTCAAGGGCTCTCACGATTCAGGGGCGATTTGTCCATACTGCACATACTTCAGGCCTCGCACTGCCCTGCTTTTTTTTTTTTTTTTGGGGGGGGGGAGGGGGGAAGAGATAAGAGGAATTAACCGTTAGCAATACTGGATTTATAGTAATGAGAATGTCTAAGACTCTGTGCTCTCGATAGTTCAGTATTTTGAGAGCGCCAGAAATAGATCATTGACATAAAACTGTGTATATTTTCGAACGTCTGAAGAATTCATTCAAAATAATTTACACACATCAAAAAAAAGTTTTAGCTCACCTCGATTCCGAGAGTTCCGGAACCTGTACAGAAAATTGGAATAGAGATCAACGTAAACATCATTCCCGCCCATTTTATTGCTCATGGAAACCACACATTGCATATTGTACCACAATACAGTGAGACTTTCAGAGAGATTGCTGTACACATCGGTACATCTAACACCCAGTAGCACGTCCTCTTGCACACTATCCACAAGTTCATCAAGGCACTGTTGGTCCAGATTGTCCCATTGCTCAGCGGCGATTCGGCGTAGATCCCTCAGAGTGATTGGTGGGTCACGTCGTCGATAAACAGCCCTTTTCAGTCTATGTTCAAATGTGTGTGAAATCTTATGGGACTTAACTGGTAAGGTCATCAGCCCCTAAGCTTACACACTACTTAACCTAAATTATCATAAGGACAAATACACACACCCATGCCCGAGTGAAGACTCGAACCTCCGCCGGGACCAGCTGCACAGTCCATGACTGCAGCGCCTGAGACCGCTCGGCTAATCCCGCGCGGCTTTTCAGTCTATCCCAGGCATGTTCGATAGGGTTCACGTCTGAGAACATGCTGGACACTATAGTCGAGCGATGTCGTTATCCTGAAGGAAGTCATTCACAAGATGTGTACGATGGGGGCGCGAATTGTCGTCCATGAAGACTAATGCCTCGCCGATATGGTTGCACTATCGGTCGGAGGATGGTATTCACGTATCGTACAGTCGTTATGGCGTCTTCCATGACCACCAGCGTCGTACGTCGGCCCCACATAATGTCACCCAAAACAGCAGGGAGCCTCCACCTTGCTGCACTCGCTGGACCGTGTGTCTAAGGCGTTCAACCTGACCGGGTTGCCTCCAAACACGTCTCCGACGATTGTCTCGTTGAAGACATATGCGACACTCATCGCTGAAGAGAACGTCATGCCAATCTTAAGCGGTCCAATCGGCATGTCTGTACTGCGCTGTGTGCTGTCGTGGTCGCAGAGATTGGCCTCGCTATGGACGTCGGGAGTGAAGTTGCGCATCATACAGCCTATCGCGCACAGTTTGAGTCGTAACACGACGTCCTGTGGCTGCACGAAAAGTATTATTCAACACGGTAACGTTGCTATCAGGGTTCCTCTGAGCCGTAATCCGTAGGTAGCGGTCATCCACTGCGGTAGCAGCCCTTGGGCGGCCTGAGCGAGGCATATCATTGACAGTTGGTGTCTCTCTGTATCTCCTCTGTGTCCGAACAACATCGCTTGCATTCACTCCGAGACGCCTGGACACTTCCCTTGTTGAGAGCCCTTCCTGGCACAAAGTAATAATGCGGACGCGATCGAACCGCGGTATTGACCGTCTAGGCATGGTTGAACTACAGACAACACGAGCCGTGTACCTCCTTCCGGAAGGAATGACTGGAACTGACCGGCTGTCGGACCCCCTCCGTCTAATAGGCGCTGCTCATGCATGGTTGATTACATCTTTGGGAGGGTTGAGTGACATCTCTGAACAGTCAAAGGGACTTTGTCTGTGACACAATATCCACAGTCAACGTCTATCTTCAAGAGTTCTGGGAACCGGGGTGATGCAAAACTTTTTTGATTTGTGTACATCTATTTGCTTACACCATATTTCACATACAGTAGTCCAAATAAGACAAGTATTTTTCAAGTGTTCTGTTCCCCTATCGACTGTTGTTAGGAATATGCGCCACGATATTATCGAGACGGATTATTTCCTTAGCATCTATAATACTAAACCGTCACCCTCCTCAGTTGCAATTGCTTATGTAACTGTTTCAATGGCCAACAAAAATCTGATTATGCTGTCATAATTACTCATTAACAGGTATAATCTTACGTTAAAAATTTAACACAATAAGCCAAGCATTAAAGTTGGGAACTACGTTTATGTCTTGAGGCGGTGTACTTACACACATTGCATTACTCCAATATTTGAGAATCAGAGCGCTTGGCGACTTCCAAAAAACTTTACACATAATTTCAATCCTTTCCAAAACTTTTTCTCTCTGAAACCTTCCACAAAATAACGGAAAGAAGAGAGGTTATCCCTTATTACGTTTTCGCTGCTCGTACAGTAAAACTTCAGCATCAGGTATGAGGTTTAAATTTATTACTTCTCTACTACTAACTATATTTGCAACACTTTTTGTAAACAGTATTTACACGTACCAGTGGATCTGCACTCTCGTCTTTGTACGACACTTGAAATACACTACTGGCCATTAAAATTGCTACACCGTGAAGATGACGTGCTACAGACGCGAAATTTAACCGACAGGAGGAAGATGCTGTGATATGCAAATGATTAGCTTTTCAGAGCATTCATACAAGGTTGGCGCCGGTGGCGACACCTACAACGTGCTGACATGAGGAAAGTTTCCAACTGATTTCTCATACACAACCAGCAGTTGACCGGCGTTGCCTGGTGAAACGTTGTTGTGATGCCTCCTGTAAGGAGGAGAAATGCGTACCAGCACGTTTCCGACATCGATAGAGGTCGGATTGTAGCCTATCGCGATTGCGGTTTATCGTATCGCGACATTGCTGCTCGCGTTGCTCGAGATTCAATGACTGTCAGCAGGATATGTAATCGATGGGTTCAGGAGGGTAATACGGAACGCCGTGCTGGATCCCAATGGCCTCGTATCACTAGCAGTCGAGATGACAGGCATCTTAACCGCATGGCTGTAACGGATCGTGCAGCCACGTTTCGATCCCTGAGTCCACAGATGGGGACGATTGCAAGACAACAACCATGTGCACGAACAGTTCGACGACGTTTGCAGCAGCATGGACTATCAGCTCGGAGACCATGGCTGCGTTTACCCTTGACGCTGCATCACAGACAGGAGCGCCTGCGATGGTGTACTCAACGACGAACCTAGGTGCACGAATGGCAAAACGTCATTTTTTCGGACGAATCCAGGTTCTGTTTACAGCATCATGAAGGTCGCATCCGTGTTTGACGACATCGCGGTGAACGCACATTGGAAGCGTGTATTAGTCATAGCCATACTGACGTATCACCCAGCGTGATGGTATGGGGTGCCATTGGTTACACGTCTCGGTCACCTCTTGTTCGCATTGACGACACTTTGAACAGTGGACGTTACATTTCAGATATGTTACGACCCGTGGCTCTACCCCTCATTCGATCCCTGCAAAACCCTACAAAATGGTCAAATGTTCAAATGTGTGTGAAATCTTATGGGACTTAACTGCTAAGGTCATCAGTCACTAAGCTTACAGACTACTTAATCTAAATTATCCTAAGAGCAAACACACACACCCATGCCCGAGGGAGGATTCGAATCCCCGCCTGAGACCGCTCGGCTAATCCCGCGCCGCGCAAAACCCTACATTTCAGCAGGATAATGCACGACCGCATGTTGCAGGTCATGTACTGGCCTTTCTGGATACAGAAAATGTTCGACTGCTACCCTGGCCAGCACATTCTCCAGATCTCTCACCAATTGAAAACGTCTGGTCAATGGTGGCCTAGTAACTGGCTCGTCACAATACGCCAGTCACTACTCTTGATGAACTGTGGTATCGTGTTGAAGCTGCATGGGCAGCTGTACCTGTACACGCCATCCAAGCTCTGTTTGACTCAATGCCCAGGCGCTTCAAGACCGTTATGAAGCCTGTGGTGGTTGTTCTGGGATCTATGCACTCAAATTGCGTGAAAATGCAATCACATGTCAGTTCTAGTATAATATTTGTCAAATGAATACCCATTTATCATCTGCATTTCTTCTTGGTGTAGCAATTTTAATGGCCAGTAGTGTATTTAATACTAGCGTGTCCCTCGATTCACTATAATTTCATCTTCTTCCCCAGATTTTCCTTGAGTGCTTTCATAATTTCCATTACCAATGGATTAGTTTTCTTGAGAAGGGCTGGTGTCTGTGTAGCTTGGAGTAAGCTTCCACAATTCAATGAAATCAAAATTGTTTGCACTGTGAGGTCCAGCAAGTAATGTAGAGCTGCAAGTATAGCTTGACTTCTGCAGAAAAACTAGAAGTTTCACTGGGAAGCGACATCTGTTCCTTATAACCGGTGCTTCGACACAAGGACGCGCAAACTGCTCTGTGATTATCTGCGATTCTGGAGACGTCAGTATATAACTCGAAATACTCCGGGGAATTATCAGCAAAGCAGGTTTTTATTAACTGCTCTTCCGCGGCGAATGTTTGTACTGGAAAGTAGAAAATGTCGGCTGCTGAAGTTATACAGGAAATTGGTATTATCGAAGTTGGCGTTCTTCAGAGATAAGGTAAAATGTCCTTTAAACTTATGTAGCTTGTATATGATTCTGATTGTTGGGCAATCTTTATTCTCTGTCCATCTATTTGCCCTTGATACAGTCTGTTGAGTTTTTGTGCCAGTGAGTGGTCATTTGCAGAAAGTGTTTTCAAAAGGAATATGTCTGTCATTAATTTCCATCTAAAAATACTGGACATTTCAGTTGCTCCCGTTAACAACGCATTTGTTGGCGTAGAATGCCCAGGTCCTAGACAAGTCCTGATGAAGCTAAACCGGATTTTTTTTTCTAGTTTAGATACTGATGTTCTATCTCCTTTGCAGAACAACATGCTACCATAGTCGATTTCAGATGTTGTAATTATAAGACTCCTGTATATTAACAACCGAAAAGTGATCCGCTCCTCACCATATTCTTTTAACAGAGCACAACACGTTTAGACAGGGCTGAATCTTCCCTATGAGACGTGCAATATACCCCGTACATGAGAGGCTTGCCCTTGGAGTTTAGTTTGACTCTTCATTGGGAAAAAACTGATCATTTAATTTCACGTATATTAGACCCTGTAGACTCCTTCGCCTGCCAAAGTAAACAGCGGTCGTCTTGAGAAACTGAAAGCTTTAAGCCTGTAGATGAAAAAGTGGCTCTGCCTGGGACAAAAAAATGGTTCAAATAGCTCTGAGCACTATGGGACTCAACATCTATGGTCATCAGTCCCCTAGAACTTAAACTACTTAAACCTAACTAACCTAAGGAATCACACACATCCATGCCCGAGGCAGGATTCGAACCTGCGACCGTAGCAGTCGCGCGGCTCCGGACTGAGCGCCTAGAACCGCTAGACCACCGCGGCCGGCTCTGCCTGGGACATTGCTGAACCAAATACCCTCCTTGTTTCTTCAAGGATGATAGCAGAAGTATATCTACACATATCATCAACACGTTGAAGTACTTGAATAGCTCCTGGCAATTTGGTCCCCATGTCCGATGCGTATGCATTAAAAAGTAATGGGCTTAATACGATTCGTGTAGAATAACATGGCACGCGTTGAGCCTACAGTTGTATTTTTTAGGCGTAAGACGACAGTTCTTCGAACGAAACATGTGCTTACACCATAAACCAAGTTGTAATGCAGTTCAATCTCCATCGTTCTTTGCCATAATAAGGGAATGATAACTAATCATATGACCGTTTCCGTACCCACAAACATAAATGTAAGATACTACATTGGTCGTTTGAAAAGTTATCGGGATCACCACGAGAGGTCAGCGCTAGCGCAACGTGTTGTTCACGTGAGATTCATTGGTCTGTTGCCTGTGAACACGTGCCACGTCAGTGCTATTGGATGAGAGCTGTGGCGGTGGCGTAGCGATTTGCGAAGATGGGAAAAATCGAGATTTGAGCAGTGATTCGTATATGAAAGCAAAGGACATTCATGCCGGTTTCCAGGATACTCTGGGGGCGCTGCTCCTTCATATTCAACTGTTGCCAGGTGGACAAATGAATTTAAATTTGGTCACTGCTCCAGAAATCGTTGCAAAAGTGCACAAAATGGTCATGGAGGATGGCCGATTGAAAGTGCGTAAAATTGCTCACGCTTGTCAGATGTCATCTGAAAGGGTGTACCACATTTTAACTGAAGAATTAGAAGTGAAAAAAATTATCTGCAAGATGAGTGGCGCGACTGTTGACGCTGGATCAAAAACGCATGAGACTGGACATATCGGAACAATGTTTGGCCTGTTTTAGGAGAAACGAACAAGATTTTTTGGGCCAGTTTGTGACCACATGTGAAACTTTGATGCACTACTATACCCCAGAGACAAAACAACAATTAAAGCAGTGGAAACATGCTGATTCTCCGCCACCAAAGAAAGCAAAGACAATTCCTTCGGCGGGAATGGTCATGGCATCAGTATTCTGGGATGCAAACGGGATTCTGATTTTAGATTATCTCCTCACAGGGCAGTTATTGGAGAATACTATGCTAACCTGCTGGACAAATTGCAACAAGAGATACGTGAAAAAAGGCCAGGTTTAGCAAGAAAGAAAGTCATCTTAGATCAAGACAATGCACACCTGCATACATGCGCCACCCCCATGGCAAAATTACACAAACTAAGGTAGAAATTGTTGCCACAGCCCCTTTATTCACCTGGTGTGGTTCCGTCAGACTTCCATCTCTTCCCAAAAGTGAAAATTTTTTTTGGTGGACGAAGATTCACTTCAAACGAAGAATTGATAGCCGGAGTTGACAACAATTTTGCAGGCCTCGAGGAAACTCATTTTCGGGATGGGATCAAGGCACTGGAACATCGTAGGACCAAGTGCATTCATCCACAAGGAAACTACACTGAAAAATTCAGTGATGTAAGTACTTTTTTTCTACTCCGTTCCGAGAACTTTTCAAACTACCTTCGTATCTTTCCTCAAATCTCTTTATATGTGCAAGTTAGTTGTGTCAAATTATTAACTTATATCGAACGATGTTTAAGAAAGCAGTTTTGGTAGTATAGTAATGCATACATGGTGAAAATTAATTAAACCAACAAGCTGCAGGGACAGACTACTGACTGGAAATGGATGAAAGAAAGGTCATATGAACAACATGCGCCCGGAAATGCATCCGTTGCCACAGTAAATGACGCTGACGAATGAAAGTTCCTCTGACAACATACTGTGTGTTCTTTGTGTGTTACAGGCTGTGTGATTGGGGCAGCGTACCATAAGCAGCAGAATGGTCCGGTATTCATGTCGGGAACAAGCCGAGGTGGTGTTTGCGTACCGCCGAGCAGATAGAAACGGTCTGTAAGTCTGTTAGTCTGTTAGTTATTGTTCAGTGCTGTGTAGAATACAACGTTGTGTAGCACAGTTTGCAAATTTTGAGATGTCGGAGTTAGAGGAGCAACACGCCTGCATTAAATTTTGGGTGAAACTCAAGAAAGCTTCAACAGATGACGTAGGAAGCCTACGGTGATGAGTGCTTAAGCCGTACCGGGTGTTACAAATGGTTCACACGGTTTAAGAACGCTCGGACGGAAGTTAAAGATCACCCTCGTACAGGACGCCCTCGGCGACACTCATATCAGGAACGTCAACGAAATTGTGCGTACCAATCAAAGACTGACTGTCCGAGAGACTGCAGAAGAATTTAACATTTCAGTTGCATCATGTAATGATATACTGACACGGGGTCTACGAATGCATCGTATTGTCGCGAAGTTCGTACCACGGCCCATTAGTCACGACCAGAAAGACCTTCACATCGCAATCTGTGAAGAGTTTTTGGATCACGCAAATGAGAACGAGATGTTCCTTAAGAGAATCATAACTGGTGATGAGAGGTGCGTCTACGGTTATGATGTAGGGATCAAGGTTCAGTTTTCGCAATGGGCCGGGAATGGTTCTCCAAGAATAAAAAAAAGCTCGTCAGGTCAGGTCAAATTTAAAAGCCATGTGATAGTTTTCATTGTCTTTGAGGTTAGTTCATCATGAATTCGTGTAACAGGGACAAACTGTTAACCGATGGTTCTATCGGGACGTATTTCGTCGCCTGCGAGAAAACGTGAGACGGGTACGGCCTGAAATGTGGCGAGACAGTTCATGGCCCTTGCATCACAATAACACACCGGCACATTCATCCCTGTTAGAGGGTGACTACTGCACAGAAAACGAAATCACTGTGCTGCCTTGTCCTCCATACTCTCCAGACCTGGACCCTGCGGACTTTTCTTTTATTTCCAAAGTTGAAAACCCCGTTGAAAGGACGAAGATTTGCAAGGACAGACGAGAGAAAATAACATTCGCAGACGGCTCTTCGCGCGATGTAGCAAGAGGCGTACCAAGACGGCTTGCGCCAAGTGGAAACGGCATTGGAAGTGGTGTATCAATTGTGGAGGAGAGTATTTCGAAGGAGACCATGCACCATAAGTAAAAGGTAAGCGTAGAAAAATTTTGTGAGCAAAGTTCTGGAATATTTTGAACAGATCTCGTATTTCTGTCGAGACTTTTGACGTACACTACATATGGATCAAGATCTGTCTTCTTATATGTGTTTTGAGATGACCGTCGTTCTATCGAAGGTGGCTGTGACATCTTCTGCGTGTTCTCTACTACATATTTTACTTTCATCTGTCACTTGTCGGTTGTGGAAGCTTTCTTCTTTTTGCGTGTTCTATAGACTTCACTGGAAGATTTCATTTGTCGCCTTTCCTCAGGTGCTCTCTCTAGATCTATTAATCGTTCTTTTGTCAGTACCGAGCTCCATCTCAAAGTGATCTGTAGTCTCTTGAGAATTTAACCCGACTATAATATTCATCTCAGTGGCTTAAGAAAGAGCCCAACGGTGATTCTGATATCTGCGCATGGTTTCTGGTGGTCATACGCGATTTCCTGGTTCGCAGCTTTCTTCGCACACATCTTCAGTATAATTCTTGCCAAACGTGGTGGGGATCTGGGGGAACTAGTACTGCCATTTATTGGTAAACTCACTGCTTCACTGATACTAATATTTTAAGCTACACCGTACTATTACAGAATTGTCACGGTGCTGTACTCGAAAACGTTGGAGCGCTTACGGTAATCGCTTCGCAAGGTACGACGTCCAGCAGCGAACTGAAAGATTAGCACTTGATACAGTTTATGTGATTCTGTTTTATGTTTCTTTTCACTAATTTTCTGTTCCGTAACAGTTAGCACGTACATTTTGATCGCCTACTATGTTCAAACGCACTTGTATAAAAGTTTCATGCATGCTTTAATATTTATCCCTTTAAGTGACACATATAAATATATATTCCAGTGGCCTTTAAGGCTGTTTATTACTTTATTTACCACAAATAGTAGATTTTATTGGTATTAGTATATTCACAATTGTTTCTTTGCTAAGTATGAATACAGTTTTTATGTTTCCAAGTCTGCAGGCTTGAGATCTGAACAAGCGAGAGAGTAGCGGTACGAACATTTACCGATGGCCTTTGAGGCATTCTCTTCAGAGCTGCTTTTGTGTTCAACTAGCATTTCTCACCTGTAGATTTACTCTTCTAACAGCTTCAGAGATAAACGACAGCAAGTTCAATTCGCAGCAACGTTTCCAACATTATAAAGTATAAAATCAGTACGAGAGTCGTTTGTAAGCATATTTACAACTAGTTTCCTTCCACGTCATAAACGGAAAGAAATAGGAAATAGGCTATCGTGAATTCAGTACCTAATTACATCCAGTATTACTGATGATGCGCTGTGAAAAGCTTTTTCGAAGGAAGAATCAATATGCAGATAATACTGTTTCACAAATTATCTTGAAAATATCAGTCGCTGAGATGTTGTGTTTGTTATTGTTGTGGTCTTCAGTCCGAAGACAGGTTTGATGCAGCTCTCCATGCTACTCTATACTGTGCGGGCCTCTTCATTTACGAATAACTACTGCAACCTACATCCTTCTGAATCTGCTTACTGTACTCGTCTCTTGCTCTGCCTCTACTATTTTTAAGCCCCCCCCCCCTCCCACACACACACGCATACACCTCCCTCCAGTGATCCCTTGTAGTCCCAGAATGTGGCCAATCAACCGACCCCTTATTTATTTATTTATTTATTTTTTGTCAAGTTGTGCCACAAATTTCTCTTCTGGCCGATTCTATTCTGTACGTCCTCATTAGTCACTTGATCGAGACACTTGATCTTCAACATTCTTCTGTGGTACTAAATTTCTATAGCTTCTATCCTCTTTTTACCTAAGCTGTTTATCGTCCATGTTTCATGCCATTCTCATTCTACATTTTATATCCTTTCTACTTCGGCCATCATCAGTTATTCTGTTGCCCACATAACAAAACTCACCTCCTACTTTAAGTGTCTCGTTTTTTGATTTCCTTAGCATCACCTGATTTAATTCGATTGCACCTCATTACCCTTGTTTTGCTTTTGTTGAAGTTCATCTTATGTCCTCCTTTCAACACACTGTTCATTCCGTTCAGCTGGTCCTCCACGTCGTTGCTGTCTCTTAACATGATCAAAAGTATCCGGACACGCCCAAAATCATACGTTTTTCATATTAGGTGCATTGTGCTGCCACCTACTGCCAGGTACTCCATATCAGGACCTCAGTAGTCATTAGACATCGTGAGAGAGCAGAATGGGGCGCTCCGCGGAACTCACGGACTTCGAATGTGGTCAGGTGATTGGGTGTCACTTGTGTCATACATCCGTGCGCGAGATTTCCATACTCCTAAACATCCCTCGATCCACTGTTTCCGATGTGATAGTGAAGTGAAAACGTGCAGGGGCACGTACAGCACAAAAGTGTACAGGCCGACCTAGTGTGTTCACTGACAGAGACCACCGACGGTTGAAGAGGATCACACAGGAATTCCAGACTGCATCAGGATCCACTTCAAGTACTGTGGCAGTTAGGCAGGAGGTAAGAAAACTTGAATTTAGTGGTCGAGCGGCTGCTCATAAGCCACACATCATGCCTGTAAATGCCAAACGACGCCTCGCTTGGTGTAAGGAGCGTAAACATTGGACGGTTGAGTAGTGGAAAAACGGTTTGTGGAGTGACGAATCACGGTACACAATGTGGCGATCCGATGGTAGGGTGTGGGTATGGCGAATGCCCGGTGAACGTCATCTGCCAGCGTGTGTAGTGCCAACAGTAAAATTCGGAGGCGTTGGTGTTATGGTGTGGTCGTGTCTGTCTTGGAGGGGTTTTGCTCCCCTTGTTGTTTTGCGTGGCACTATCACGGCACAGGCCTACATTGATGTTTTAAGCACCTTCTTGCTTCCCACTGCTGAAGAGCAATTCGGGGATGACGACTGCACCTTTCAACACGATCGAGCTGCTGTTCATAATGCACGGCCTTTAGCGGAGTGGTTACACGACAATAACATCCCTGTAATGTACTGGCCTGCACAGAGTCCTGACCTGAATCCTATAGAACATCTTTGGGATGTTTAGGAACGCCGACTTCGTGCCAGGCCTCACCGACCGACATCGATACATCTCCTCAGTGCAGCACTCCGTGAAGAATGGAGTGCCATTCCCCAAGAAACCTTCCAGCATCTGATTGAACGTATGCCTGCGAGAGTGGAAGCTGTCATCAAGGCTAAGGGTGGGGCATCACCATATTGAATTCCAGCATTACCGATGGAGGGCACCACGAACTTTTAAGTAATTTTCAGCCCGGTGTCCAGGTACTCAATTTCTACTCCAAAATTTTCTTTCTGAAATAATACAAACTCTTTCCGCTGTCAGTGCAGATGTTGGATGATTACTGGAAATACGCAGCATAACGAAAAAATGTTTATGCACACACACACACACACACACACACACACACACACACACACACACAAATTCAATAGGCATCATTCGATCATTCGTGAATGAATATTTCTATTAGATATATAAGAATGTCTTCACGCAGGTGGGATAGTTCCATGGGAGATTAAGTTATGAATGGTCGTGTAATGAACTGCTGGAAAGAGGTTACAGAAGAGCGTGCATAATATTAAGATTTGGACAAGACTATGGTGCAGATGATGTACACTCCTGGAAATTGAAATAAGAACACCGTGAATTCATTGTCCCAGGAAGGGGAAACTTTATTGACACATTCCTGGGGTCAGATACATCACATGATCACACTGACAGAACCACAGGCACATAGACACAGGCAACAGAGCATGCACAATGTCGGCACTAGTACAGTGTATATCCACCTTTCGCAGCAATGCAGGCTGCTATTCTCCCATGGAGACGATCGTAGAGATGCTGGATGTAGTCCTGTGGAACGGCTTGCCATGCCATTTCCACCTGGCGCCTCAGTTGGACCAGCGTTCGTGTTGGACGTGCAGACCGCGTGAGACGACGCTTCATCCAGTCCCAAACATGCTCAATGGGGGACAGATCCGGAGATCTTGCTGGCCAGGGTAGTTGACTTACACCTTCTAGAGCACGTTGTGTGGCACGGGATACATGCGGACGTGCATTGTCCTGTTGCAACAGCAAGTTCCCTTGCCGGTCTAGGAATGGTAAAACGATGGGTTCGATGACGGTTTGGATGTACCGTGCACTATTCAGTGTCCCCTCGACGAACACCAGTGGTGTACGGCCAGTGTAGGAAATCGCTCCCCACACTATGATGCCGGGTGTTGGCCCTGTGTGCCTCGGTCGTATGCAGTCCTGATTGTGGCGCTCACCTGCACGGCGCCAAACACGCATACGACCATCATTGGCACCAAGGCAGAAGCGACTCTCATCGCTGAAGACGACACGTCTCCATTCGTCCCTCCATTCACGCCTGTCGCGACACCACTGGAGGCGGGCTGCACGATGTTGGGGCGTGAGCTGAAGACGGCCTAACGGTGTGCGGGACCGTAGCCCAGCTTCATGGAGACGGTTGCGAATGGTCCTCGCCGATACCCCAGGAGCAACAGTGTCCCTAATTTGCTGGGAAGTGGCGGTGCGGTCCCCTACGGCACTGCGTAGGATCCTACGGTCTTGGCGTGCATCCGTGCGTCGCTGCGGTCCGGTCCCAGGTCGACGGGCACGTGCACCTTCCGCCGACCACTGGCGACAACATCGATGTACTGTGGAGACCTCACGCCCCACGTGTTGAGCAATTCGGCGGTACGTCCACCCGGCCTCCCGCATGCCCACTATACGCCCTCGCTCAAAGTCCGTCAACTGCACATACGGTTCACGTCCACGCTGTCGCGGCATGCTACCAGTGTTAAAGACTGCGATGGAGCTCCGTATGCCACGGCAAACTGGCTGACACTGACGGCGGCGGTGCACAAATGCTGCGCAGCTAGCGCCATTCGACGGCCAACACCGCGGTTCCTGGTGTGTCCGCTGTGCCGTGCGTGTGATCATTGCTTGTACAGCCCTCTCGCAGTGTCCGGAGCAAGTATGGTGGGTCTGATACACCGGTGTCAATGTGTTCTTTTTTCCATTTCCAGGAGTGTAGCTACTATTACTACAATTTCAAACCGTACTGTAGTAACTGATGTTAGTCTGGGTAGTACAGTGTCAAGTGAACCTGTGTGTGAGACGTTTAGCACAGATGCAGCCGGTAGGGTAGACTATTTGCTTGAGCTGGAAGAAGCATTGCATGAAGGTCGTGAAATTACTTTGATATTGAAATGGCTCCAAATGTGGATTTAGACGCTTGGTTTCAAGTTGGTTGTGAGCACCAGTCCTTTGGGAAATGTCTTCCTCTGTAGGGGAGATGCGTTCTAAGATGGCACTGCTACTTTGCTGCAGATTTTTTTCAAGCTTTTTCAGCAGAGATTTTGTTCTCCGATTCGTATGAAGATTTACCACTCCATATTTCACACTGGAGTCAGAAATACGTAATCATTTGAACAATTTTATTGATTACTGTTCCCAAAGTGTACACAATGACTCTATTTCATTATTATGCTGGAAACATTTTGTGACCTAAGGGATTAAGCCACTCAGATAGCCGAGTATGCTCATTCTCTCCGCCGAACGTCGCAGTGTTAGTTTTCCGGCTTCCTCGACAAAGCATAATATAGACTAATCTTTTCCAACGGGTCGATGGGCGTGACTTCGACGTTTTATTGAATGGGACAGAACCAGAACGGTATTCAGAATCTTTAGAACCATAGACTAAACCTGTGGAGGAGGCCTCACCAGGAGAAATTTTGTGACAACTAACTCGCAGAAAATTGGATTTTAGAAAACTTTTCAAATTGTAACACTACAAAGCGGCATTTACGATGTATTGTTCTTTTGTATAAAATTTTAACTACAATTTATGATTTAATGGATCGATGAGATTAAATATCGGAAAAATTGAAGTAATAAAGGTATTCTCGACGATTTGTAAAAATCCCTATCAACAACTATACCTCTTTAGAAAAGGAGCAAAAATTGAGATTCGTGTCCAATAAAAAATCAGTAATTCTGTTTTGAAAAAGACATAACGCAGCTACATACCAACATGTTTGTTAGGCAAATGGAAGGTAACGAAAGGAACGTATCAACCAAGCAAAATTCAATTACGATACTTTCGCGAATAATCAGTGTTACAATGAAAGTTTTAAATACTCTTACTGTCGAAATGGTTTGCGCAAACACTTCACACTAATGAAGCTACTTACAATATTTTCATAACTTAATTGCCTTAAAATACGTAGCTACTTGAGAAGGCGGGTTACACATGTCGTAACACGCTAAGATCATTTGCAACAGTCGCGCGGGGTAGCCGTGAGGTCTCAGGCGTCTTGTCACGGTCAGCGCGGATCCCCTCCCCCGTTCGGAGGTTCGAGTCCTCCCTCGGGCACGAGTGTGTGTGTTGTCCTTAGCGTAAGTTAGTTTAAGCTAGATTAAATAGTGTATAAGCTTAGGCACCGATGACCTCAGCAGTTGGTCCCATTGGATCTCACCACTAATTTGCAAAAATTGCGCAACAACAGTGCCGCACTGTCAGAAGACAGTACGTGTTCCTGGTTTCCTGCAGATGCAGTAATGCTGTGGTACAAATAAGAGGTGCACCATGGTGTGGAAGTGAAATAGTGTGGCAAATGGAAACGTACTCCAAAGTTGAAGTACGCGCGAAATTACGATTCTTGTGTGCAGATCGTCTGCGTTGTACGCAGACTCACTCCGAAATTCTGGCGGTATACGGGTCACATCCAGCCGTATTGAAAGGCTGCCAAACGGCTTGACCAAGGACGCACAGACGTGGACGATGCTGTTAGGGAAGGAAGCCCGTTGGCATCGACCACAGACGGCAGTATCCGGGCAGTCTTCTGGAGGGTCATAGATTTTGCAATGATGAGGACTTTGACACAGCAATTCTCGAAGGACTCGCCAATGAGCTGAACGACAGACAGAACGTACCGACCGTTGTTTATGTAGTGGTGTAATATTTCTGGTTTTATAGCCATGACATTCAGGTACAAGAAGCTCTTCTTAGAGCAGTTGAGAAGGTAGAAGTGGCAAGGTCACGTAATGTGGTGTGAGGTACCGATGACAGATGGTTTGCTCGGTGTGGGTATCGTGAGAAAGATCGCCTAAATTGTGGTCCTTCTCCGCGATTGGTTGCTGCATTCGGAAGTTGCGCGCCAGAATTATAACCTTCTGTTATTAATATTAGACGAACTAAACAGTGTATTTACGTGCACGTCATAGTTGAAACATCTCTCAATAGCGTGTCATCATGCCATTATTTCTCAAGTAACCAGAAGAATTATAAACAACTGCGAAACGAAAAGGCAGACGAAGCACTTCAGTGACCTTCGGATCACACCTAACTTGGATGGCGGGCGAACTGGTTCGGCTGTAAGATTACAGGTGGTTCGGCAGCGTCGGAGGACAAACATGATGTCACTGTCGCGGCCGGTGTTAGTTAAGTTTTCGTTAGTAATCTATGGTTTGTTAATAGAGCTGGTTAGGATACCTCGGTGGACAGACATGTTGTCTGCCGCGGTCAGTGTTAGTTAAGACGTTACTAGCAATGTATTGTTCTTTGGACGTATATTTGCGAACAGTGTGATACTAATTATGAAAATATGCAGTTCGTTAATTTTTTGAAGAACAGAAATCATTTGTGACTCTAAAGTGGAATGTAATTGTGCAGTTTCTCGTGCTCTGTTAATAAAAAGCGAGTGGCATACCGTATAAACAAACTAATTGGAAATTTAATTATTTCTAAAATAACAGTTCCTCGTTAAGAGTTTCTTACAGCCTCAAGATTACGTAATCACGATCTGCGTGCTGTTTTCTGCGCAGGGTTCAAAAATGGTTCAAATGGCTCTGAGCACTACGGGACTTAACATCTGAGGTCATCAGTCCCCTAGAACTTAGAACTTCTTAAACCTAACTAACCTAAGGACATCACACACATCCATGCCCGAGGCAGGATTCGAACCTGCGACCGTAGCAGTCGCGCGGTTCCAGACTGAAGCGCCTAGAACCGCTCGGCAACTCCGGCCGGCTCTGCACAGGGGACAACAACTGTAGAAGACTGCAGGTTGGTGAACTTTTATTAGAACTTATGCACTCCACTCTGGGCAGTGGAAGCAAATAGGCATCTCACGTGTTCTGCAATCTTAGTACAAATGAGATCAGTGACTTGTCATTTGTGGTAACACAAAGGAGGTATGAAGGAAAGGAATATTTTTGAGCGGAGAGGTTTATCATGTACTCGTATACATCGTTTCTCTCTTCTCTTTTTTAAATTGTGGTAGCTGGTGAAGTATAGCGCAGTATACAACAAAAGTAACTTGGCTTGCCATAATAATCAGTAAGTTACTTGTTTAAATCCTCTCGTATCACTTTCAGTATTGAGCGAAGCGCAAACGTTGAGGCTATCTTCTAACACGGAGTTTCAAAGCGTATTTCTGATCAACTTCCAGTTTTGAGGAGGGCCCTTTTCAGTTGTTGTTTGCGATAGTAAGCGGCAGGTCCTGTTTTAGAGTGACCTCGATACAGTATTAGAAAATCAGTCTTTGACATTTTATGGGTCCTGCTTTGGATGAAATGAGGTGCGGGAGAAGTTGTCTGTCGGGGAACTTTTTTCAATCAAGCAAAACTCCGTAACGTTTTTTTAAAAGTCTCAGCGCTTTTTTCAGCTGAAATAGCACACAACTGACTTGGTTCCATTTGTAACTTGACGTGAGGGACCATCGCGCATGAGAGGTGAATACTGACTTGTATCAGCCGTCCATTGAAAAAAATCATATTTGTCAGCCTATACAACACAATTAAATCCACCAATTTACTATTGTAAGGGGGCTCGCACCACGGTATTATCTACATCTACGATTACTCAGCAGTTCTCACTAACCTCCTAGGCACAAGGTTCATGGAACCAGTTTTAGACTATTTTTTGACCGTTCCAGTTGTGACGGGTGCCGTCACGGACATTGACTTGCTTCAACATATTAACTTAGCGGTTGGCAAGTATTAAATACTTGATGAATGGTTATAAATGTATGTATGTTCTGTAACTAAAGTCTTATGTGTGTAAATGTTGTAGAAAAAGCGAGTTTCAACTGCGCTTGACAGAACGAGCAAGTTGCGGCAAAGACTCTCCTCGGGCTGGCAGCAGCAGACAACAGCCGTCCGAGCCAGAGATATCATCACATCGAGGTGGCCGCCATTCAACGGAACGAAGGCCGCTGTTGGACTTACATTTAGTTGTTAAAAGCAACGGAATTGTGAAGTGACTGTCTAAATTGGTTCCCCTATGGTTTTTGGAATTTAGAAGCTCAGTTCTGATTTGAGTCTTGCTAGGGCAGCCTATGCTAGAGCTGGTAGGTGCAACCTTTAACTAATTGTAGTGTCGAATAGTCACCGGGAAAGACAATAGATCGCGGATATATGTTGGGTCGCGACTATTAAATTTTGTGTGAATATCGTCTGAAGTTTTATTGAATTACGGAGTTGGGTACTCGGCCGGTGTTGTAGAACGAGAGAAAGTAGCGTACGTTAAAGTAATTGACTTAAGTTGATTTTGGGTCGTAGCGCTAGGGAGATTTTTGCTACGATCGTGTATGTGGAGGAATAGATTAATTGACGCTGCAGTAGCGTGGATAAAGTTTATTAGTGATCACTTTGTGAAGGAAGTAACGGACTAGCCTGCTGTTGTAAAGCTACGCTCTAATTTCGGTGAAACTGTGTTCCATATTTGGAGGAGTTGATGTTTGAAGATGTTAGTCAATCATTGAGCTAGACTTAAGAGAACGATTCGTGGTATTCCACGTGCGCACGAGACTATAGAAGTCGACGTGGTTTAAGCTGGTAAGGTAACTGAGCCGTTGCGACATTTTTGTGATTTTGGACGCCCACTCTATGGTATTTGAGTGTTGAGCGGTTTATGTTGGTGTTTATTTTGAGTACCTACGCACTACAGGGTTAGTGGCGCAATAATTGTGGCTTTGTCTACCACTGAGTTTAATTTTCAATTGGTGTTTTACAAAGCCAAGCTCAAGGATCTGCACGACTTATGTAAAAGAGAGGACACCGTTTTTGTAGTCTGTAAAATTTGTGTGGTCGGCCGTTTGTGACCGAGCGGTTCTAGGCGCTTCAGCCCGGAACCGCGCTGCTGCTACGGTCGCAGGTTCGAATCCTGCCTCGGGCATGGATGTGTGTCATGTCCTTAGGTTAGTTAGGTTTAAGTAGATCTAAGTCTAGGGGACTGATGACCTCAGATGTTAATTCCCATAGTGCTTAGAGCCATTTTTTGTAAAATTTGTGACCTTAATCGTTGAAGATAAACTTCGTACCCAAGCGGAACCAATTAACATTATTCGACGATATGCAGTTCCATTGCTTGGTAGGGTGACGAGTGGCAAATTTATTTAAGGGACTATTAGAGGGTTTACGATTGCCAACCACTGAACTGGATGAGCCTTTATTGCTTTATTGAAGTTATAAAAGTGGTGGTGGCACGTTGGACTTTTGTGTTTTTGTTTTATCTGTCCTATGCCGATTTGTTTGAAGCTCAGATTTTTTTGAATGTCACTCGTTCATATGAAAGTTGTATGTGAGACACTAATTTGATCCAAAGAAAGAAAAGTCAAACTTAATATCTGAGTCTGGAGCCTAATTTTACAGTGGAAAGGTTTGAATCCCCACTGAAAGATATGCAAGTGGCGTAAATAATAAAGAGCTACACTGATGCAAAGTATTTAAAAGTCATTCTGACAAAGATAAGTCAGTTATTCCAGATTTCAAAGAGATGGACTCAAGAATCAATGTCTTATTGAGATTTTATTACGATTTAAAATCAATAATTAGAGAAAATGGATTTAATTAGATTTCATTTAAGAAAAGGCAAAGGTATTAACTTCTTTATTCACTTAATGATTATTTCAAGGCTAAAAGAGAAAGAAGTAAGGAATAGCGACAGTAACAACGTTTTCAGATCGTAAGAGAATTAATACTATCGTAAATACGGATATCGCTAGGTATTGCTGGTTTGCAATGAAAGGTTTTTGGTTGCTGCGTTCGGAATTATCGTAATGAGAAATGGTTTATTAAATTTAACTGAACAAGGGTGCACGAAATTGAGATTTACCGTTGTTGTTGTTGTTGTGGTCTTCAGTCCTGAGACTGGTTTGATGCAGCTCTCCATGCTACTCTATCCTGTGCAAGCTTTTTCACCTCCCAGTACCTACTGCAACCTACATCCTTCTGAATCTGCTTAGTGTATTCATCTCTTGGTCTCCCTCTACGATTTTTACCCTCCACGCTGCCCTCCAATACTAAATTGGTGATCCCTTGATGCCTCAGAACATGTCCTACCAACCGATCCCTTCTTCTGGTCAAGTTGTGCCACAAACTTCTCTTCTCCCCAATCCTATTCAATACTTCCTCATTAGTTATGTGATCTACCCATCTAATCTTCAGCATTCTTCTGTAGCACCACATTTCGAAAGCTTCTATTCTCTTCTTGTCCAAACTATTTATCGTCCATGTTTCACTTCCATACATGGCTACACTCCATACGAATACTTTCAGAAATGACTTCCTGACACTTAAATCAATACTGGATGTTAACAAATTTCTCTTCTTCAGAAACGCTTTCCTTGCCATTGCCAGCCTACATTTTATATCCTCTCTACTTCGACCATCATCAGTTATTTTGCTCCCCAAATAGCAAAACTCCTTTACTACTTTAAGTGCCTCATTTCCTAATCTAATTCCCTCAGCATCACCCGACTTAATTAGACTACATTCCATTATCCTTGTTTTGCTTTTGTTGATGTTCATCTTATATCCTCCTTTCAAGACACTATCCATTCCATTCAACTGCTCTTCCAAGTCCTTTGCTGTCTCTGACAGAATTACAATGTCATCGGCGAACCTCAAAGTTTTTATTTCTTCTCCATGAATTTTAATACCTACTCCGAATTTTTCTTTTGTTTCCTTTACTGCTTGCTCAATATACAGATTGAACAACATCGGGGAGAGGCTACAACCCTGTCTTACTCCCTTCCCAACCACTGCTTCCCTTTCATGTCCCTCGACTCTTATAACTGCCATCTGGTTTCTGTACAAATTGTAAATAGCCTTTCGCTCCCTGTATTTTACCCCTGCCACCTTTAGAATTTGAAAGAGAGTATTCCAGTCAACATTGTCAAAAGCTTTCTCTAAGTCTACAAATGCTAGAAACGTAGGTTTGCCTTTCCTTAATCTTTCTTCTAAGATAAGTCGTAAGGTCAGTATTGCCTCACGTGTTCCAGTGTTTCTACGGAATCCAAACTGATCTTCCCCGAGGTTGGCTTCTACTAGTTTTTCCATTCGTCTGTAAAGAATTCGTGTTAGTATTTTGCAGCTGTGACTTATTAAGCTGATAGTTCGGTAATTTTCACATCTGTCAACACCTGCTTTCTTTGGGATTGGAATTATTATATTCTTCTTGAAGTCTGAGGGTATTTCGCCTGTTTCATACATCTTGCTCACCAGATGGTAGAGTTTTGTCAGGACTGGCTCTCCCACGGCCGTCAGTAGTTCCAATGGAATATTGTCTACTCCGGGGGCCTTGTTTCGACTCAGGTCTTTCAGTGCTCTGTCAAACTCTTCACGCAGTATCATATCTCCCATTTCATCTTCATCTACATCCTCTTTCATTTCCATAATATTGTCCTCAAGTACATCGCCCTTGTATAGACCCTCTATATACTCCTTCCACCTTTCTGCTTTCCCTTCTTTGCTTAGAACTGGGTTTCCATCTGAGCTCTTGATATTCATACAAGTCGTTCTCTTATCTCCAAAGGTCTCTTTAATTTTCCTATAGGCGGTATCTATCTTACCCCTAGTGAGATAGGCCTCTACATCCTTACATTTGTCCTCTAGCCATCCCTGCTTAGCCATTTTGCACTTCCTGTCGATCTCATTTTTGAGACGTTTGTATTCCTTTTTGCCTGTTTCACTTACTGCATTTTTATATTTTCTCCTTTCATCAAGTAAATTCAATATTTCTTCTGTTACCCAAGGATTTCTACTAGCCCTCGTCTTTTTACCTACTTGATCCTCTGCTGCCTTCACTACTTCATCCCTCAAAGCTACCCATTCTTCTTCTACTGTATTTATTTCCCCCATCCCTGTCAATTGCTCCCTTATGCTCTCCCTGAATCTCTGTACAACCTCTGGTTCTTTTAGTTTATCCAGGTCCCATCTCCTTAAATTCCCACCTTTTTGCAGTTTCTTCAGTTTTAATCTACAGGTCATAACCAATAGATTGTGGTCAGAGTCCACATCTGCCCCTGGAAATGTCTTACAATTTAAAACCTGGTTCCTAAATCTCTGTCTTACCATTATATAATCTATCTGATACCTTTTAGTATCTCCAGGGTTCTTCCATGTATACAACCTTCTTTCATGATTCTTAAACCAAGTGTTAGTTATGATTATGTTGTGCTCTGTGCAAAATTCGACCAGGCGGCTTCCTCTTTCATTTCTGTCCCCCAATCCATATTCACCTACTATGTTTCCTTCTCTCCCATTTCCTACACTCGAATTCCAGTCACCCATGACTATTAAATTTTCGTCTCCCTTCACAATCTGAATAATTTCTTTTATTTCATCATACATTTCTTCAATTTCTTCGTCATCTGCAGAGCTAGTTGGCATATAAACTTGTATTACTGTAGTAGGCGTGGGCTTCGTATCTATCTTGGCCACAATAATGCGTTCACTATGCTGTTTGTAGTAGCTTACCCGCATTCCTATTTTCCTATTCATTATTAAACCTACTCCTGCATTACCCCTATTTGATTTTGTGTTTATAACCCTGTAGTCACCTGACCAGAAGTCTTGTTCCTCCTGCCACCGAACTTCACTAATTCCCACTATATCTAGCTTCAACCTATCCATTTCCCTTTTTAAATTTTCTAACCTACCTGCCCGATTAAGGGATCTGACATTCCACGCTCCGATCCGTAGAACGCCAGTTTTCTTTTTCCTGATAACGACATCCTCTTGAGTAGTCCCCGCCCGGAGATCCGAATGGGGGACTATTTTACCTCCGGAATATTTTACCCAAGAGGACGCCATCATCATGTAATCATACAGTAAAGATTTACCGTAAGTAAGTGAAAACGTTGGTCACGGTAAATATTTATTACGTGTTTTTAGATGATTTTGTTTAAGAGTAGTAAGTGAAAGATCTTCGCGTAACAAACTATATCGATCGTTAGCGTGAATAACGTAAATAACCAACGATAGCTGTAGTTATTTCTGATTATAAAGTTATTTGCTGTGATTAAGAGGTTTTAATCATTAAAATTATGAATAACAACGCCATAGTCGGCGCAAGTTACGGGTTGTAACGTTCACTTTTTACTGAGATTTGTTGAGCTGTTGATGTCAATAGCAACCGACGTTACGGCTCATTGAACGATCGTATTTATGTTTCAAATAGCGTGCAGTGCGCACAAGATTTAATCAAATCCTAATTACTGTAACGAGAAATACCAATACTGAGGTATGTTGACCATTCACCACTTCAACCCATTTCAACTCTATTGACGAGTTTAGTATCGACAGAGCGTGTACGATGTAGTAAGGACATGTAAGCTGTGTACTTCCGTTATAGTCGGTTTCGTGGCTTGTGCG
This sequence comes from Schistocerca serialis cubense, assembly GCF_023864345.2. NCBI lineage: Eukaryota > Metazoa > Arthropoda > Insecta > Orthoptera > Acrididae > Schistocerca > Schistocerca serialis. Next base: position 505,066,851 of record NC_064644.1, on the reverse strand, counting down.
CAGTTCCTATTAGATTCACACGATTAAACATCTTGGACTAAAGTTTAACGATTTATATTAGAAATGGGTCAAGGTATCTCTAGTATTGAGGGCAGGGCTATTGTCAGTATACAGATTAGAGTCACGTCTCGCTACGTCACTCTACGTAGATCAACGTGGCGTAACACAGTACATTCTCTCGAATGGTATGTGGGGAAGGTGGACACTTAAATCTTTCCGTCGGAGCAGTGATTTCTCCTTTTTCATTACGATGTTTATTTCTCCCCGTGTAGGTGTGAGTCTACAAAATATTTTCGCACTCGCAGGAGAAAGTTGGTGGTTGAAATTTCTTGAACAGACCTTGCAGTGATGAAACACATCTTTATTTTAATTATTGCCACCGCAACTGGCTTATCATATCTGCGATAATACCAAACGAGCTGCCCTTCTTTGAACTTTATCGATGTCCTACGTCATTTCTGTCTGGTAGGGATCCCATAGCGGACATCAAAACCCTAGAAGAGGATGGAAAAAAGTAGTGTAGGCAGCGTCTTTAGCAGATTTGTTGCTTCTTCTAAGTGTTCTACCAATAAAACGCTGGCTTTGGTTCGTCTGCCCCACAACACTTTCTATGTGATGGCTCCAGTTTAAGATTGTCGTAATTGTACTCTCTAGGTATTTAGTTCAATTGGTGTGATTTACAGTGTAACATAAACTTGACGGAATACTTTCAGTGCTCATGTGGACGACCTCAACTTTTTATTGTTTAGAGTCACGTACCACTTTTCGCACTATAAAGCTATCTTGTCTAAATCATCTTGCCATTGATTTTTATCTTCTGATGACTTAACTACACTCCTGGAAATGGAAAAAAGAACACATTGACACCGGTGTGTCAGACCCACCATACTTGCTCCGGACACTGCGAGAGGGCTGTACAAGCAATGATCACACGCACGGCACAGCGGACACACCAGGAACCGCGGTGTTGGCCGTCGAATGGCGCTAGCTGCGCAGCATTTGTGCACCGCCGCCGTCAGTGTCAGCCAGTTTGCCGTGGCATACGGAGCTCCATCGCAGTCTCTAACACTGGTAGCATGCCGCGACAGCGTGGACGTGAACCGTATGTGCAGTTGACGGACTTTGAGCGAGGGCGTATAGTGGGCATGCGGGAGGCCGGGTGGACGTACCGCCGAATTGCTCAACACGTGGGGCGTGAGGTCTCCACAGTACATCGATGTTGTCGCCAGTGGTCGGCGGAAGGTGCACGTGCCCGTCGACCTGGGACCGGACCGCAGCGACGCACGGATGCACGCCAAGACCGTAGGATCCTACACAGTGCCGTAGGGGACCGCACCGCCACTTCCCAGCAAATTAGGGACACTGTTGCTCCTGGGGTATCGGCGAGGACCATTCGCAACCGTCTCCATGAAGCTGGGCTACGGTCCCACACACCGTTAGGCCGTCTTCCGCTCACGCCCCAACATCGTGCAGCCCGCCTCCAGTGGTGTCGCGACAGGCGTAAATGGAGGGACGAATGGAGACGTATCGTCTTCAGCGATGAGAGTCGCTTCTGCCTTGGTGCCAATGATGGTCGTATGCGTGTTTGGCGCCGTGCAGGTGAGCGCCACAATCAGGACTGCATACGACCGAGGCACACAGGGCCAACACCCGGCATCATGGTGTGGGGAGCGATCTGCTACATTGGCCGTACACCACTGGTGATCGTCGAGGGGACACTGAATAGTGCACGGTACATCCAAACCGTCATCGAACCTATCGTTCTACTATTCCTAGACCGGCAAGGGAACTTGCTGTTCCAACAGGACAATGCACGTCCGCATGTATCCCGTGCCACACAACGTGCTCTAGAAGGTGTAAGTCAACTACCCTGGCCAGCAAGATCTCCGGATCTGTCCCCCATTGAGCATGTTTGGGACTGGATGAAGCGTCGTCTCACGCGGTCTGCACGTCCAGCACGAACGCTGGTCCAACTGAGGCGCCAGGTGGAAATGGCATGGCAAGCCGTTCCACAGGACTACATCCAGCATCTCTACGATCGTCTCCATGGGAGAATAGCAGCCTGCATTGCTGCGAAAGGTGGATATACACTGTACTAGTGCCGACATTGTGCATGCTCTGTTGCCTGTGTCTATGTGCCTGTGGTTCTGTCAGTGTGATCATGTGATGTATCTGACCCCAGGAATGTGTCAATAAAGTTTCCCCTTCCTGGGACAATGAATTCACGGTGTTCTTATTTCAATTTCCAGGAGTGTAGATGGTAACGACAGCATCATCTGCATACAATGTAAGAGGGCTGCTCAGATCATCTGCTGTAGACTCCCTATAAATTAGAAACAGAAAGGGGCCTATAACATCATTGGAAACGCCAAAGATGTATCGGTGTGTTCTGTGCATCTTTCCAGTCTTTAGGCGCAGATATTTCGCTGAGCGAGCGGTTGTATATGATGGCTAAATATGTCATACCTCGAACGGAACCTAACTAATATGCAGTCCGGACCGAAAGACTTGCCTTTATTAAGCGATTTAAGTTGATTCACTACTACAAGGATCTCTACTACTAAATTAATAATGTTGGCAGCTGTTATTGATTTGAATTCTGAAATATTCACTGCGTCTTCTTTGGTGAAGGAATTTCGGAGAATCGTGTTTAGTAACAGCGGTTTAGATGCACTATCATCGGTAACATTGTCATTGCTATAGCGTAATGAAGGTATTGAATGGTCTTGCAGCTGTTGTACGTTACATACTATCAGAATCTATTTAAGTTTTCTGCCAGATTTCGAGGCAAATTGTCGTTGTGGAAACTGTTAAAAGCATCTCTCATTGAATTCAGCGTTACACTTCGAGCTCCTCTAGAACTTTGTCAATCTTGCGGGTTTTGCTTTCTTGTAAATCTGGCATGTTTTTTTAGTTTCTTCTGCAACAGCATCCTGACCTGTTTTGTGTAACACGGGGGATCGGTTTCGTCTCTTATTAATTTATATGGTACGAACTTTTCAACTGCCATCAATTGTATTTAACTGATTTTAAGCCGCAGCTGGTCTGCTCTACAAAAGAATTGTTTTATTTAAAATTTTGTGGCGCTCTCTCCTTTGTGGTACGAGAGCCTAGATAGCCTGCACGTAAATGCGGCACTATGGATTGTGTGCTGAAATTTTGTTCTGGAGATATAAACTTTATAACTGGATTACATAATGATTTTCACTTTTGTACTTGAGCTGTAATAATTCGTAATCAACTTTGAGACATTCTACAGCGATCCTATGCCAATTATACTTGCTGGTAATTCGAACGATGGAAAAACCTGGAACAGTGGTTGCCTTATTTATCCCACTTACTGAAAAGAGGAGTAAGAACATCCTGGTCACTTGGTCAATTTCAGTGTATACATAGTGTAAGTAGGTAATCGTCGAAAAATTTTATTTCAGTTTTGTGATCGCAAGACTTATTATTCCTAAGTAGTGCATATTTTCCAGATCTACTGTTGCAAATAATTTCAGTGTAAAATATTTGATCAAGTGAACATCCGCAACTGAGTAGCACATTCATGGAATAAAAATCCTCTTCAGTTGCCAGTAATTTATTAATTTATTCCACGACCGATTTCGAAGAATAAAGCTTCAGCTTCAGATGCCAGCATATAACTGTGGAAACATAAATGTGTGGCTGGCGGGCCAGTCAGTCATGGGAAATCACATCCACGTCAGACAAACGCATGGGAGCGTAGGTCCAGCAGCCACAGTGGCCGCCTGGACAGCACGACACGGAAATAACTAGTGCAGAAGGCCTAGAAACCAGCTGACCGCGGCAGCGGACCCGCTTTCAAACAGTACAGATTTGTAGAGAAATGGAAAAAAAAACTGTTATAAGTCAGCCTCGGTGAAGATCAGTTTGGATTTTAGAGAAATGTAGAGACAAGCGAGACAATACTGACCCTACAACTTATCGTAGAAGAAAGGTTGAAGAAAAGCAAATCTACGTTTATAACGGTATATTGATAATTTTTACTTATGGACCGTCTGACAGCAACTGAATAAAACACAATTTTAGTGCCATACGCGTTTCGCCTTTATTTTCTGCAAAGCATCATTAGTGGCAGGTTGCGTGGACAGTTTCTTACATATTACGCTCCTGTTGCATTTTTGGTGTTGTTCTTCTTCTTATGAATGCCGATTTGCGGTTATTTTCCCACATACCACAGCATTATGAACTGAACGCTTGTTTCAATGCAATGTTTTGGTTTCTGCTGCCGACTGTCAAAACAGAAACCAAAACATTGCATTGAAACAAGCGTTCAGTTCATAATGCTGTGGTATGTGGGAAAATAACCGCAAATCGGCATTCATAAGAAGAAGAACAACACCAAAAATGCAACAGGAGCGTAATATGTAAGAAACTGTCCACGCAACCTGCCACTGATGATGCCTTGCAGAAAATAAAGGCGAAACGCGTATGGCACTAAAATTGTGTTTTATTCAGTTGCTGTCAGACGGTCCATAAGTAAAAATTATCAATATATCGTAATATTACGCGCAACTGAGGAAGACAGGACCAAAAATGTTGAAGATGTCTACGTTTATAACATTTGTAGATTTATAGAAAGCTCTTGAGAACAATGACTGGATTACATTCTTTGAAATTTGGAAGAAGCAGGGATAAAATACAGTAAGCAAAAAGTTATTTACAACTTGTACAGAAACAGTTATAAGAGTAGAAAGCCATTAAGAGGAGCAGAAGTTGAGAAGGCAGTGAGGCAGGCTTGTAGCCTATCGCTGATGTTATTCGGTCCGTACGTTGAGCAAGCTGTGAAGGACACCAAGGAGAAACTTGGGCAGGGAATTGCAGTTCAGCGAGAGAGAGAGAGAGAGAGAACTTTGAGGTCTGCCGATGAGAATGTAATTGTATCCGAGACAGCAAAGGATTTGGAAGAACAGTTGAACGAGATGGATAGTGTGGTGGAAAGAGATTAAAAGATTAACGTCAGTAAAAGCGAAAACGACGTTAATGTGATGTGGCCAAATTACATGCAACATATCTTTTTTTCTGGGCCAATTTCTATTGGAAAACTTCGGAATTTGTTGGGAATATTTCCGCTTTACCCCCTGTAGTTTCATGAAGTTCCGACAGGTGGCTATTTGTAACCTTCAAAATGGCGTCTGTAATGGAGGTGCATTCGAAGCAGAGAGCTGTCACTGACTTTCTTTTGGCGGAAAACCAGAGCATCGCAGATATTCATAAGCGCGTGCAGAATGTCTACAGAGGCCTGGTAGTCAACAAAAGCACGCTGAATCGTTCGGCGAGGCGTCTGTCATCATCGCAACAAGGTCGCACAGACCTGTCCCATCTCCCACGTGTTGGCCGGCCGTACACGGCTGAGTGTCTTGCTGTGTCGGAACATGCGGACACTATCATTCGAGGTGATCGACGGATTACGAGGGTGAGTGAAATGAAAACCTTAAATTTGTAGTAACAATTCGAAATTTCACGCCGTTATCCTGTAAGTTGGTAAGCGTGCTAAAAACAGCGTGCAGAATGGCCTGTAGGTGCAGCATAGTGCAGATGCACACATACCGTCGCAATATCAGTATAAAGATGGCCGCCCCACTTGCGACTTGCACCAGGGAAGAACGGCGTTCTGTTATTCGGTTTTTGCGTAGTGAAGGTATGAAACCTATTGAAATTCATCGACGAATGAAGGTTCAGTACGGTGATGTATGTTTGTCACAACAGCAAGTCTACGAATGGAGTAGGAAGTTCGCAAATGGTGTGACTTCAGTGGAATATGCTCCTCGTCCAGGTCAGGCACAACGAGTTGTGACTCCACAGAACATAGCAGTAGCTGAAGCCATAGAGAAGGAAAACCGCCGAGTGACAGTAAATGACATTGCAGCATGTTTACAGATTAGTCATGGGTCAGCACGCCACATTGTGCATGATGTGTTCCAGTTTCACAAAGTGTCTGGAAGATGGGTGCCACGGCAGCTGACTCCTGAAATGAGAGAACGACGTGTTGATGCTTGTGAAGAGCTTCTTCGGCGCTTTAAACGAGAAGGTGATGGCTTCCTTGCAAGAATCGTTACTGGGGACGAAACCTGGGTTCACTTCCACCAACCGGAAACGAAGAGAGCGAGCAAGGAATGGCGCCATTCCTCATCACCAAAACCAAAGAAGTTTCGAACAGAACCATCAGCAGGGAAGGTTATGCTGAATCTCTTTTGGGACGAAAAAGGCATCATTTTGGAGCATTACATGCCTAGAGGGACCACTGTCACCAGTGCGTCATACACAGATCTCCTAAAAGATCATCTGTGGCCTGCAATCAAACCACAGTGACGTGGATTGCTGTCAGCAGGTGTCCTTTTGCAACATGACAATGCAAGGCCCCACACTGCCAGTACAACAGTTGCAGAAATCACGTACCTGCATTTTGAGTGTCTTCCTCATCCACCATACTTACCGGACCTTGCCCCAAGTGATTTACATATGTTTGGATCACTCAAAGATGCAACGGGAGGAAAGAAGTTCATTTATGATGAAGAGATACGCCACACGGTGCATGTGTGGCTGTGTGGACTATCAAAACAATTTTTTTCTAAAGGAATTTATGCACTTTGTAAGCGCTGGAGGACTGGAGGACTCGCATTGAGCGTGGGGGAGATTATGTTGAAAAGTGATACAGCTCTGTCCCACTTCTGCTCAATAAATAATATTTAAAAAAATATTTAAGGTTTTCATTTGACTCACCCTCGTACAATCAAATAGCTCGCTGCACAATTGGACATCTCTGCTGGTATTGCTGACACACTCGTCCACCAGTTGGGGTACTCAAATGTGTGTGCCCGCTGTGTTCGTCGCCGCCTAAAAGAACACCGCAAAGAGCAACGAAGGATTATCTGTGCGGAATTGTTTGCGCATTAGGAGGCTGACGGTGACAACATTTTGTCGAACATCATCACAGGCGATGAAACATGGTTCAATCACTTCGAACCGGAAACATGACGGCAATCCATAGTGTAGTCCCTCTGATGAAAAAGTTCAAAGCCGACCCTAAGCTGGTAAAGTCATGGCGACGGTATTATGGGACTCTGAAAGAGTTATTCTGGATGATGTCCATCATGGTGCAACGATCAACTCTGGAGTGTATTGTGCTGCCCTCAACAAATTGAAGAAACGGTTTTAGCGTGTGTAGCGTGTATACAAACTTCTTCTCTGAGATACTGCAAGGCCTGACATAAGTCTGCGCATCCGACAGGAGCTCACAAAACCTCACTGGACTGTCCTTCCTCATCCACCCTACATGTTGGATCTGGCAACTTCCTCCTGTTTGGCCCAATGAGCGATGCACTCCACAGGAAGCATTACGTGGATGACTGGGAGATAATTGATGCAGCAAGACGTTCGTTCCGACGTCGACCAGTACAGTGGTACGATGCGGGTATACATGCCCTCCTTGTAAGATGGCGTAAAGCTGTCGCATTGACCGGAGATTTTGTTGAAAAGCAAGGTTTTGCAGTCAAAAGAGCGGAAATAGTATTGAGCCGTGCATGGCTCGTGTTCGTGCCATCTCTCATTTAACATCCTGTTTTTGCCGTACTGCCACCTCGTTACGTTAGTTTCAATTACTTGTGTCACTGAGTTTCTGCTTTGCCTGCCCGTGAGCGGCAGCAGCAGCGTTTATCGATATAAGCCCTGCCGTATTATCTTTGCGGGACTGCTATTACCTCCCGGTTGCCGTGTGTCGACTAGTCAGTTGGAGTGTGCCTGCAATTAGTTTGGATCTGGCAGTGTTTGAGTTGGCACACGGCACGAGTTCAGTCGGGGCGCGGCAGCAGTGAGGTCCGGACCGCCATGACTCGACCGACGGTTGCTGACACACATGGCAGTGGCGACGATTTTGGTTGGTCGTCGGTCGGTCGTCTTGCCGGACGACGTGTATTTGGCCGGTGATCGCTTATGGGTTGGCTGTGTGTGCCAACTCGTGATTCGTCCCTGTTATTGTACAGTCACTGCTGTTAGCATTGTCTAGTTCTTCGTGCAGTGTTCGTGAAACTGTGTAGTTTGTGTGATTTTGATGGACAAGTTATTTTAAATGTTGTCGGCGTACTGGCTCTGAGCAATCGGTCGGTTGGCGTGAAGCAGCGAGGAATTCTCGGCAGGGCGTGGTTTGGCCGGGGCCGCTGGCGGTCTCTACGCGGTGTCGAAGTGTGGCGCTGTTCCCATTGCTACGAGGCCCGTGGCTCACCGACCTTGGACACGAAAGTTGAGTTTTGATTTAACCTACCAGCAAGTCAAGACTGTTCACATTGTGTCGTCTGGAGTTCGTTGTCAGCTGTTGGGATATTCCCGCGAGCAACAACGTGGTTTTGAAGTTGGAAAATTCTAGCCACCCTCCGGCGGAGTTTCACTGTATTTCGTTATTTGAATTTAAGTGCACCAGCGGAGTCTTCTGCCTTGTGGCCGTTAACGTTCCGGTTACATGGCCTGGGCGTTGACGTAAATTTCAGGCAGTGTCCTTTCCTCACCGTGTTGTTGCTGTCCAGCACGGTGTGTAGTATGACAGCTCCGTGTATGATTGGTTGTGGGCGCCAATATCTTCTACATTGTTCCGTTGAACTCCCTGTTGTGCCCTGGTCGGGTGAAGTGGAAGTTATCTTGTCGGTGGGTCCGTTGACTGTCAGTCGGTTGGGTTGTCGTCGGATCGTGAATGGTTGGTCTGACTGCCTGTCCCACCTAAGCGAGCATTAGCGTTGGAATTACAGACCGGCCCGCGAACATCTGGGTGCCGTTGTGTGTACTGCCCCTTTTTTTAAAAATTTCTTCTTGTTGTTTGTACTTGTATGGCTTCTAGCCGATTTTGGTTCTAAACTAGAGTTGTTTTCCTCTTAAGACATTCAGCCTAGTTTAAAGTACTGTTTCATGTAAGCCCTCTGGCATTTAAAAAATTTTAATGTTGTTGAATTTTTCTACGGCCTTCATTCGATTTTGAGTTTCAGTTGTTTGTTCTTAAAGCCTTCAGCCTAAATTGAAGAACTGTTTCACGTAAGGCCTTTGGTATTAAAAAAAATAATGTTTTGGAGTTTTAAGTGTTCGGTCTTCAGCCGTTTGATTTTAATTAGTTTACTTCAGCCTAACTAAAGAACTGTTTTAAGATAAGGATTGCCTTTCAAATCTCTATTTATGCTTGTGTTTTAAGTTATTGGCTTTCAGCCGTTTTTAAATTAAAGTGGCTTTCAGCCGGTAATTATGTCCCAAAGTTTAAAACTGTGTTTAAAAAAAATTCTTTTTTGGGCTCTTGTAGTGTTTGATCAAATAATAAAGTTGTATGTTCGAGTGTAACTGACAGCCCCTTATTTTGACCCCTTTCCACAATTCATACTATCTGTCCTGTCCTGCGGGTTATCAGGGCGTCTCGTGAATAAAACACCTCTCGTAAATCGGGCGATGCGCAGGGAATTAAACTATGAGGTGCACCGCTAAAAGGAATAGAAGTGCTTTGCTATTTGGGCAGCAAGGTAACTGATGATGGTCGGAGCAGAGAGGATAAAAAATGCAGACTGGTAGTAACAACAAAAGCATTTCTGGAAAAGAGGAATTTGTTAAAAACTAATGTAAATCTAAGTGTTAGGAAGGTTTTATGAAGATATTTTATTTATCAGAATTTAGTTCAAGCGAAACGGTGGCGAAGGAATGCTAGTTCCTTTCTCGTTTAGGGTATTCGTGCCCATATAGTTGACCTTAATTGAGAGAGAGACTGTGGCACCCACCGGAGCGAGGCTGCACCAGCGGTTGTTTCCTCTCCCTGTCAAGTTGCTGCAGAAACATATTGGTTAACTGCGAATACGTATTGCGGTAAGGCATCCGAGTTAACAAACAGCACGATGGGCAACTCTACGGGATTATAGCATTAAATTAGACACATCCAGCATTACATAACAAAATTTTACACAATAAGACTTAGTTTTTAAGGCCTGTCATCGGCTTTGTCCGTCAGCTTATGTATGTCCTTAAGTTCACCAGTAAAGCCACGCACTGTGCACTCGATCTCGTGCTCACTCGACTGGTTGAGTCCACACTCCCACTGAGGGTCGTTTGATTGGTCCTATGTTCTCATCATATCCCTACATCTCCCGACGCCTGCCCCCCTTCGGTTTAAGGTAGTCCATACGCTTCTCGAAATGTTAAAGCCGTCTATTGGTATGTCTGGATTATCAACCAGGCTCCTGTTCTTGACTCTGCTTCTACTTCTCAGTGTTTTCCATTCCTGCCCAGAAGGGGAACACTTCTTCACGTGTTCGCCTTAGGGGTAACTTTAATTTCAAACGGTTTTTTGGGTCAGGTCCTGCTGTGTAGGAAGATTTGGGTTCGATAGTATCTCTGAATAGTAACTGACTTCTTTTGAAATGTGGTGGAGCTATATTAGTTACTATGGGTAGCCAATCAGTAACTGTAGGTCTAAGAATCCCAAATATTATTCTCATTGCTTCTCTTAGTTGAGTATACGTGCTGCAACGTACAGAGCCCATGTTGAGGATACAAAACAAATACCGAAATCTAGAAATACCGGCCGACCGTGGTGGCCGAGCGGTTCTAGGCGCTAAAGTCTGGAACGGCGCGACCGCTATGGTCGCAGGTTCGAATCCTGCCTCATGCATGGTTAGTTAGGTATAAGCAGTTCTAAGTTCTAGGGGACTGATGACCTCAGAAGTTAAGTCCCATAGTGCTCAGAGCCATTTGAACTAGAAATACCAATATTTCCGAACTCCTCGGGGTATGATGCGAATACCTTGCGAACTTCGGCGATGGCACTGGTATATAGCGTGGCCGAGTTTTGTGCACCTGTATGAGCCAAGCGTGCACACGTATCAAAAATCGATACTCAACTAAGAAAAGCAATGAGAATTCGGTTGCATATCTTGGACGAGAACACATCGCAGATAGTAGGAGTGCGGCAGTTTCCTCCATTTTGGTGTGTAGGAATTGGCCTCCATCACCTTGAGGACACCCTTCTGTTAAGCCTGTCCGGATTGGTCAGAATGTTTCTTGTTAGGAAACGCGCAGCAACGACGGTGTTTGCTTTCGTGCCATCAAGCTGTTTCTCCCCGCGAGAATCCGGCACCGCGACTCGACTGACTGCTGTGTGGTAAGCTCTGTTATTCGTTTCCTGTCTATGTGCACTGAACTCGTGCCTAGTAATTCTCAGTTTCTTGATTCATTTCAGTCAAACATTCCTCGCTCTCTCGTCGGGCTGGACCTGTTCTTTAAATTTATTATTTTTTGAAATTAAACTATCAATTAGGCCGTGAAACACCTAGAAGGAGAAGAAATTCGACGTCTTCACGGCCCAGCAACTAAAGATTAGCAGGTAAGTGCTACTACCTGTCTGACAAGGAAACGGTGATAGGCATTGATTTCCCGTTTCATTCAATACAGAATAGTTGCTACAATTTGTCTGGAGTGCAGTCTTATATGAAGTGAAATGTGGACGACAAATTATTCGGACAAGAAGTGTACAAAAAGTTTCGAAATGTTGTACTACAGAAGAAAGTTGATGATTAAATGTGTGCTTGGAGTAACTAATAATGAGGCAGAGAATCGACGTGGGCGCAAAGAAATTTTTGGTGCAAATTGACTAAAATAAGGGATCGGTTGATAGGACACATTCTGAGACACCAAGGAACTGTCAGTTTGGTAATAGGAAGCAGGTGGTGTGTATGGAGGGAAGGGGGGATTTGTAGAGGAGGATCAAGTCTTCAGTGCCATAAGCAACTTCAAATGAATGTAGGTTGCAGTAGTTATGCAGAGATGAAGAGCTTGCACGGGGTAAACTAGCATCGGGAGCTGCATCAAACCAGTCTTGAGACTGGGGATCACAACAACAAAATATTATACAGAACTAAAATAATACATTTACAAAAATATGAGAACATATTCCTGAATAGTTTCCGCAGTTCATCATTGCTATCTTAAGGCGGACCTCTCATGGTTACATGTACCGTGCTAGCCTCACATTCTACCCTGCCACACAGCCAGACGTACCAGTGCAGTATAGGTTTTCAGAAGGTGAGATATTAATTAGTGATACGCAGTGGAAACTAATCAGTAGCAAGTGCACCCAGAGTCATTTGTTGGAAAGTTGATTGGCTGATTGGGGAGAGGACCAGACAGCGAGGTCATAGATCCCATCGGATTAGGGAAGGATGGGGAAGGAAGTCGGCCGTGTCCTTTCAAAGGAACCATCACAGCATTTACCTGAAGCGATTTAGGGAAATGATGAGAAACTTAAATCAGAATGGCCGGACGTGGGTTTGAACCGTCGTCCCACCGAATGCAAGTCCAGTGTGGTCATCACTGCGCCACCTCGCCCGGTTAGCGCTGGGTTCTAAAAGCTTTCAGCTGCGTTGTACCTTCATTTGGAGATGTTTCTTTGTTGTATTACCAGCCGGTGACAAAAAATACTACGAGGGTCTGTCAGAAGGTAACGCCTCCTATTTTTTTAATTTTTTTGTTTCACAAGGTAAATGAATGCCTTCTACATAGATAACAGCCATAACATTCACAATTAATTTGTCTGTTTTCAGTATAATCATCATCTGTTTTGTCTACAGTTTTTTTTCGCCTAGAAACTAGAGAATTTGTATCTGTGCGGTAAAATTCGTGGTCCTGCTTCCTCAGCTACTGTTACAGAGAACTTTTCAATATCTCTATATCTTAAAGGATGCCCCCGATGAGTTTCTTTTAGTGGGCCGAACAGACGGAAATCCAGTAGTGCAATGGCATATCACTTGGTCAACACGCTGGGGGTGGGTTGAAATCACTGCAGTCGCTAGTTGGCAGCTGCGCGTTGAATCAATGACTTGTATTTATTTATACATCTTTAAACATGTATACATGCAACCGGCGTCATCATATAAAATGTATATACACATACAGCTGTAACATTACAGTGATTTCTCGTGGATCCTTACGTGATTGTATTACAAGGAGGGCTTTATGTCAGTTACTACAGTAGGAAACTACATTGTTATACAACTGGTCACTGTTTGCAAATCTAATACAGTATACAACAATGAATTAGTATATCACGTTAATATCTTTATATAATCTGAAAATAACTATAATAATCATAAACTTTATCTCTATATTGCCTAATATAGTATCTCACAGTGAATCGACATTAGTTAAATATTGCAATCTACAGGGTTATTAAAAATGATTGAAGCGATTTCACAGCTCTACAATAACTTTATTATTTGAGATATTTTCACAATGCTTTGCACACACATACAAAAACTCAAAAAGTTTTTTTAGGCATTCACAAATGTTCGATATGTGCCCCTTTAGTGATTCGGCAGACATCAAGCCGATAATCAAGTTCCTCCCACACTCGGCGCAGCATGTCCCCATCAATGAGTTCGAAAGCATCGTTGATGCGAGCTCGCAGTTCTGGCACGTTTCTTGGTAGAGGAGGTTTAAACACTGAATCTTTCACATAACCCCACAAAAAGAAATCGCATGGGGTTAAGTCGGGAGAGCGTGGAGGCCATGACATGAATTGCTGATCATGATCTCCACCACGACCGATCCATCGGTTTTCCAATCTCCTGTTTAAGAAATGCCGAACATCATGATGGAAGTGCGGTGGAGCACCATCCCGTTGAAAGATGAAGTCGGCGCTGTCGGTCTCCAGTTGTGGCATGAGCCAATTTTCCAGCATGTCCAGATACACGTGTCCTGTAAAGATTTCTTCGCAGAAGAAAAAGGGGCCATAAACTTTAAACCGTGAGGCATCCAGAAGCTTTAAACTGCGCATACCATCGCCGAATGGAGTTAGCAGTTGGTGGATCTTTGTTGAACTTCGTCCTGAAGTGTCGTTGCACTGTTATGACTGACTGATGTGAGTGCATTTCAAGCACGACATATGCTTTCTCGGCTCCTGTCGCCATTTTGTCTCACTGCGCTCTCGAGCGCTCTGGCGGCCGAAACCTGAAGTGCGGCTTCAGCCGAACAAAACTTTACGAATTTTTTCTACTATCTGTAGTGTGTCGTGACCATACGTCAATGAATGGAGCTACAGTGAATTTATGAAATCGCTTCAATCATTTGTAATAGCCCTGTATATTTTTGCATACTCCAAAAACTCCAAGCCACATATTGTACATTCTTCAAAATCCTTCATTTTATGAAAAGCTTCACTTTTTAGTCGCTTTGTTATTACGCTTTTAAATTTATTTAGGGGTACTGAGTGGGCATTTTTAGTTAGTATGTTAAAATATGGGTAACCAAGATGTTGATAGCTGTTGTGGACCTTTGCTAGTCTGGATTGTGGCTTGTCAATTGTATGTCTATGTCCAGTGTTATGATCGTGTATTGACACCCTAAGGTCAAAAATATTCAGGTTTTCTTTGGTGTAAATAGGAAACTATTAACACATGAACTAAGAGCTGACATAATATTCATTTCCTTGAAGTATTGTCTACACGAGTCTCATGGTGTGAGTCGCGCAATGCATCTGATGGCATTTTCTTTGCCTTTTAAATACAGTCTTACATCTGGGTGAGTTTCCCCACAGCAAAATTCCATATGTCAGATGGGAACTGAAGAAGGCAATGTATGCATACAGTAATATGCTGACGTCCACCGTAGCATCTCTATACACCTCCTTCAGTCTTTCATGGGCGTTTCACCTTCTGCTGTAAGGAATTCGATCATAGATTGCCGTCTTATACATACGTCACTGTCTGCCATTTTCTAAACTTATACAGTGCTGCCATCTGTTGATGTAGGGCGCTGTTGGTGTGAACTGTAGGAGGAGGATTGTGGAAGCTCGTCATATGCGTCACTACTACATTATCAACTTAATGAAGGAGAAATAAAAAAAAAAGGAACGTAACTTACCTGGCAACAAAAATAATGTGTACAAGCTTGGGGCTTCGGCTTCGAAAACCCATATCGATGATGCTTCATTGAATGGTTCGCACGCCGCTTCTTGTTGACGGCCCAGCCTTGAAATCTGCAACAATTTGCTGAAGGGTTGCACTTCCGTCACGGTGAACGATTCTTTTTAGTCGTCTTTGGTCCCTTTCTTGCAGGATCTTTTTCCGGCGCAGCGATGTCGGAGAGAAGACGTTTTACCGGATTCCTGATATTCATAGTACACTTCATCGCTACCTCGGAGATGCAGAGTCCCGTCGCTCGTGCGCCGACTATAACACCACGTTCAAACTCACTTAAATCTTGGTAACCTGCCTTTGTAGGGGCAGTAATCGATCTAACAACTGCGCCTGACACTTGTTGTCTTATATAGGCGTTGCCGACCGCAGATCCGTATTCTGCCTGTTTACATATCTCTGTATTTCAATACGCATGACTATACCAGTTTCTTTGGTGCTTCAGAGTATCTTTGAATAAAAATGTCATTTCCGTTCGTCTCAAGGCGCATTTCTTTCAGTTACCTTCTGTACTGTACTGCAGCAGTTCTGTCTATGTATGGTTAAAACACCGGGTGATCAAAAAGTCAGTATAAATTTAAAAACTGAATAAATCACGGAATAATGTAGATAGAGAGGTAAAAATTGACACACATGCTTGGAATGACTTGGGGTTTTATTAGAACCAAAAAACACCCCATATTGCTAGACGCGTGAAAGACCTCTTGCGCGCGTCGTTTGGTGATGATCGTGTGCTCAGCCACCACTTTCGTCATGCTTGGCCTCCCAGGTCCCCAGACCCCAGTCCGTGCGATTATTGGCTTTGTGGTGACCTGAAGTCGCAAGTGTATCGTGATCGACCGACATCTCTAGGGGTGCTGAAAGACAACATCCGACGCCAATGCCTCACCGTAACTCCGGACATGCTTTACAGTGCTGTTCACAACATTATTCCTCGACTACAGCTATTGTTGAGCGATGATGGTGGACATTTTGAGCATTTCCAATAAAGAACATCATCTTTGCTTTGTCTTACTTTGTTATGCTACGGTCGCAGGTTCGAATCCTGCCTCGGGCATGGATGTGTGTGATGTCCTTAGGTTAGTTAGGTTTAAGTAGTTCTAAGTTCTAGGGACTGATGACCACAGATGTTAATTCCCATAGTGCTCAGAGCCATTTGAACCATTTACTTTGTTATGCTAATTATTGCTATTCTGATCAGATGAAGCGCCATCTGTCGGACATTTTTTGAACGTTTGTATTTTTTTGGTTCTAGTAAAACCCCATGTCATTCCAAGCATGTGTGTCAATTTGTACCTCTTTATCTACATTATTCCGTGATTTATTCAGTTTTCAAACTAATAGTGACTTTTTGATCACCCATTATGTTTCATTCTGTATAGGAGACCTTCAAGGATGTAGAACATGTCATAATTTTAGATAACTATGTAACGCATACCATGCAACGGCACAAACTGTGTACGTCGTAAGGGGGAAACGACGCACATGCTGTCAAGGACGAACTCTGATAGTGGAGAGTATTACTACGACGTACTTTCCTGGGTTCCATTCCACTCACCCATCGGCAGTCCTCACATACAGACTCCGTAGAAACTGACATTCAGTGGTCACGATTGCCTCAACGATTTATCTCGTTTACTGAGTTAACAATCTGCTCAAGGAGACGTGTTTCCTCTTTTGCTTTCTTTCCTTTACGCGGGAGATGAGAGTTCGAGGTGTTTGCAGGAACTGCTGCGTGCAGGCTGGCGCTCCTGTGGTACAGATGGAACGCGGGAAACCGGTTCCCGGTTTGTCCGGCCGAGGAAGACGTAAACAGCAGCGAGGGAATCGGCGCTCCCGCTCCAGTTTCGGCAGCGGAGAAAGCTGGCGAGAGTCGGGGGCGCACGTCTCCAGTGATGCAAGGTATCCAGCGAGGCGTTGTGTGTTCCACTGTCCTCCAGTCTACCTCTGCTGCAGTAGGCCGTCCTCGGCAGTTTGTATGCGCATAGCGACTTCTCGTGTCTACTAATACAATGCACGGCTAATTTAGAGTGTTCAGATAGGATTATCACCGCTGTAAAGGGTGTCCTTTTATCTTGACCACCACAAATTCGCCCCTGGAAATGTGAAAAAAAAGCAATTGTTGTTTAGCTACTACGGGGACATTAACCAAATGAATGCCTTTCATGTACCTTTATTCGTTACGATTGTATGAACAACAAACAGTATGTCTTTTTTTAAATAGTATGCAATATGTTTTATTCAGTAAATGGGGTTCACGTGAGTTGGCGCCAGTACATACTATCATGGCTCAAATGGTTCAAATGGCTCTGAGCACTATGGGACTCAACTGTTGAGGTCAGTAGTCCCCTAGAACTTAGAACTAGTTAAACCTAACTAACCTAAGGACATCACACACAGCCATGCCCGAGGCAGGATTCGAACCTGCGACCGTAGCGGTCTCGCGGTTCCAGACTGCAGTGCCAGAACCGCGCGGCCACTTCGGCCGGCCATACTATCATGGTGTGAGTGTAATTGAAATGCAAAAGTGATGGTAGGAGCCGGCCGGTGTGGCCGAGCGGTTCTAGGCGCTTCAGTCTGGAACCGTGCGACCGCTGCGGTCGCAGGTCCGAATCCTGCCTCGGGCATGGATGTGTATGTTGTCCTCAGGTTAGTTAGGTTTAAGTAGTTCTAAGTTCTAGGGGACTGATGACCTCAGATGTTAAGTCCCATAGTACTCAGAGCCTTTTTTTATGGTAGGAATAAGAAGAGTTCCTTACATTTCGACGTAGTCCCGTTTTAGGTCAGTGACCCTTTTCCATTGGTTTTTCCTGCAGGCACATGAGCAGTTCTGGCAGCTCTGGAAAATGCTATTCTATGGCGATTGTTACCTCTTCATAGGACACGAAAAGTTTTCAAATTACAAATTTTATTAGTTTCGTGAATAGTTGGGAGACAGACGTTGTCAGTATCGTAAATATGAGTGATGTTCGAAAAGTCCCTTCCTAACATCACCGAGTGAGTTGGCGTCGTCATTAGCACTCTGGACTTGCATTTGGGAGGAAATCGGTTCACATCCACATTCGACCATCAACATACCAGTACATACTATCATGACGTGAGTGTAACTGAAATGCAAAACTGATCGTTTATAGGAATGAGAAGAGTATTTCTCGGCAAAACTGATCGTATATAGGAATGAGAAGAGTGTTTCTCGATCAGACAATAACAGACTGTTTATTTACTAAAAAAAGTCCTTGCTTTTCGACGTAGTCCAGTTTCCATTGGCTTTTCCTGCAGATAGATGTGCAATTCTGACAGCTCTGGAAAATACTATTCTGTGGCGATTGTTAACTTCTTCATAGGACACAAAAAGTTTTCAAATTACAAATTTGTAAGTTGGGAGTCAGACGTTGATCAATATCGTAAATATGAGTGATGTTCGAAAAGTCCCTTCCTAACATCACCGAGTGCGTTGGCGCTGTCGTTAGCACACTGGACTCGCATTTGGGAGGAAATCGGTTCACATCCACATTCGACCATCAACATTAAGGTTATCAGTGATTTTCCTTAATCGTTGCAGGTAAATTCACGGTTAATTCCTTTAAAAGGGCACGGCCGATTTCTTTCCTCTTCCTTGAAACAATCCGATCTTGGCTCTTTCTCTAATGACATCGATGTCGACGGGGCATTAAACTCTATACTTCCTTCTTCCCTAAGATCCTCCAGCTTTCCACTCACCAAATCAGCTTTGAGAGCAGATCCATTGTCCTTTTTTTCCTTTGGAGTCCACGCCTACTCTTGCGTATTTTTTATTAAATCTGAAGAAATACTCTATATAAATGATATTTTTCTTCTGAAATGTCCAGCACAGTTAGACATTTGAAATTATTAGAGGTCCCCTAAAATATTAAAGCCGAGTCACTGTGCCTCCGAGTGATGCCTACGAAGAGTCCAGAGCTGGCCTACGATGCCTACGGAGCCCTGGTCTCGGAGATGACGGACGAACACTGCAGCTTGTAGACCCGGCAGTAACTGGAGACTTACACGACTCAGCGCACTGAAGATCTCATTTATAAACATCAGCCTGGCACATATTTCTCCAAAATTGATCTAAAGGGTTGGGGGAAGAGACCAAACAGCGAGATCATCGGTCTGATCGGATTAGGGAAGGACGGGGAAGAAAGTCGGCCGTGCCCTTGCTAAGAAACCATCCCGGCATTTGCCTGGAGCGATTTAGGGAAATCACGGAAAGCCTAAATCAGGATGGCCGGACGCGGGATTGAACCGTCGTCCTCCCGAATGCGAGTCTAGTATGCTAACCACTGCACCACCTCGCTCAGTTTGATCTAAAGGATGCGTACCTCCAGGTACCACTGGATGAACATAACCCAGCAAAATGGCGCAGTCGGCAGTTTCTGTTTGATACATCCTTTTCTCTGCAGTGACCAGCAGATAGCGGAAAAAGGTGGAGTGCTTGTGCGTAATAATTTACTGTGCTTGTGGGCAATTTTCTGTTTCAGAGAGGCGGACAGCAGAACATAATTAATAGTATTTCTTATTTATCATATATATTCGTGTGATTGGTTATGTACCATGATTCCTAACGAGAACGTGACCTTACATGAATTACTTTTGTCTCAGTCACAAAGATAGCGCAGCTCATGGTTGATTTTCAAACAGTACTGCTTGGACAAGAGAGCAATAAAATCCCTGTGCCATCATTTAGTAATTATGACGAGGAGGTAGAAGACTGAAATATCTTGCTTGTGTAATTACAGCAGCACTTCGCGGCGTACAGTATCAAATGTGAGGATCGTCGATCATTTTTTCTAACCTGGGTTGGCAAGGAGACCTTCAGTCTTCTTGTTAAACTTTTTATTGAGTCTAACCCGGACAGCCGGACGCTGTGGCCGAGCGGTTGTAGCTGCTTCAGTACGGAACCGCGCTGCTGCTACGGTCGCAGGTTCGAATCCTGCCTCGGGCATGGATATGTGTGATGTTCTTAGGTTAGTTCTAAGTCTAGGGGACTGATGACCTCAGATGTTAAGTCCCATGGTGCTCAGAGCCATTTGAACCATTTTTTGACCCGGACAAGTGCACTTATGAGCAGATTATTACATCTCTGACGGATTACTGTGACAGCAAAAGTCACGTTGTATTGTATTGTATTGTATGTTAACCGGGGACCTAGAAACGACGGAGAGGCTCCGTCCCCGCCGCAGCCGCAGTGGTCCACACCCCCACGACGACTACCGCAGTCCACTTCACCGCTCCGACGCCCCACACCGAACCCAGGGTTATTGTGCGGTTCGGCCTCCGGTGGACCCCCAGGGAACGTCTCACACCAGACGAGTGTAACCCCTATGTTTGCGTGGTAGAGTAATGGTGGTGTACGCGTACGTGGAGCACTTGTTTGTGCAGCAATCGCCGACATAGTGTAACTGAGGCGGAATAAGGGGAACCAGCCCGCATTCACCGAGGCAGATGGAAAACCGCCTAAAAACCATCCACAGTCAGGCCGGTTCACCGGACCTCGACACAAATCTGCCGGGCGGATTCGTGCCGGGGAACAGGCGGAAAGCCGTGCGGTGCGATCATTCCCGCTCGGAAAGCCGTGCGTTAGACCGCACGGCCAACCGGGCGGGCAAATTCGCGTTGCTGTCGTTCCATTCAATTCTTTCGATGTAACCAACGACCACAACAACCGTACACGGAATGGCTTACTGAGCTACTCGGTCTTACTAGGAACTGCAAATTTGACTCTTCATGTGGAAAGTCATTTGCTGATGAAATGATTCGTGACGCAATTACTCAGAACGTTCGTGCTGAAAGAGTCCGTTCTAAAATGTTGCAGCTCCGGAATCCAACGCTGTCAGAAATTTTCCAAATTCTCGAATCATGGGAGATTTGTGATGCAGCAAACACTGGCGTGTCATTCCCCGTAACTGCTGCTGTTGCCGAAGTGCGGCGGCAAACAGCTGCCAACAGGCGCGGCCAGCCATACTCCTACGGGCCGGCTCAGGTACAGCGCTCTCGTAAACAAGAGGCGCGCTCGCTCAAGCACAGCATCTGCTGGAAATAAATTAAAATCATACCCACAATGCTTTGTCCGCCACAAGCATAAATTTTGTCTTCATAAAGACGCTGTATGTTTTTTCTGTAACAAACCTGGTCATGTTGAGCAAGCTGCTCTCAAAAGTTACCTTCGCAAAAGCCTTCAAAAATGGTTCAAATGGCTCTGAGCACTATGGGACTCAACTGCTGTGGTCATAAGTCCCCTAGAACTTAGAACTACTTAAACCTAACTAACCTAAGGACAGCACACAACACCCAGCCATCACGAGGCAGAGAAAATCCCTGACCCCGCCGGGAATCGAACCCGGGAACCCGGGCGTGGGAAGCGAGAACGCTACCGCACGACCACGAGATGCGGGCGCAAAAGCCTTCTGCATGAAAACAGCGCTCCAGGCAAGGATTCGAACAGGCTGCCTCGGGGTCGAACTACAACTCTTTGATGTGTTACCGACCACCTTTAAGCAAGCGGAAAAACGTCTGTTTAAGCAAACGGAAATACTGACAACAGTTTCTGTATATGAAACGCAATGTCCTGACAGACTGACTCACTGACCCCTCGACTGACTGACTGACTGACTGACTTACTGACCATCACCCAGCCCAGACCACTAAGGACAGAAACTTGAAATCTGCAGAGGGTATCGATCTTATACTGTAGGCGTCGTTTAAGAAAGGATTTTTCGAAATGTCACCCCTAAGGGAGTGAAATACGAGATGAAATGGTTTTTGAAAATACGTCGCTTTTAAGGCAATTTTGAAGCTAAACCTACGAAAATTGATATTTGATTCCTCGGTCAGAAATAAAGAAAAACGCGTGTCAGCACCTGTTTTTGGAAATATAACCCCTATGGTGGTGAAATAGTCGGTAAAAGATTTTTTGGGAATAAATAATAATAAACCAACTGTTAGTATTCTTAAAAATACGTCTATGAAAGTTGGTAGTTGACTTCTCACGTACAAATAAATAAAAATGTGTCTCAGTGTTTTTGGAAATTCAACCTCTAAGGGGATGAAATAGGGAATCAAATGTTTTGTGTAGCTATTTCATTATGAAAGCTTTTTTAAAGCAAAATCTATGAAAATTATAAAGCTAAATCTTTGAAAATTGGTGTTTGGATTCTCGGCTAGAAACTAAAAAATAAATGCTTCACTGTTTTTGGAAATTCAGCCCCTAAGGTAGTGAAACAGGGCAAGGTAGATTCACTGACTCGATCATCGCACAACCCAAACCGCTGAAGATAGAAACTTAAAATTTGGAGAGGGTGTTGATCTTATACTGTAGGCATCGTTTAAGAAGGGACTGTTCCAGATTCCACTTCTTAGACGGTGAAGTAGGGGATGAAAGGCTTCTTGGAAATATGCCGATATTAAGACAATTTTGAAGCTAGGACTTCGAAATTTGGTGTTTGGGTTCTCAGTCAGAAATAAATTCAGGTCCCAACATTTTTCGAAATTCAACCGCTAACTGAGTAACATAGTGAGTGAAGGTTTTTTTGAAAATAAATTATTATGAAAGAACTGCTAAAAGATTTTTAAAGCTGTTTCTACGAAAACTGGTATCTGACTTCTCGCTTAGAAATAAAAAAGAAGCGTTTCACTTTTTTTGGAATAGAGCGAAATAGGAGATGAAAAATTTTATGAAATTACATCATTATGAAAGAATTTTCAAAGCTAATCTATGACAATTTGTATTTGGCTTCTCCGTTAGGAATAAAAAATATATATTTCACTGTATTTGGAAATTCATCCCCTAAAGGGTTGAAATAGGAGATGAAAATTTTAAGGAAATATTTCGCTGAATTAAAAAGTTTTTGAAGCTAAATCTATGAAAGCTGGTATTTCACTTCTTGGTTAGATATAAAGAAATGTGTGTTAGGGGGTGGAAGTTTCTATGGAAATATCAGCGCAAGAACGCAAAAGTCAGGATTAACGAAAACCTTGGATTCCAGGTAAGAGTACCGCTTTATGTCTGGAAGTACATTCAGAAAAGTCCATGCTTCTATGGCTTTAATTAGCGTAAAAAGTTTACAAGGTGTTGCAATTTGTGAACAACATAAAAATTCAATTAAAAACCACAAAGTCTACGCGAGCGAATCAGCAGGCGATAAGCTAGTGTCAGATAAAACAACGTCTGGCGTTGACTCTGAACATCGGATGAAACTTTCCATGAGCAGTATTTGTGTGAATACAACTGCACAAATGAGATAATGGTTCAAATGGCTCTGAGCACTATGGGACTTAAATTCTGATGTCATCAGTCCTCTAGAACTCAGAACTACTTAAACCTAACTAACCTAAGGACAGCACACACATCCGTGTCCGAGGCAGGATCCGAACCTGCGACCGTAGCAGTCACGCGGTTCCAGACTGTAGCGCCTACAACCGCTCGGCCACCCCGCCGGCACAAATGAGATATTCCAAGCTATAAGGTTTATTATGAAACTAACCTATGCGTCATGCAGCTAGTTAATTCCATCTTGTATGGAAATAGTGTCGGGAGAAATAAGTACGCTTGCTCCAGATTGTTGATGAAGGAGTCTGGTCCAGGGCTGATTGCCACTAAACTAACAATTTAGTCAACTGTCAAGTAATTTAGTAATCACACGAGTATGAACAACATTATTAAGCCAAGTAAAGTGGTCTAGTGGGTTAATCCAGTGAAATAGAGGTATGACAGTAGGGTAACGTTTCCCACTTCAGCTCTTTCACCAACGGAGTACCACCATACGGACTGAACGACGTTTAATTAGTAGCTACTTAGCAGCTCGTACAGGACCTGTAACATGCGGTCGTGCATTATCCAGCTGAAATGTACGGTTTTGCAGGGATCCAATGAAGGGTAGAGCCATGGGTCGTAACACATCTGAAATATAACGTCCACTGTTCAAAGTGCCGTCAATGCACCCCATACCATCACGCCGGGTCATACGCTAGTATAGCGATGACGAAAACACGCTTCCAATGTGCGTTCACCGCGATGTCGCCAAACGCGGATGCGACCATCATGATGCTGTAAACAGAACCTGGATTCATCCGAAAAAATGACGTTTTGCCATTCGTGCACCCAGGTTCGTCGTCGAGTACACCATCGCAGGCGCTCCTGTCTGTGATGCAGCGTCAAGGGTAACCGCAGCTATAGTCTCCGGGCTGATAGTCCGTGCTGCTGCAAACGTCGTCGAACTGTTCGTGCAGATAGTTCTTGTCTTGCAAACGTCCCCATCTGTTGACTCAGGGATCGAGACGTGGCTGCACGATCCGTTACAGCCACGCGGATAAGATGGCTGTCATCTCGACTGCTAGTGATACGTGGCCGTTGGGATCCAGCACGGCTTTCCGTATTACCCTCCTGAACCCACCGATTCCATATTCTGCTAACAGTCATTGGATCTCGACCAACGCGAGCAGCAATGTCGCGATAAGATAAACCGCAATCGCGATAGGCTACAATCCAACCTTTATCAAAGTCGGAAACGTGATGGTACTCATTTCTCCTCCTTACACGAGGCATCACAACAACGATTCACCAGGGAACGCCGGTCAACTGCTGTTTGTGTATGAGAAATCGGTTGGAAACTTTCCTCATGTGAGCACGTTGTAGGTGTCGCCACCGGCGCCAGCCTTGTGTGAATGCTTTGCATGTCACAGCATCTTCTTCCTGTCGGTTAAATTTTGCGTCTATAGTACGTCATCTTCGTGGTGTAGCAATTTTAATGGCCAGTAGTGTAAGTGAATGCAGTGTGTGTGTGTGTGTGTGTGTGTGTGTGTGTGTGTGTGTGTGATTGACTGTGATGATTACTTGTAGAGTGTAGCGTTGCGTTAGTGTTGTTAAGGGTGAAAGGAAGTGTGAACGTCAACACTGGTGCTGGCACGTGGCCTAATACTCCCGAAGAGTAGCTTCGGGGCCGCCGAGCTTGTCTTCCCCATCCCATGGGTGGATCACCATCGACAGCGTCGCTTGCCATCACTTCATGAGATACTTTGGAGAGGTGTGGAAGCTAACCCTGGACATTGGGGCAATGACTGATGACCAGGAACTGCACACCACCACCATTGCTGCTCCCTCTGCAGTGAAGCCGAAGGCAAACTTGTCAACAGCACGCGGCCTACCAGGACGGTCTCCATCTAAATACTGGTCTTTGGACAACATGGTTGTGGAGATGAAGCAGCGATTAGTATGATTAATCAACTATTCAAAAATAGTCTTAATCGCATTTATTATTATGACACCGCCAACCGGTTTCAACTCGACATTGGGGTCATCTTCTGGGCGTTTACACCGTTGGTCGGCTGCTGGTGGTGTCACTCCTGTCTACATAACGGCAGGAACTTCAGGTTGAAACCGGTTGGCGGTATAATAATAATAATAATAAATGCGATTAAGACTGTTTTTGAATAATTAAATACTGGTCACCTGGTCGCTCCCAGCGGTGCTTAACTTCGGCAACCAGACGGGAACCGATGTATCCACCGCGGCACGGCCGTTCACTGTTCATTGGAGTGATGACACGACTTTCAAATTTGTTATTGATTACTCGGAAAAGGAGTGCATGTTGAATGTGGAATGTCCCATGTACAAATACAGCGTCTATCAAACATTTGGCGTCAAATTAACGTGTCAAACTGAGTGGTTTGAGATGAGAAACCAATGGCTGAACGTTAATATTTCAGTCGGTACCAGCTCTTGAATGAGCACTACTTGTGCAGCAGGTATTTGCAAACCAGTTATGTTTCATAATAAGTAGCTGTATACCTCATCGACCTAGGAGGGGCTACGTTGAAACATAATACACAAATATGTGTGTTGCGTCCAAGGTGGTGTTAACTAGTGTGTACGGTTCATGAATGGTCTTCGAAAAGAGGACTTTAATTGACAGAAGAGTTCACAGAATTGTATGATGCAGAAGGATGTTGTGCCCAGAGAGACGAACGAACGTGCATAGAAAACTTAAAAAAAAAAAAAAAAAATGGCTCTGAGATCTATGGGACTCAACTTCTGAGGTCATCAGTCCCCTATAACTTAGAACTACTTAAACCTAACTAACCTAAGGATATCACACACATCCATACCCGAGGCAGGATTCGAACCTGCGACCGTTGCGGTCGCGCGGCTCGAGACTGTAGCGCCTAGAACCACTCGGCCACTCCGGCCGGCGAAAACTTCCACTTTAGATGTCACACCTTCTAGAAGAAATAAGTCGCCATGGGTAGAAACTTACGAGTCACTCAAGCCACAGAGAGTTAGCCATAGTTCTTGTGAAAGAACTGTTCACACAGTAGAATGTGGGAGAAGACCCATCAATTATCACTCGGTAACTATCCCTCCAAATGCATGTTCGAAGAAAACAGACTGAGGTGAAATGGTGGAGTGTCAATTACACCTCTGTCATAGACTATGCGTGCAAGCAGTAGGAGCAAATGATCTTGTACCCAATGTTCAGACTGTTAACGAAGGTCCGAGTATACGGAAAATGTTGTCAGATAAGTAATGTTTTGAAGCCTTCTTAAGCAGTAGAACCTAGTCTGTTTTCCTGGACGGCGAGTGTTCATCAGAGACAAGGGTATTAGTCAGGAGGTCCACAGGGAAATTTGATAGGACCGCCCTTCTTCTCTATACACACAAAGGACTGACGGATACGGTGACCAGTAATTTGCGACTATTTGCTGATGACACAGCAGTGTAGGAAAAAGTGCCGGCTTTGACTGCTGACTATACGAAGATAGAGGACGACTTGCATGGAATATACATTTGTGAGATGAATGACAGCTTGCTTTAAATGTAGAAAAACGTAAGCTAATGTAGATGAGAAAGAATTCTGTAATGCACGAATGCGGTATTAGTGGTGTGCTGTTTGGCACAGTCACGTTGACCAAATGTCTGGACGTAACGTTGCAAAACGATGTGAAATGGAACGCCGTTCCTTAACTAGCGTCGCTAGTAGGGAAGGCGAACGTTCGAATTCGTTTATTTGGAGAATTCTTGGAAAGTGTAGCTGAAATAAAGCAAACTGCGTATAGAACACTAGTGCGTACCGTTCTTGAATACTAATCTAGTATTTGGGATCCTTCACGGTCGGATTATAGAAAGAAAAATGGTTCAAATGGCTCTGAGCACTATGGGACTTAACTTCTGAGGTCACCAGTCGCCTAGAACTTAAGAACTAATTAAACCTAACTAACCTAAGGAGATCACACACATCCATGTCCGAGGCAGGATTCGAACCTGTGACAGCATCGGTCGCTCGGCTCCAGACTGTAGCGCCTAGAACCGCACGGCCACTCCGGCCGGCTTTATAGAAAGACATTCAAGCAACTCAGAGGCGTGCTGCTATTCTTTCCGTAGGTTCAACCACCACGCGAGTATTACAGAAACGCTTCGTCGGTTCAAATGGAAATTCATGGAGGGAAGACGAGCTCCTTTTCGCGAAACGCTGTTGGGAAAGTTTAGGGAACTGGCACTTGCGGCCATGTACCGTATGATGTCTTGCATATTATGTACAGGGCGATTTATCTGCGCCTACCGACGTCGTTTTACGCAACCCGCAGTGTTATAACTAGCCTTGATAAACCACGGGCGAAATTTTCACTTTCTGTCGCTCACTAAGCGAAAACTATTAGTCCTACAGAAAAAATGGACGTTTTCTACTGGGATATGCTTTCGCTAGAGGCCTTAGTTTTCAAGTTATTCAAGAAAAACGTATAAAAATGATCTTCCAACGTACTCTAACCTCCTTCCCCCTCCCTCCCCTCCCCCCCCACCCCTCCCATCCACCCACCCACACATACACTCAGACCCCACAGCTCAGGATTTCTAGTATGTTCTTCGTGGCACTCCCCCCTACCACTGTACAAAAATTTGCGATTGCACGAATTATTCCCCACATTCAACATGTTTCGGTCTTCACTGAGTCGTTGACTGCCCTTATTACGCCAGCAGTCTAGTCGAGCACTTACAAACTGTAAAACTGTTGTTCGTGTAAATTTTGCCCAACAGTTTTGTGAATTTTAACAGCATAAAATAAACAATTACATCGTCGTATTCGTCAGGTCTTCTGACTTCGAAACTGCTGTGCTTGTAACTGTTAAGTTTGGATCGAATTGTCAACGAAATTAGATTTAGCGTAACAATTACGAAAGTAGTTTGTCTCTCGTTACCCTCACGGGCACGTTTAAATTAACAGTGTTAACGAAATAGCCTACTACGCTGGTGGCGTAGTAGCTCACTCAATCGAGACAAAAAAGTTCGAATATCGGGAATAGTACATGTAGTCGGAAATTTTAGTACAGTGGCAGGAGACAATACCACGAGAATTAATAACGGCAAGC
Source organism: Schistocerca serialis cubense (assembly GCF_023864345.2). Lineage (NCBI taxonomy): Eukaryota > Metazoa > Arthropoda > Insecta > Orthoptera > Acrididae > Schistocerca > Schistocerca serialis. The sequence continues at coordinate 505,038,520 of NC_064644.1, read as the reverse complement.
AAAGCTTTTTTCCTTGTCTCAGTCGGCTACTTGACCAATGCGCCTGCCACAGCGAACCGGGGGTTTTATTCCTGTATGTAAACTCGCTTGCCTCGAGTCGTGGTTTTTGTTTACACGTCGGCACCAAAAATGCATGTCCTGAATGCTGTCTGCTGCGCAGTTTGGTGTATAAATGGTGAAAGTGACGTTATGAATGATCGACCTTCTTACAAAAAGATTACTGTTTAACGTCCCGTCAACTACGAGGTCATTAGAGACGGAGCATAAGCTCAGACTAGGGAAGTATGGAGAAGGAAATCGGCCGTGCCCTGTCAAAGGAACCATCCCGGCATTTGCGTAATGCGATTTTTGGAAATCACGGAAAACCGAAATCTGGATGGCCGGACGCGGGTTTGAACGGTCCTCCTCCCGAGTGCGAGTCCAGTGTGCTACCCACTCCACCACTACGATCGGTAAAAAAAAAAAAAAAAATGTCGGACTGTAGTCACTGTAGTCCCAAGCTAAAATTCGTAGTGGCGTGGAAAAAATTTCCATGCTTCCAAGAACTGAAAGCATATAAAAAGTGTCGTCGAAGCATTTCAGAACATCAACATTTAACTGCTCGACAAAATATATATATACAAACACAACTCACATCTTTTGTTTCGTGACTTATGTCTATGTGCCAAGTAACGCTCAAAACTGCTTTTTCACTTCAGTAGAGATGACTTTTTCACTCTTGAAGCAATTATCATTATAAAAAGTCGAGAATGAGATTTTCACTATGGAGCGGAGTGTGCGCTGATATGAAACTTCCTGGCAGATTAAAACTGTGTGCCAGACCGAGACTCGAACTCGGGATCTTTGCCTTTCGCGGGCAAGTGCTCTACCATCTGAGATACCCAAACACGACTCACGACCCGTCCTCACAACTTCAATTCTGCCAGTACCTCATCACCTATCTTCCAAACATCACAGAAGCTCTTCTGCGAACCTTGTAGAACTAGCACTCCTGCGCCGGCCGTTGTAGCAGAGCTGTTTTAGGCGCTTCAGTCCGAAACCGCGCTGCTGCAACGGTCGCAGTTTCGAATCTTGCCTCGGGCATGGATGTGTGTGATGTCCTTAGGTTAGTTAGGTTTAAGTAGTTCTATGGGACTGATGACCTCAGATGTTGTCCCATAGTGCTCAGAGCCATTTGAACCATTTGAACCTAGCACTCCTGGAAGCACTCCCGTTCGAGTCTCGGTCCGGCACACATTTTTAATCTGCCTGGAAGTTTCATTATAAAAAATTTTCATCTGTTTACATTATTATTAATGCTCAACACAGACTTCATCCAGGTACTGTAAAACCTACGTGATAATTTGCTCTATATAGTTGGCCTCTAAATAATCACGTCCTTATGCAACGTGTCACAAATAAAACAAAGTTTAAGGCGACACAAAAACGCGAAGTCCATCAAAAGTTAGCCTGGCGAGAACTGGCCATAACTTGCAACGTTAACAGACGATGCACTGATCCCTGCCTCTGCGCATGCTCCGTCTGCGATATACAGTAAATTGATCATTGACGTCACGGACCTAGCCGCGACGTGGCTGGCGGCTGATAATGTGATTTCGACCAAAAAGTCGTTAATGTAAAACGGACTTTAGGTAGACGAGACGGAGCAAAGGGATTTAATCTTCGCGGCCACTTGTTGCGTAATGGTGGTGGTGAGTGTAGCAGCGGACCGGCTTACGACTGGGAGCTCGAACAATTACGCCGCACAATGGCTGTTTCAAGCGATTAGAGTAGCCGCTAGGGAGGATACTCGGCGTCGTAAAGTAATCGCAGCGACACTTCTCGCGTGATAAAATTCCGCTGGCCACCGCCCGCTGGTCCATAAAACAGACTGGGTGGCCTTCTAGCGAACAGGGAAGAGATCCCACAAGCTGTTCTCAGGAAAACTTTGCGTTCCTCTTCTTTTAGTGGTTTCACAATAATACCGTTTGACCAGATATAATAATGTGACATAAAGATAAAAACGAGACATTTGTCGGCCGGCCGGAGTGGCCGAGCGGCTCTTGGCGCTTCAGTCTGGAACCGCGCAACCGCTACGGTCGCAGGTTCGAATCCTGCCTCGGGCATGGATGTATGTGATGTCCTTAGGTTAGTTAGGTTTAAGTAGTTCTAAGTTCTAGGGTACTGATGACCTCAAATGTTCAGTCCCATAGTGCTCAGAGCCATTTGAGACATTTGTCGGACTTCAGCACAAAAGAAGGAATACTGCAAACCTAGGACTGCCTTACTGAGCACAAAATACATACAGAGGTTGGACAAATACAATGAGGTGACAACAGTCATGGGATTATTCCTAGTATCGTGTCGGACCTCGTCCTTCCTGGCGAAGTTCAGCAATTCGTCGGGGCATAGCCCTTTTAAAGGCACATTTGCAGGATGGGCATGGATATACCGGGTGTTCAAAAAGTCAGTATAAATTTGAAAACTGAATAAATCACGGAATAATGTAGATAGAGAGGTACAAATTGACACACAGGCTTGGAATGATATGGGGTTTTATTAGAACCAAAAAAAATACAAAATTTCAAAAATGTCCGACAGATGGCGCTTCATCTGATCAGAATAGCAATAATTAGCACAACAAAGTAAGACAAAGCAAAGATGATGTTCTTTACAGGAAATGTTCAATATGTCCACCATCATTCCTCAACAATAGCTGTAGTCGAGGAATAATGTTGTGAACAGCACTGTAAAGCATGTCCGGAGTTATGGTGAGGCATTGGCGTCGGATGTTGTCTTTCAGCACCCCTAGAGATGCCGGTCGATCACGATACACTTGCAACTTCAGGTAACCCCAAAGCCAATAATCGCACGGTCTGAGGTCTGAGGACCTGGGAGGCCAAGCATGACGAAATCTGAGCACATGATCATCACCAAACGACGCGCGCGAGAGATCTTTCACGCGTCTAGCAATATGGGGTGGAGCGCCATCCTGCATAAACATCGTACGTTCCAGCAGGTATTTATCAGCAGGGGATGATGCGATTCTGTAACATATCGGCGTACCTCTCACCCGTCTCGGTAGTAGTTACTGACGTTTTGCTGTCCAGCGCCATCTGTCGGACATTTTGTGAACTTTGTTTTTTTTTGTTCTAATAAAACCCCATGCCATTCCAAGCATGTGTGTCAATTTTTACCTCTCTATCTACATTATTCAGTGGTTTATTTCGTTTTCAAATTTATACTGACTTTTTGATCACCCAGTATTGCAAAAACGTTGATACGTATAAATTCAGAATATAAATAAAGAATTTCTGAAGATATTGAGTAGTATAAGCGGTTATATCGATTGTGGCGTACAACCGCTGAAACATTAGAATAGTTACTCAGTTCAGCTGTCCTGCCAAGAAGACGGCACCTTTTTTGTTCTTGAAGCGGTCCAGATCGGATGGATATCTGCTATCGCTGCAGATAGTTATTTGGCACACCGCCATTATTCTATTTTATTGAGAGGCAGTCTCACTAGGCGTACTCATAGTTGCACACGGCAACGGAAAAATGGCTCAAATGGCTCTGAGCACTATGGGACTTGACATCTGAGGTCATCAGTCCAATAGACTTATAACTACTTAAACCTAACTAACCTAAGGACATCACTCACATCCAAGACCTAGGCAGGATTCGAACCTGCGACCGTAGCAGCAGCGCGGTTCCGGACCGAAGCGCCTAGAACCGCTCGGTCACAATGGCCGGCCGCAGCAACAGAATTAATATAAGTCTCTATGTGATTTAATTTAGCATAATATTCTGTGAAAACTGTTACATTATTTAATCTTCAGCTTCATTTTTGTTGCTAGCTATTGTTCCAATTAAACGGCGTCTTGGCATGGCTGAAGATTCCATGCTACAAATATTGTCAATGGTCCAGTACGGTCTAGCGGAGTGGCCGCGCGGTTAGAGGCGTCATGTCACTGACTGCGCGGCCCCTTCCGCCGGAGGTTCGAGTCCTCCCTCGGGCATGGTGTATGTGTGTGTGTGTGTATGTTGTTCTTAGCATAAGTTAGCTTAAATTGTGTGAAAGTCTAGGGACCGATGACCGCAGCAGTTTGGTCCCTTAGGAATTCACACACATTTGAACATTTGGCCAAGCACGAGCCTAAACTTTGTAATTATTCAATCTACGAAGTCTGGTAAAGAAATATTTTCAGAAGAGTCAGTCACGGTCAAACTTACAATGAACGGTCCTTACGCAAAAAGCCATTGTCAAGCGCCCAAAGTTCGTATTACGCACCGTTAAAAATCTTATACTCTGATCACATACTAGTATAATTACCTATTATCATTTGTCTGTTCTCTGGTATTCTCAGAGCAGACCAGAAAAGCCGATAAATCACACTGGCGGCTTAGTGTCTGGATCTTTTATTGTATTTGCTACATAGTTTTTCTTTATTGCATGGATAATGGGATAATATCTGACGAGCCATTGCCATTGAATATTTGTAAAGACCAAACAAAAAGACGAACCATTGAAGTTGTTGATGAAACCTGGAAACTACACAGAATACTTGGATGCAAAATAAGACATCGCATTTTCGCATTAGCATGCTAGTCCAAGAACTTTCAGTAATTGTAGCTTGCTTTCTAGCTTTGTCAAAATTTTCCGTAACCTTAGCAGTCATTTTTGCGCAAGATCGCGTATTCCAAATTATTTTTATACATACAGTTTATTGCAACAATACAGTCATACCATTCCACAAAATGGCCGAAATGTGTCATGAGCACCGTAAAATGGCAATCAGCCATTAATGTAAATTAGTTCACCATTAATTGCAATTCTTGCTCAGTTAAGCCAGCACTGGTGGCATACGAAATTAATTTCATGAATTAATTCTCAAAGATGTTTAAAGATTTATCTTGCAATATACACTATTGGCCATTAAAATTGCTACACTACGAAGATGACGTGCTACAGACGCGAAATTTAACCGACAGGAAGAAGTTACTATGATATGCAAATGATTAGCTTTTCAGAGCATTCACACAAGGTTGGCTCCGGTGGCGACACCTACAACGTGCTCACATGAGGAAAGTTTCCAACCGATTTCTCATACACAAACAGCAGTTGACCGGCGTTGCCTGGTGAAACGTTGTTGTGATGCCTCGTGTAAGGAGGAGAAATGAGTACCATCACGTTTCCGACTTTGATAAAAGTTGGATTGTAGCCTATCGCGATTGCGGTTTATCGTATCGCGACATTGCTGCTCGCGTTGGTCGACATCCAATGAGTGTTAGCAGAATATGGAATCGGTGGGTTCAGGAGGGTAATACGGAACGCCGTGCTGGATCCCAACGCCCTCGTATCACTAGCAGTCGAGATGACAGCCATCTTATCCGCATGGCTGTAACAGATCGTGCAGCCACGTCTCGATCCCTGAGTCAAAAGATGGGGACGTCTGCAAGACAACAACCATCTGCCCGAACAGTTCGACGACGTTTGCAACAGCATGGACTATCAGCAAGGAGACCATAGCTGCGGTTACCCTTGACGCTGCATCACTGACAGGAACGCCTGCGATGGTGTACTCAATGAGGAACCTGGGTGCACAAATGGCAAAACGTCATTTTTTCGGATGAATCCAGGTTGTGTTTACAGCATCATGATGGTCGCATCCGTGTTCGGCGACATTGCGGTGAACGCACATTGGAGGCGTGTATTCGTCATCGCCACACTGGCGTACCACCCGGCGTTATGGTATGAGGTGCCATTGGTAACACGTCTCGGTCACCTCTTGTTCGTACTGAAGAGTGGACGTTACATTTCAGATGTATTATGACCCGTGGCTCTATCCTTCGTTTGATCCCTGCAAATACCTACATTTCAGCAGGATAATGCACGTCCGCATGTTGCAGTTCCTGTAAGGGCCTTTCTGGATACACAAAATGTTAGACTGCTGCCCTGGCCAGCACATTCTCCAGATCTCGCACCAACTGAAAACGTCTGGTCAATGATGGCCGAGCAACTGGCTCGTCACAATACGCCAGTCACTACTCTTGATGAACTGTGGTATCGGTGTTGAAGCTGCATGGGCAGCTGTACCTGTACACGCCATCCAAGCTCTGTTTGACTCAATGCCCAGGCGCTTCAAGGCCGTTATGAAGCCTGTGGTGGTTGTTCTGGGATCTATGCACTCAAATTGCGTGAAAATGTAATCACATGTCAGTTGTAGTATAATATATTTGTCCAATGAAGACCCGTTTATCGTCTGCATTTCTTCTTGGTGTAGCAATTTTAATGGCCAGTAGTGTACATTACGTGTAGTATGATGGTAACACGTAAGCAGTTAGCAAAAATGGAACACGACAGACAACATACCCAAACCGAATCCGACTTGGACATAGAACAAAACAGGGACAATGACTCCGGAGTTGACTCCAAAAAAATGGTTCAAATGGCTCTGAGCACTATGGGACTTAACATCTGAGGTCATCAGTCCCCTAGAGCTTAGAACTACTTAAACCTAACTAACCTAAGGACATCACACACATCCATGCCCGAGGCAGGTTTCGAACCTCCGACCGTAGCGGTCGCGCGGTTCCAGACTGAAGCGCCGAGAGCCGCTCGGCCACTAGCTGCCGGCTGGAGTTGACTCCAATGGTAACGAACAATCAGCAGTTAACATGCCTAGTGCTGGAAATTTCGCAAATATGCCGACCACTAGTTAAATATCTCAGACTAGTTAAAAAGCTCAGACCCATCCTTGTCCATGACGTCACGTCAAACGACGTGGCGGGGGCAGAGCATTTTCAGTTGACAAGTATTGCCAGTATGTTTCACGCTATTATCAAGCAAATGACTGAAAACAAAAAAGACATTGACGAACACATGACAGTTTTATAAATGCGACATGACGAGGTTAAGGCTGAATTAAGCGCAGTAAAAACTTGTAACGACACTTCGTGTGAAAGAGTAGACGAGATTAACACGAGACTGAGTGGACAATTGTCCGAACTTGACTCAAATTTTTTCGGATTGAACTTACAGCAAGCGAAAACCACAAAAGACGTAGAAGATATTCAAACTGAAGTCAAACATTTAAACGCTACATGCTAAGCTGTTGGCACGCAAGTCTAATCTTATCCGCCAGTTCATGACTCAAAACACGCATTACTTAATTGAAGGCAAAGTTAACACTATGGATAAACAACTTACTGCAATTACACACTGACAACCATTTTGCCAACATAAATAAAGACTTTCATGACTGGCTAGATCAGAAAAATAAATATTTTGACTGATGTGTACAGACGGTTGTGCACGGCACCATAGCCGAATTTGTCAAAAATAATAAACATCTCATAGCTGAGGCAGCTCACTCCGACGCAGCACAACAGAAACAATTAAACGATGACATACGACCGGAGTGCAGTAATGCTAATAATCAAAATGCTCGCTTTGGTAATGAAAACAGATACATGAATGACACGTATCCTCCGTACACAATACACACATCACAGCAACAACAGTACATACCCGTACAAATGAAACCTAATTACAAACGTGACATTAATGGGCAGTACATTCCTTTCCATTCACCAGCCGATAACTGCAATAATTACGGTGAAAGCAATCGACATTACAAGGCCAAAGAAGAAGAAAGTCTGATTAAACATGGGCAATTTCAACCTTTCATCCCAGAAAACGTACTGTATATCCTGCAATTCTTCTGAAAGCGTTTAGAAATGCGTTTCCAAGCGCATGGAGTGATCGAAAGAGAATTTCTTACGTTGTATGTTGCATCCAGGTTGACGCAGCTGTCTGGGCGTATAATGCAGCCGACCGACGCGTGACATATGAGCAATTAGAAAGAGCTCTCTTGGCCAAATTTTGGTCGCATTCGGTACGAGAACGTCTTAGAAAACAGATTGTGGAACCAGAGCCTTTCAGTACTAAACATTGCAATTTGCGCCGATATTTTGAGAAATATCTGAATATGGGACACTTTGTTGATGAGCCTGTAGCTACGCGCGATATACTCCGCGCACCCAGATTGCTTTTCAACATTAAAGAGAACTTATTGCACATTCCAGACAATGATGCAGAATATTTTCTGACTGTGCTTGATTCTGTTGATATGTTGTATGAGCATTGACGTTCCGCACGGCAAAAGGGCTGCCGCAATGTTTACGTCAGTGACATGCAAAACGCGCAGACTAGCCAACTTGATCCTGGCGCGCCGGCCGCTGTCGGTTACGTAGCGCAGCAGAATCAACAGCTTCCTTCCGGAAACCAATACACCTACAAAAATCAGGAGACACCCCCCATCATGAACAATAATCATATCATACACAACAAGCGACAGCCGGCCGTAGTGGCCGAGCGGGTTCTAGGCGCTTCTAGCCGTAACCACGCTGCTACTACGGTCGCAGGTTCGAATCCTGCCTCGGGCATGGATGTGTGTGATGTCCTTAGGTTAGTTAGCTTTAGGTAGTTCTAAGTTTAGGGGACTGATGACCTCAGATGTTAGTCCCATAGTGCTTAGAGCCATTTGAACAAGCGACAATCCACACAGGAAGCGCCGCAACAACAATAATGGAAATAACAGAAACGGAAACAACAAAAACTGGAACAAAAACAATTATCAGACTGTACATAATCAACATCGAAACTGGACCAGTAACTACGGTAAAGCGTACCAAAATATTGGTCCACCACCTCAGTACAACATCAACACAGGTCCGTGGCAAATGTCGCCACAGCCTGTACAAAATCAAAATTGGACTTCATCCACTAATCAGCAGGTAAGTCACGGTGCTCAACCACAAAACCCACAACAGGTTGGAGAGTGGAATACACAGTACCCTAATATAGAAGTGTCAAGTGAAACTTCACCTCCGCGTATATCATCACCTGCACCAATTACGAAGACATCAAACTAAAGACAGTCACTACTGTGTCCCAAGTCGTGGCTGAAGGAGGTTTCGGGGACGACTTCAATATCAAATACACCCACTGATGAACAACACAATGATTATGAAGCAAATAGTTTTAGGGAGCAACCACCGTTATTTATACGCTACAGTACGCCTGCTTAGCTGAGTGGTTACGTGCTTGCCTCCGATGCAGCGGGCCCGGGTTCCTACAGCACCGACCGATAAACTAAATGAGCAGGCAGGCAAATACAATCTATTAAGTTGTCACGGTTAATATAAATAAAATGAGCACACCATTAAAAATTCAAGCCCTCGCGGACTTCTTACTCCAGAGAAGAACGGACGTTGCACTATTGCAAGAAGTGGTTACGACCAAAATAAACCAGATACCAGGAAATGCGACAGTCGCAAACATAGACCCAGAATCCCAATGCTGTACGGCAATAATGATACGAAACGGGATCGACTTTGGCGAGACTAAAATGTTGTCAAACGACCGAGGAATAGCGTTAAACATAGAAGAGCCGCTGTTTATCAACATATACGCAGCGTCTGGCACAGGCAACAAGCGAGCAAAAAGCATCTTCTATAATGAAGAAATAGCCCTCTCCCGATGTTATTCCATCTGTATATTGAGCAAGCAATAAAGGAAACAAAAGAAAAATTCTGAGTAGGTATTAAATTCAACAGAGAAGAAATAAAAACTTTAAGGTTTGCCGATGACATTGTAATTCTGTCAGAGACAGCAAAGGACTTGGAAGAGCAATTGAACGGAATGAACAGTGTCTTGAAAGGAGGATATAAGATGAACACCCACAAAAGCGAAACGAGGATAATGGAATGTAGTCGAGTTAACTCGGGTGATGCTACGGGAATTAGATTAGGGTTGGTTCAAATGGCTCTGAGCACTATGGGACTCAACTGCTGTGGTCATCAGTCCCCTTGAACTTAGAACTACTTAAACCTAACTAACCTAAGGACATCACAGACACACATGCCCGAGGCAGGATTCGAACCTGCGACAGTAGGAGCAGCGCGGCTCCGGACTGGAGCGCCTCGAACCGCACGGCCACCGCGACCGGCAATTAGATTAGGGAATGAGACACTTAAAGTAGTAAAGGAGTTTTGCTATTTGGGGAGCAAAACAACTGATGATGGTCGAAGTAGAGAGCATATAAAATGTAGAGAAATTTGTTAACATCGAGTATAGATTTAAGTGCCAGGAAGTCGTTTTTAAGAGTATTTGTATGGAGTGTAGCCATCTATGGAAGTGAAACATAGACGATAAATAGTTCGGACAAGAAGAGAATAGAAGCTTTCGAAATGTGGTGCTACAGAATAATGCTGAAGATTAGATGGGTAGATCACATAACTAATGAGGAGGTATTGAATAGAATTGGAGAGAAGAGAAATTTGTGGCACAACTTGACCAGAAGAAGGGATCGGTTGGTAGGGCATATTCTGAGGCATCAAGGGATCACCAATTTAGTATTGGAGGGCAGCGTGGAGGGTAAAAATCGTAAAGGGAGACCAAGAGATGAATACACTAAGCAGATTCAGTAGGATGTAGGATACAGTACGTACTGGGAGATGAAGCAGCTTGCACAGGATAGAGTAACATGGAGAGCTGCATCAAACCACTCTCAGGACTGAAGAGCACAACAACCACCACAACAGCCGAATTGTTGATAAAGAACAATAACAACATCCTCATTTGAGGAGACTGGCCGGCCGATGTGGCCTAGCGGTTCTAGGCGCTACAGTCTGGAACCGCCCGACCGCTATGGTCGCAGGTTCGAATTCTGCCTCGGGCATGGCTGTGTGTGATGTCCTTACCTTAGGTTAGTTAGGTTTGAGTAATTCTAAGTTCTAGGGGACTGATGACCTCAGAAGTTAAGTCTCATAATGCTCAGAGCCATTTGAACTTGTTTCTTTTCTCCATCCAACACACACCGAATTTACATATCTCCACAAAAATGGTAAAAGCAGACTGGACGATATAAATGTCAACAGGGCAGCAACTGAAAATGTAGCACACGTCGAAGTCTGTCCTGTCATCTTTTTGGACCACTGCAGCTACGAATGCAGCTTGTATCTCGAGAAAGGAAAGACCGCGGGCACAAGAAGCACACGGAAGCTAAATACGGAACACCTGCTGGACGCAGCGCTGAGCAAACTGTGGTGTCACCGCCAGACACCACACTTGCTAGGTGGTAGCTTAAATCGGCCGCGGTCCATTTAGTACATGTCGGACCCGCGTGTCGCCACTGTGTAATCGCAGACCTAGCGCCACCACCAAGGCAGGTCTCGTGATACGAGAGAGCACTCGCCCCAGTTGGACGAGAACCTAGCTACCGCCCAGTTGTACGAGAACCTAGCTACCGACCAGATGTACGAAGCCTTTCTCTCTCATTAGCCGAGAGACAGAATAGCCATCAGCTAAGTTAATGGCTACGAACTAGCAAGGCGCCATTTGTATCAGTGCCTATAGCTTACGAGTATTCAAGAGAGATGTATTCCAAGGACTAAATAAAAGATAAGTAATAAGCATCTACATACTTTTCTTCTTATTCCTTTATAAGTTCTCATGTTCCAGACTTCACGCCCGTCTGCTTTAGCCGTGCGTGCACTATCGGCTACAGCGTTAGTCTAGAGTTCATTTTCAGCAATCTCAACTTCACGGTGTCGGCCCAGCTACCGACACAACACAAACAAATAGCGGAATCGTGGCAAGAATGACTGGCGCAGCGCGTACACTACAGCAGCACTACCGAGTGGTGGCTGCCACGAGCGAAGCCGATAATGCGCAGCGCCGACAAGGTACAGCGCGGAAAAGTCATTCTGGAGGCGAACCACGGCCGAGTTCTACCAGCAGTGCCTGAAAGACGCACGTGGCACCAGCAGAAGACTAGCTATATTTACCGCGAGTACGGAGAATTAAGACCAAACTCCTGCAAATAAAGAAACATCAAATGAGAGGCGTCCTCACCAGAAGCAAAACATATGGCGAGGTGGAAGAAGAGCCACTCACCATGCACCACCTTAACAGGGAAAGGGAGAGAGCCGCAGGAAACTGCGTAAGTGAGCTGCGAGACAAGCAGGGGAAGACGCTTGCGAGTAAAATGGAATTAACAGATCACATCGAAGACTATTTCCTACCCGCCTGGATATCCGAGAGCGCAGTCTGCTTTCGGCTGCGGTGGGGCGAGGACGTCCGCTGCGCCTCGCCGTGCGCGACCGTGAGCGCTTGCTTGTGTTTACCTTCTCGCGGCGCGAGTTGTATTTGTTCCAAGTTCAGTGCGATTATGGCACACACATGGCGCCACGATACGATCAAAATTACTTTCCAACCAGATCACGCGCGTCCTCGAGCCTATGAAATCGAACAGTTTATACGCGACGATCTACGTTTAGATCCGGCGACTGTCGTCGGAATACATTTTTCTATAACGGCGAGCGTGGTTTATGTTAAAATGACCAGTGCAGAGGTCTGCGCGACAGTGGTTTCTAAATACTCGAACTCTCTCAGATTCAAACATTCTGACGGGCATATCGGTGCAGTGACGGTGGATCATGCAGGCATGGGCCTAAGGACTGTAAGGGTTTTTGAACTCCCCTTCGAGGTCCCAGAGGACGCCTTCCGACCATATGGCAATGTTATCAGCCACGTTGCAGAAAAGTGGCAAACTTTCTCGACGTATAAGGTCTACAATGGTGTGCGCCAAATTAAACTTGAGCTCAAGAAACATGTGCCGTCCTATTTGAACATCGGTGGCTGTCGTGCAATCATCATGTACGACGGTCAACCGCGTAACTGTTCCGGATGTGGGCAGGAAGGACATGTTCGATCGAGCTGCTTACAACGTAGAATTACGCAGATACCAGTGGGAGACTCCGTTTCCTCGACGGGGACGACAATCCTGCCCCTCACGTACGCTCAGACGACGCTGCGCACCATAGTTGAGGACGAAACGGGCGATCAGACACATCCATCGGCTCCAGAAGTACCTCGGGAAGCAGAGGAAGAACCCTCGGTGCCAACCCATATGTCGCCCCCTCCACAGCAACAACAGCAGCAACAGTCCCACGGACTCCAGAAGCAACATAACATTCAGAACGCGATGGACGTGGACGCGAACATTGTCCCGACCGCGGCTTTCCTGGCGGAAGGTGATACGACGCTGGATTGCCTCCCACATTCGGATATGGATGTCCACGTTCGAAAGCAACGTTCGCCCCGACAACGCAAGCGACGTCGGCGGACCCCGTCTGACGATTGCCTCCTACACACGGCCGGTCAAGAAGGTGACATCTCATCAGACAGCATGGATGCTGCGCCTGCTGAGGATCTAAGTGGTGTAGACGGTTCACTTGCCCATACTGCGAGTGCCCAGTTACTTCTTGCACCACAAACGCGGCAGGTCGCGTCGATGGATGGCGATCCGTCTACCTCTACCAAAGACGACGTACGTGAGAGAGATTTAGGTGCCGATCAGCCACACAGCATTGTGTTGCACCCACTGTGGTCGGACGATGTTGAGGAACTTCCTGAAGAGGGCACGGATGACAGGGGAGGGGGCGGCATTGGGGATGCCACTACTAGCGTGAAAGACTCATAATTTGTAACGGGTTTGGTGGGTCCGGCATCTCTTGCGGTTAGCTTTTATTGCCATGGCATCTACCCTAGTGAAGAGGCTAGGCAGCACACCTTTCGCCTTGCCACAATCAATATCAACGCGATAAGGGCACCACACAAACTGACAATGCTACGCCGCATGCTTGATGCGGCGGACATCGACGTGGCCCTCTTACAGGAAGTATGTGTCGCTAGTTTCCCTGACTTCTACGGATATACCGCCCACATCTCCCAAGCCTCTTCTACCGATTGTGGTGTGGCTGTTCTGCTACGGGACGGTTTGGCGGCTACGGACGTACTGTACTTACCGAGTGCAAGAGCCATGGCAGTAACTGTCAACGGTGTACGACTCATCAATGTATATGCCCCTTCAGGATCAGGGAGAGATCGGGCCCGCTTTTTTTCGGAAGATATTACGCGTCTATTTATGGGTCACATAGACGATATGGTGATCGGAGGAGATTTTAACTGTACATTATCTCCATCTGATCAGCAGCCACATCACGTCCCGTGTGCGGAATTGGAAATGCTAGTGCGTGACCTCCACTTGATTGACACGTGGCGCCACATCCATGGCCCAGCTCCTGGTTACACCCATTATACAAGCCATTCATCAAGTCGGTTGGACAGGATTTACGTCACAAGCACCCTTTCGACGGCGACGAGAGGAGCAGAGCTCTGGCCCACTGCATTCACCGACCACACAGCCTATATTTGCACCATTGCCCTCAAACCTGCACGTGTGTGGCGCAGTAGGCCCCCCTGGAAACTGAACGTCGCCCATCTGGACGAGCCGGCATGTAAAGGTGCTGTCGAAGAGTCGTGGAACGCGTCCTTACGGCGTCGTGGTCGGTACCGATCGACCCTCAGTTGGTGGATTGAATGTGCGAAGCCTGCTCTTAGACGCACCTTCATGGCTTACGGCCGGGAAGCAGCGGCATGGAGGAGGAGCACGGAAAACTTTTATTACATCGTCCTACGGGAATGTCTTGCTATGGAGCTCTCACATGACAGGCAGATCACAGTCAATCGCGCGAAAGCGCAGCTCGTCTCCTTAGCACGCCATCATTTACAAGGCGCTGTTATACGGTCGCGTGCTCCAGACATGATACAATCAGAAAGGCCATCTATGCACCACGTGCTCATAGAACGCAGGAGGCGCCGTAGGGCACTGGTAACCGACATGATAACCGACGACGGTCGACATGTGGTAGAACAAGCAGATATAGCAGAAGCCTTCTATGGGCATTACGCTCAACTTTATTCAGCAGTGCTCCCTGATATGGCGACGGTAGACACCGTTTCAGCACATGTCCACGGTACAGTTCCACCGGACATGGTACCGACTTTACTGGGAGAAGTGACAGAAGAGGAAGTGCTAGACGCCATTGGTAAAGGTGCTCCCCATAAATCACCAGGAATCGATGGGTTACCATTAGAGTTCTATCGAGCCTTTAAACAACTGTTGCTACCGTGTTTGATTGAAATTTGCCAGGAATTGATGTCCCCGGGTATAACATTGCCTGCACCATTTTTGGAAGGTCTGATTGTCCCCATCCATAAGCCGAAGGGACGGAATCATGTCCGCGACTATCGTCCCTTAACGTTATTGAACAGCGACTTCAAGATCTTTTCGAGGCTGCTATCAGAACGTATTCGCGGCACACTATTGCACGTCTTGTCCGGCGATCAGACGTCCTTGGGGGGACCCAACAACATCAGAACTGCGTTATGTCGTTACAGAGATCTCATCTCCCTTGCACGGGTGAGACGTTTGCCGGCAGCCCTCGCGTCTATCGACTTTAACCAGGCTTTTGACCGTGTGGGCCACACTTTCCTCACGGCCGTTCTACGGCGCATGGAATACCCCGACCCCTTTATCACAGTGTTGACACGCCTACTACATGGTGCAACTTCTCGAGTTCTTGTCAATGGAAGACTGACGGCACCCATGCCGATCCGCCGATCAGTACGACAGGGATGTCCATTATCAACATTGTTATTTGCATTGGCCTTAGAACCTTTGTTGTGTGGTCTCCGAGATAGGCTCACTGGGATACAGTTCGGCGGCTCCATCTATCGCTGCACCGCATATGCGGATGATTTGATGATCGTCATACGAGGAGCTGACGATATGGCCGCGGCTTTGGACTGGATTGCAACCTACGGTACAGCTTCTGGTAGCCAAATCAACGTTGACAAGTCCGTCGCCTTGAGCATCGGGATTGGGCTACCGCAGGAACACATTGCCCCCTTCCGCTTCAGTGATACTGTACGCTGCTTGGGCTTAGATTTCATGAACGACATGCGACGCGCGACGACGCTCAATTATCGACGCCTTCTTAACCAAATTAGGGCCGGAATTGCAAATCAGCGCTTGCGATCCCTCAACATCGTTCAGCGGGCGTATTATGCCAATGTATACCTTGCGTCCCGCATACCGCATGTCGCCCAAACGCTACCCATTCCGAAGCCCTTGGCTCGTAGCATTATGGCAGCGCTGGGATACTTCGTCACCACTGGTATGTTACTGAAGATCAGATACGTATCTCTTACCCTCCCCAAGGAAAAACGTGGTCTCGGCCTAGTTAACGTCCATGATAGGGCCATTGCCCTCTATGTTAGCTCACATTTATGTCTGCTGCGCCGTTGTCCTACGAGCCTCACGAGTCTGCTTCTGACGGCGCTACGTCCTGCTTCACTAAGAGCGCCGGTGCCACTACAGGACATCCCAGCGCCCCTCTTTTATATAGGACGTTTCTATTTAGAACAAAGTTATTGCAGTGTCGCCCTCACGACACCACAAATGGCCACAACTCGACGCCTATATCATGACATGCCGCAACGCCGCCCCCTAAATGTGGTCGAACTAAAATATCCTGACGTACGGCGGCGCTTGGTGTGGAAGACTGTACACGATGCCATGCTTGATTCCGATGTTGTTTCTCAATGGTACGTCGTCGTTAATGGGAAGCTCGTGACGCAAGAACGTCTCTACAATATCCACATGACAGAATCTCCCAATTGTGTGGGTTGTAATACAGTAGATTCTGACGAGCACCGCCTCAGCTGTGGAGAGGCGGAACCGGTTTGGCACCTAGTGCGGCAGATGCTGGCTTATCTCTTGCGAGTTAGGCCGGAGCATATATCTGCACGCACGTTATTGTTTCCGGATGAGACATTTTACCCCAAGACTCGAACCAACTCTGTCACCTGGATACGTGGACATGCCGTCCATTACCTCTGTCGTGACGGACACAAGGATTTCCTTGACTTCTGGCTCTATTTGCAAGAAAGACATCATGCTATTTCCGGGCATACCAGATATCGACAGTGCTTCGCAAACTACCTATGGAGTGCCTTTCACAGGCCGCCGTGTAGCTGGAATGTTCCAGGCAGTGGCAGATGAGGTCAGAACGAACTGCAAACGACCATATATTGAACAATCTTATCAGTGGGCGCAGTCGCTGGGAAGCCTCACTACGACGTGGTAGCTTTCTTTTCATGCTATTTATGTCTCATATCTTCGATGGCGTCTTCATTCTGTTTTAGTTTTCCAGGCTTGGTTAACTGTGACTGTTCGCACATTGGGGGAAAAAAAAACGTGGGCAGGAGACCTGCTTTCAAATCCAAATAAATACACAAGAACAAAATAAGAACAAAATGAACAACAAATAAAAATTTAATAAAGTATTATACCCTTTCCTTTCTTCTTTTATTTTATTTTTTTTTATACAAAGTTCAGAGGCATATTTAATTTTTGTTCCTTGGCGGAACCTGAATGGCGGCGAATGGCCGTCCTAGTTAGCTTCAGGATGAAAGTGGCGGTGGCACTAGCTTTGTTTTTGTTTTTAGGCTAGATAGGTATTTGGGGGTAGTATGGGTGATAGGGGCCAACGCCTGAAGTGGAAGAGGTAATTTTCTTACTTAAAAAAAAAAAAAAAAGTGACTGCACTGGTAAAAAAAAAATGGTCCTAGGTTCAAGTCTTCCCTCGAGTGAAAATTTTAATTTTTTATTTTCAGTTTATGTGACAAACTCTTACGTTTTCTTCACTTTTTTGGGGGTGATCATAAAAAAAAAGAAAAAAAAAGAGCGCTAACGCATTGCTTCCTGGACTCGGGTAGGGGCGCCGGCCCCGGATCGAATCCGCCTGGCGGATTAACGACGACGGCCGGTGTGCCGGCCAGCCTGGATGTGGTTTTTAGGCGGTTTTTCACATCCTACTAGGTGAATACCGGGTTGGTCCCCACGTCCCGCCTCAGTTACACGACTCACAGACATTTGAAACACATTCACACTATTTCACGACAGCTGGGGTACACTAATTACGTTCTGGGGGGTACGGGGTGGCGGCAGGAAGGGCATCCGGCCACCCCTTACGATTAACATGCCAAATCCGGTCAACCATGGCCGACCTTGCGTAACCGTGGGACAAGGCGCAAGCGATAGCGATAGGATAGAATCGAAGACTATTTCCGAGACATGTTCCGTCAAGAAGAGACAGATGACGCGGCAACTGCTGAAATTCTGCAGCAGACGGAGAGCGTGCTGACAGACGCAGACAGGGCGTTGCTGACAGGAAATGTCGACGAGGATGACGTCAAAGAAACGATGAAGACCAGCGCCAGAGGAAGAGCACCGGGCGCCGATGGCATCCCGCTCGAGTTCTACCTCGCGTACTGGGAACTACTAGGAGTGCAATTCACGGAGATGGTGAACGAGAAAATAGGGCGGAAATTCCACCTGGGCTTACCGAAGGGACAATAACTCTGATCCCTAAGAAGTAAGCCGCCCGCCACATTGAAGAGTTTCGCCCGATTACGCTCCTCAACGCCGACTATAAAATAATAGCGAAATGCATCGCAAATAACCTGAAATCGGCCATGAGGAAAGTCAACAGTCCGTGGCAAACATGTGAGGTATCAGAGAAAAATATATTTGACGCCACATGCACCGACAGGGACATAATACCACAGGCAGCTACCACCAGAAGTACAAGTGCCATAATTTCGGGGGACTTCAAAACGTCTTTCGACAGGCTCGATCACAGATACCTCGTAGAGACGCTAAACAGAATCGGGTTTGGGCAAAAATTTATCACAGTCACGCAGAAGATACTAGGTACTGCGAGATCGACAATAACAGTCAATAGTTGGAAATTAAAACAGATAAAACTGGACAGATCCGTGAGGCAAGGCTGTCCGTTGCCAATGGCTCTCTTCACCATAGCACTGGACCCGCTGTTGCGGAAACTCACAAACATCAGTGGATTCTTCGTAGGAGACAAAGCAATAGCATCTACAGCCTACGCTGACGACCTAGGCATCTTTATTGAAGACCAGGGAGATATCGGGCGAGTAGAAACCATCATGAACACATCCCAAAAAGTGTCAGGCGCTCAAACCAACCCCAGAGAAACAGTGCTATTGCCGATGGGAAATCAACGACTTAAACCAGACGGGTATTGGTACAAAATGGCAGAAAGCTATAAACTTCTTGGAATATTTATACAACCTTGTCCACTTAGAATGGCCGCATACAAGTGGAGAGACGTGCTACACATCATAAGAGGTCTCTCCAGACAGCACGCGAACCGGAAACTAACAATCCACAAGGAAATAGACCTGATAAACACGATGATTCTGTCGAAAGCATGGTACCTCGCGCAAGTCCATATACAGGGCTGTTACAAATGATTGAAGCGATTTCATAAATTCACTGTAGCTCTATTCATTGACATATGGTCACGAGACACTACAGATACGTAGAAAAACTCATAAAGTTTTGTTCGGCTGAAGCCACACTTCAGGTTTCTGTCGCCAGAGCGCTCGAGAGCGCAGGGAGAGAAAATGGCGACAGGAGCCGAGAAAGCGTATGTCGTGCTTGAAATGCACTCACATCAGTCAGTCATAACAGTGCAACGACACTTCAGGACGAAGTTCAACAAAGATCCACCAACTGCTAACTCCATTCGGCGATGGCATGCGCAGTTTAAAGCTTCTGGATTCCACTGTAAGGGGAAATCAATGGGTCGGCCTGCAGTGAGCAAAGGAAC
Source organism: Schistocerca serialis cubense (assembly GCF_023864345.2). Classification (NCBI taxonomy): domain Eukaryota; kingdom Metazoa; phylum Arthropoda; class Insecta; order Orthoptera; family Acrididae; genus Schistocerca; species Schistocerca serialis. The sequence continues at coordinate 505,018,918 of NC_064644.1, read as the reverse complement.
GGTTGAACGCGTGCGGGCAAGTTTCACGCGTAGCCCACGGAAGTCGACGAATAAAGCAAGCAGGGAGCTAAACGTACCACAGCCGACGGCTTGGAAAGTCTTACGGAAAAGGCTAAAGCAGAAGCCGTACCGTTTACAATTGCTACAAGCCCTGACACCCGATGACAAAGTCAAACGCTTTGAATTTTCGGCGCGGTTGCAACAGCTCATGGAGGAGGATGCGTTCAGTGCGAAACTTGTTTTCAGTGATAAAGCAACATTTTTTCTTAATGGTGAAGTGAACAGACACAATGTGCGAATCTGGGCGGTAGAGAATCCTCACGCATTCGTGCAGCAAATTCGCAATTCACCAAAAGTTAACGTGTTTTGTGCAATCTCACGGTTTAAAGTTTACGGCCCCTTTTTCTTCTGCGAAAAAAACGTTACAGGACACGTGTATCTGGACATGCTGGAAAATTGGCTCATGCCACAACTGGTGACCGACAGCGCCGACTTCATCTTTCAACAGGATGGTGCTCCACCGCACTTCCATCATGATGTTCGGCATTTCTTAAACAGGAGATTGGAAAACCGATGGATCGGTCGTGGTGGCGATCATAATCAGCAATTCATGTCATGGCCTCCACGCTCTCCCGACTTAACCCCACGCGATTTCTTTCTGTGGGGTTATGTGAAAGATTGGTGTTTAAACCTCCTCTACCAAGAAACGTGCCAGAACTGCGAGCTCGCATCAACGATGCTTTCGAACTCATTGATGGGGACATGCTGCGCTGAGTGTGGGAGGAACCTGATTATCGGCTTGATGTCTGCTGGCACATATCGAACATTTGTGAATGCCTAAAAAAACTTTTTGAGTTTCTGTATGTGTGTGCAAAGCATTGTGAAAATATCTCAAATAATAAAGTTATTGTAGAGCTGTGAAATCGCTTCAATCATTTGTAATAACCCTGTATATATATATATATATATATATATATATATATATATATAAACTTCAATAAACATGGATTGGCACTACCAACCGACCCCATGGTGAAGTCATGCCAGGGCTGGACTTCAGTTAAGTAGTTTTAATTCGACATGGTACCATGGTGCTACAGGTTTTAATTTTTAATGTAGACTGTGCCTTACTCTGGCATGTTATAGTAATTTTATGCTTCTGAAGAAGGCTAGATTATTCTAGCCGATATATATATATATATATATATATATATATATATATATATATATAAAATGTGTGTGTGTGTGTGTGTGTGCTCATATTCTTTGCTATGCTGAGATACAACGAATACAATAGCATACAAATATTGATGCAAAGCTTAACCATCATCAACATACTATTCAAATTATTTACACTAAGCAAGAAATTAAATAATGACAAATAAATAAATAAAGTGATAGACCGCCTGAGACAGAGCACCTCGTGTTCCTGCTGCTAATAAGGCGAGTACACTGTTCGTTTGTTATATATTTTTACGAGCTTCCAACAGGAGCGACGTATTTACAGATACCTGTGTAGTTACTAGATTATTTTTGTAATTTTTTGCGTGTTCGAGTGCAATTCACGGAGATGGTGAACGAGAAAATAGGGCGGAAATTCCACCTGGGCTTACCGAAGGGACAACAACTCTGATCCCTAAGAAGTAATTATTGTGTGTGTGTGTGTGCTCATATTCTTTGCTATGCTGAGATACTACGAATACAATAGCATACAAATATTGATGCAAAGCTTAACCATCATCAACATACTATTCAAATTATTTACACTAAGCAAGAAATTAAATAATGACAAATAAATAAATACAGTGATAGACCGCCTGAGACAGAGCACGTCGTGTTCCTGCTGCTAATAAGGCGTGTACACTGTTCGTTTGTTACATATTTTTACGAGCTTCCAACAGGAGCGACGTATTTACAGATACCTGTGTAGTTACTAGATTATTTTTGTAATTTTTTGCGTGTTCGAGTGCTTACTAGGCACAAGCTTTTATTTTAATAAAGTAGTAGCGTACAGTACCGCCGTTGTTATCGACCCTCGTAGCATATTTGATTTTGTTTTGTTTAGTGTAGCTCAGTCTCGTTAGACCCTTAGAGAGAGCACTTCGGATTCTTGCTGTTAATAAGCCGAGTACGACGTTCGATTTTAACATATTTTCGCGAGCGTCAAACAGTAGCGACTGCAGTAATGATAGGAACTGTAATTGCTGTGTACAAATGCATGATGAGTTGGCGACCCTTCGCTCGAAGTTCCAGGATGCGTTGGCTTCCGTCACTCAGCTTCAGGCTGCTCCCAAGGGGCATCATTGTGTGGGGTCGGACGCGAGGATGTAAGGGACATGGTCCACTGTTATGGCCGCCCCGGGTACTGCCTGCACTGAGGTTGACCCCTCACCCGTCGTCGGGTGGGAGATCTTTCCGAAGTGTGGCAGGCAGCGGAAAACTTTCCGAGGGGCCGAGCGTAGGGCCTACCCGGTTCGTTTGACGAACAGGTTTTGGGCGTTACCTGTGCTCGCGTTCGGGAGGACGACGGTTCAATCCCGCGTCCGACCATCCTGTTGTAGGTTTTCCGCTATTTCCCTAAATCGCTATAGGCAAATGCCGGAATGGTTCCTTTGAAAGGGCACGGCCGACTTACTTCCCTAATCCGATTAGACCGATGACCTCGCTGTTTGGTCTCCTCACCCCAAAACAACCCAACCCGTTATCTGTGGCTGACGATGTTTCTGAGCCGGATGCTCTCGTCCACCCCGTTCCAGAAGAAGCTTCTCGGTCCGCAAGGTCTGGGCATTTCACAGAGGGTGGGTTTGCTGGTCGTTGGGAGCTCCAACGTAGCCGCGTAACGGGGCCCCTTAGAAACATGGCTTCCAAAGAGGAGAAGGAAGCCAGTGTGCGCTCCGTGTGCATACTGGGGAGAGTCATTCCGGATTTGCAAAGACCGCTTCCGGATGCCATGAAGAGTGTAAGTAGGCTGTTTATGTTTTCTTATTGGCAAAGTTACGTAGCGCTCTGTATGAAAATCACTGGCTGTGCTGTATGCAGTCTGTGGCTAGTTTGCATTGTTGTCTGCCATTGTAGTGTTGGGCAGCTGGATGCGAACAGCGCGTAGTGTTGCGCAGTTGGAGGTGAGCCACCAGCAGTGGTGGATGTGGGGAGAGAGATGGCGGAGTTTTGAAATTTGTAAGACTGGATGTCATGAACTGCTATATATATTATTACTATTAAGGTAAATACATTGTTTGTTCTCTATTAAAATCTTTCATTTGCTATCTATGCCTATCAGTAGTTAGTGCCTTCCGTAGTTTGAATCTTTTATTTAGCAGGCAGTAGTGGCGCTCGCTGTATTGCAGTAGTTCGAGTAACGAAGAATTTTGTGAGGTAAGTGATTTGTGAAAGGTATAGGTTAATGTTAGTCAGGGCCATTCTTTTGTAGGGATTTTTGAAAGTCAGATTGCGTTGCGCTAAAAATATTGTGTGTCACTTTAAGCACAGTCATTTATAATTGTTCAAATGGGGACGTTTCATATGTCGACCCTTAGCCGAGGATACCTCACTGCAATCTTCTGATTTTTCTTGTAGTTTGTGTAATTAGTGTAGATTTTGTTTATTGCTAGCGCGTAATTGTAGAGAGAATCTCCTTTGTAGTTGCAGTCTTTCATTGTTGCACAGTAAAACAGGTGTGGCACGCATGTAAATTTGCACCAAGTATTTCGCAGCTTGCAATAAACTAGATATTATTTTCAGCGCTATGGTAATGTGTTCTCTTATTTTCTGTGTTATCGTGTGAAATATTGTGACAATAATGGCGTGTGAAAAACGTAAGGCTCCAAAGTAAACAGAGAAATAATAGTGACGACGAGCGTAGCTTACCAGCACCGCTGTGTAATGAATTAACAGACATTCAAAGTAGTAATTTGGTAACTGTGCGTAGGGAAATGGAGCGGGTGTCAAATAATGGTGTAGACAGTGAAACAGGTAGTGAACAGGGAAGCATTATCGATCGATCGGTCGGCAACAGCTCGCCTCAGGAATCGGGAATGACAGAACACAATATTGCAAATACTGTAGACTCAGGTTTTGGGTACTCACCGTTTTCTCAAATGAGTCAAGACACATTTTCCGCTTGTCAAAATGTGAATGTTGCCGGTGCAAATTCACTGCCGAAAAGCACTGACAACGTGTTTCAGACACCAGTGCATTGTTATTACAATTAATGCAACAAATGGGACAAAAGCTTCAAAAGTTAGACACAATCGAACTAAATCAGAGACAAACACAGCAAAAGCTTCAAAAGTTAGACACAATGGAACAACACCAGAGACAAACACAGCAACAGTTAGACGCAATGGAACAAAATCTTCACACCATGCTTGAACAAACACGTGAAGATTTAACTACTGAGTTACATAAAATCGAATCGAAATGTCAAAAAGTCTGTAACGACGTAAAAACACAAATTTGTGAGCATTTTCAACCTATTTTTTCGCGGCATGAAAATGCATTACAGAATCACGAAGCAGCCATAAAAGAACTGCAAATTATTGTTCATAAAAATCATGAGACCTTGCAAGCTAAAATTGACTCAGTTGCATCTACCGATTCGGTTACGCAACTAGCAAAAACTCAGGAAAACTTAAAGGACACAGTAGAAAGACACATGGAGGAAATTAGTTCTTTATCAGAGAGAGTAGTTGAACTTTCGGATCAGCTAAATAATTTATCTACGAAGGTAGATGATAATCTGAATGACACAAAACCGGTAATCTTTAATGACACAGAAGAGTGCGAACAAGTTAGGAAATTCAAACAAAATCAGAATCAAATTAATACGCAACACCAAAGAGAAATCCGGGAAGTACAAGATCAGCTGACACAGGTAATACAAGAATTACGTATTTCAGAGGCCACTCGCGCTCCAATACGGGAAGAGGGACATAGAAATACGGAACAGCCACAAAATAATAACTCAGGGCACTTCGGAAATTATGAAAGAAATTGGCAAGGTACACCGAATTTTGAGATGGAACCGCCGAAACGACGTTACAAAGACCGACATGCGACTCGCCGACATGATGATTTTGACTATAAGCTGTTCATTACTACACGTAAATTCAAAACATTTAAGAATTCTGGCAAAGACTTTCAACCACAAGCATGGCTCCATCAATTCTCTCATTGTTTTCCTCCCAACTGGTCATTAGAGCACAGATTAGAATTTATGTGTGGCTACTTAGAGAATGAACCAGCTGTAAGAATGCGATCGGTCATTCACGATTGTCACAGTGAAGGAGAATTTTATCATGCCTTCCTTTCAGCATATTGGTCTCAAGCTACACAAGACCGAGTAAAACATAGCATCATAATGATGAAACATTTCGAACAATCTGAATTCTCCAGTCTTGTCAAATATTTTGAAGACATGTTGCATAAGAATCAGTATCTTTCAAATCCATACAGCCCTTCAGAACTCATCCGCATTTGCTTAATCAAATTACTTGAACATTTACGACATATTATTTTGGCAGGACGTTGCAAAGACGACATTGAAGCTTTTCAGGGACTCTTACAAGAATTAGAAATTGACACAGACAGTCGTGGTATGCGAAAACAGGAAAACAATCACTACAGGTCACATCCGTCACAATTCCGTGACGACAGAAACAATAACTGGACACAACAAGTTTATTATTACAACGCAAATCGTGACCAAAACAGACACCACCTATATGACAACCACTGGCAGAGTAATAATAGTTACAGAGAAAGATCGCATTTCCGTAGTAATGAATATGACAGAGATTACCATAGAAACAGACAATATGGGAACAAAAACAATTATTATCAAGGGAGACAGAATAACTTAAGACGCAACAGTTCAGCGCGCAGTTACGATTCCGGGAGAAATTCTCCACCACATGACCGACAAACAAGAAACTATGTAAACTACCGACAAAACGACAGACCCGAATTCCATCAGAATTGGCGGGATTCAAACAGAGCAGGGCACTCTCGACAAGGTGAATCTGAAGAAGTTAGGTCTCCAAATCCCAATAACGACGCGCGCCAACTAAGAGACAATAGGCAATGACTCATACCGCTGGCAGCCACAAAACGTACGTATGAAACTGACGATGCAGCTGCCGTAGCTAGTAATTATGTAAAAATGGAAGACATTAGGGACATCTTACTCCAGGAACATGACATAAAACTTAACAACATTGCATATCCTGTAATTCACATTACAGTAAGTGACGTAAAATTTACTGCAGTACTTGACTCTGGCAGTCCCATTTCAGTAATTAGTGAAACAGCCTTTAGCAAATGCAACAAATCGAACGATTGCCGCACATTTCCGTTACGTAAGATTAAATTACAAGGTGCAATCGTTGGAAAAAGTGTACATGTACGCCAACAAACAAACTTAGAATTGAAACTTCCTGGCAGATTAAAACTGTGTGCCCGACCGAGACTCGAACTCGGGACCTTTGCCTATCGCGGGCAAGTGCTCTACCAACTGAGCTACCGAAGCACGACTCACGTCCGGTACTCACAGCTTTACTTCCGCCAGTACCTCGTCTCCTACCTTCCAAACTTTACAGAAGCTCTTCTGCGAAACTTACAGAACTAGCACTCCTGAAAGAAAGGATATTGCGGAGACATGGCTTAGCCACAGCCTGGGGGATGTTTCCAGAATGAGATTTTCACTCTGCAGCGGAGTGTGCGCTGATATGAAACTTCCTGGCAGATTAAAACTGTGTGCCCGACCGAGACTCGAACCCGGGACCTTTGCCTTTCGCGGGCAAGTGCTCTACCAACTGAGTTACCGAAGCACGACTCACGTCCGGTACTCACAGCTTTACTTCCGCCAGTACCTCGTCTCCTACCTTCCAAACTTTACAGAAGCTCTTCTGCGAAACTTACAGAACTAGCACTCCTGAAAGAAAGGATATTGCGGAGACATGGCTTAGCCACAGCCTGGGGGATGTTTCCAGAATGAGATTTTCACTCTGCAGCGGAGTGTGCGCTGATATGAAACTTCCTGGCAGATTAAAACTGTGTGCCCGACCGAAACTCGATCTCGGGACCTTTGCCTTTCGCGGGCAAGTGCTCTACCAACTGAGCTACCGAAGCACGACTCACGTCCGGTACTCACAGCTTTACTTCCGCCAGTACCTCGTCTCCTACCTTCCAAACTTTACAGAAGCTCTTCTGCGAAACTTACAGAACTAGCACTCCTGAAAGAAAGGATATTGCGGAGACATGGCTTAGCCACAGCCTGGGGGATGTTTCCAGAATGAGATTTTCACTCTGCAGCGGAGTGTGCGCTGATATGAAACTTCCTGGCAGATTAAAACTGTGTGCCCGACCGAGACTCGAACTCGGGACCTTTGCCTTTCGCGGGCAAGTGCTCTACCAACTGAGCTACCGAGTTCGAGTCTCGGTCGGGCACACAGTTTTAATCTGCCAGGAAGTTTCATATCAGCGCACACTCCGCTGCAGAGTGAAAATCTCGTTCTGGAAACATCCCCCAGGCTGTGGCTAAGCCATGTCTCCGCAATATCCTTTCTTTCAGGAGTGCTAGTTCTGTAAGTTTCGCAGAAGAGCTTCTGTAAAGTTTGGAAGGTAGGAGACGAGGTACTGGCGGAAGTAAAGCTGTGAGTACCGGACGTGAGTCGTGCTTCGGTAGCTCAGTTGGTAGAGCACTTGCCCGCGAAAGGCAAAGGTCCCGAGTTCGAGTCTCGGTCGGGCACACAGTTTTAATCTGCCAGGAAGTTTCATATCAGCGCACACTCCGCTGCAGAGTGAAAATCTCATTCTGGAAACATCCCCCAGGCTGTGGCTAAGCCATGTCTCCGCAATATCCTTTCTTTCAGGAGTGCAAGTTCTGTAAGTTTCGCAGAAGAGCTTCTGTAAAGTTTGGAAGGTAGGAGACGAGGTACTGGCGGAAGTAAAGCTGTGAGTACCGGACGTGAGTCGTGCTTCGGTAGCTCAGTTGGTAGAGCACTTGCCCGCGAAAGGCAAAGGTCCCGAGTTCGAGTCTCGGTCGGGCACACAGTTTTAATCTGCCAGGAAGTTTCATATCAGCGCACACTCCGCTGCAGAGTGAAAATCTCATTCTGGAAACTTAGAATTCTTTTGTCAAAACCACAGCTTCTCTACGAACTTTCTCATTGTTCCATTATTGTCGACGGAAATTATATTGGGAGTAGACTTTTTGAATGAATACAAAGCAATCTTAAACTTTCACGATGCTGAAATAAGTTTAGAGAAAGAAGGTAAGTCAATAGCTTTGAAATTTGAAGATTGGCTCTCAAACCATGACGAGGAAATTAATCGTCTTTACCTTCTGTTAGACAACAGTTCGGAATTTTCTACGGAACTAGACACTAACAATCACTCTGCAAGTACTGACAGGGATGATATCGACGACATATTTGATACTAATGAGTTAATTCAGAATAAAATTCAAACAACTGAGAATTGTAATGACACTGATAGGCAGGACCTTTCTGAGATTTTACAAGCACATTCCACAGTTTTTACTCACAAAACAGGAACAATCAAGGGATTTCAATACCAATTTCGTGTTCGTGAGCATACTAAATTTTGTGTTAGACCATACGTAATTCCAGCGCATTATAGGGACTGTGTTAGAACAGAAATACAATCTATGCTTAATGAGGGCATTCTTGAGCCTGCAGTAAGCTCGTACAACAATCCATTACATGTTGTTGAGAAGAAAAATGGTTCGATCAGACTTGTCTTAGATTCGAGAAAAAGCAGTACTATCATCATTCCTGAAACAGACAGGCCGCAAACGATGGAAGAACTTCTTCAAAATTTTAATGGCGTAAAAGTGTTGTCTTCTATTGATCTCAGATCCAACTTTTATCAGATCGAACTTCATCCAGAATGTAGAAAATACACAGCTTTCCTTTGTTTCGGCGTTTGTTATCAGTTTCGGAAACTTCCTTTTGGTTTGAAATTTCTTCGGCAGCATTCATTCGCGGGCTAAATTCCATATTACCTGAGTTCTTAAAACGTCACATCACCTTATATGTGGACGATATTCTGATAGCAAAAGCCTCATGGGAACAACACAATCGCATCCTCAACAGCGTGTTACATATTTTTGCAGAATCTGGAATTACAGTTAACTTGGAAAAATCTGAATTCGGTAGGTCAAAGGTGAGGTTTTTGGGACATATTATTTCATCCGAAGGCATTCAGCCGTATCCTGGAAAGTTAGAAGCAATCAGAGCCATTCCAGTTTCATCCACAAAAAAACAAGTCCGCAGTTTTCTAAGTCTCGTAAATCTTTACTGTCATTTTCTGAATATGCAAATTCTAGTTACACCAAAACTTTGTTCTCTCACTGGAAAAAATACTATTTGGAACTGGGACGAACAAGCACAGTTGGAATTCAATTCTTTGAAAGAATCGCTACTTAACGCGCCAATACTAGCTCATCCAGATCTGTCACAAGATTTCTGCCTTGGCACGGATTCTTCTAAAGTCGGTCTTCGTGCCCATTTATTTCAAGAAGCCATAGAAAATGACATTACTGTTCAGAAAACCATTGATTTTGCTAGCCGACTGCTAACAAAATCTGAAAAAATTTATTCCGTTACTGAATTAGAAGCTTTAGCTATCGTTTGGGTATTTAACAAATTCCGTTTCTTTCTTTCTGGTAAGCACGTAAAAGTATACAGTGATAATCGTGCATTAAAATTTCTTATGTCTTCAAAATTAAATCATGACAGGTTAAAACGTTGGGCATTGTTTCTGCAAGAATTCCACTTCACAATAGTCTACATTCCCGGCAAGGAGAACATTGTTGCGGACGCACTGTCACGTGCACCGGCTGGGCTTGAGAAAAGTAACACAGAAGGCAACCTCGAGAAAAATTTCAGTATTCTTTACGTTCAGAAAGTCTCCTTTGAAAACTTCATCACCACATCTTTAAAGGACATTGCTCATGATCAAGATAAAGATCCGATTTGGAAAGACATCAAAAGTAAATGGCATGAAAAGCCGCACACTCAGATCCGGCATTATTATCTGGTTAGAAACAACATATTCTTCAAACGCTGCACTGTTGATGACAAGCTATGGGTACTTTGCATTCCAGACGATTTTGTTAATAAGCTCATTTGGTACATTCATTTCAGCTACGCCCATTTTGGTCCACGAAAATGTTATCATATTCTTCGAACGACTTGTTATTTTAACAATATGGAAAAGAGAATTCGAAGAGTCTTGTCTATTTGTAAACTTTGTCAAAAGGCGAAACCATCTACTATCTCACATCGTGCTCCGTTGTTTCCTATCATTCCTTCGAAATTAAAAGAATTTGCTGCTGTTGATATCTTGGGACCCCTTGTCAGAACATCGAATGGATTTTCGTACGTTCTAGTCGCTGTTGAACTTACTTCAAAATTTGTTTCTTTCACTCCGTTACGTAAAGCCACTGGACGGTCTGTATCCAAGGCATTTGCTAAAAATTTCTTACGTGAAGTTGGACACGTTAGTAAAGTCATTTCAGATAACGGACCTGTTTTCATTTCATTGTACTCACCACATTGTAACCCGTCTGAACGGATTATGAAAGAAATCAATAGGCTTTGCAGACTTTATTGTCACAGAAAGCATCAGCATTGGGACAGATATTTACACTTATTTCAAAACGTGCTGAATGAAATGCCTCATGACTCCACTGCTTTACCACCTATTCTTGCACTGAAGAATGAAGAACCACCGAACAGAATCAGAGAGCTTGTACCTTTTCCGAATACATGTAAACTTCAACACAAAAACATAATTGATTTGGCTATTAAAAATATAAAATCTGCAGCAGACAAAAGGAGAAAACTACACGGTAAAGCAAATGCAAAGAAATTATATATTGGTCAGAAAGTTCTCATTAAAGCTCATTCATTGTCACATAAGAAGAAACACTTGAGTCACAAATTCTTTCTAGTTTACAATGGACCTTACAGAATCCGACGTATACCACATGATAATTGCGTTGAAGTTGAAACTCTGCGTACTAGGAAGAGTAAAGGTTTACACCACATTTCACATGTAAAACCGTTTATTGAAAGATAATCTGCTTTTTAACTTTGTCTTTGCCATAAAACTTTTCACTTAACATTTCTAGTATGCTTTGTCAAACTTAAGAAACTGTTAACATGCAACAATGTTTGAGGTTAAATATCCAGTCTAGAACCTAGGAAACATTTTTAAACAGAAATTACGAATGCATTGTTATAGTGAACAGACGACACAGTGTTGTATTTGTACATTCTTGCTTGTTAGTTGCACGATTACGTAACGACTATCTGGCTTACATACTTAGGACATATACTGGTACTGCTAATGAGATTTTAATGCAACATTTTGGTTTACTTGAAAATACATTGTGGATTTAAAGTACTTTCAGTGAGATACCAGATGACATAGTGGTTAGTTTATGTGACAGCTACACGATTTTATCACGACACTACTAATGAGTGACAATTTACAATGTTGCTTTTGCAGTGTTTCTGTTTTATATCTGCACAGTTTTCTGTTTTATTCTGGAAAGTAAAACATGTTTTAGTAGTAACTTTTGTGGTACAGCTACAATGAGACAGCCTTTTTCGTGGCACAACAATACGTTACAGTATAGTACTTTCTTGATCATGGTAATGTACGTAATAACTACGATATCTATACGCATAGCATTTCACTTTTGTTTATCATGAGGTAAGTACATTGACTTCTGCAGAACTTAGCTTTCGGAGGACGATAACTACGAGACTTCCACAGAGATTATCTTACAACATGACGCACAGTTTAGCACTACAGTACACGTATTTGAGTGATTAATTTCACACTTAAAACATTTATTTTTTTAAGATATTTGAAGTACAATGATACAAGGGTTTTCCGTGATACATTTCATTCCATTGCTGTAACCTGTAACACCTGAGGGTATAATTACATTAATCCTCAGGGGGGTACACACTTACTTTGTGTACCATGTGTGTCGCAAGCACAAGGAGCCCTAGCTAATACGGTATTTGCTTATACAACTTTACACATCGGTACCATATTTCTCCAACACAGAATTACACAGCTACCTGATTATTTAACAGAGAAACAAACATTTTTTTACTATGTCAGTGACAGATGTTTATGCAATTACACAGTTGGATAACTTCACACTTATGAAACTGTATTTTGTATGTACTGTGTGAACTCTTCATATCTTTTCAGAACCATTGTCATACTATGAGAGCTTTGAATGATGTATTTGGTATGGGATCATGATTTTTAAAGTACGTTTAAGGTAGTTGACACTTTTGAAACGAGCAGAGAATTTTTTTGTAGGTTTTAAAATATTCAGAAAGCTACGACGATTTTGAGATGTGATTGATCTGTTATGATGTTATTATTATGACGATGATGTGTACTATGCTGTTGAGGTATGTTTATGATCAATGAGATGATGCTATATGAGGAATTTGATTATGCTACGTATTTATTATGATGAAATATTGAAGAATGTCTACGAATATGTATATGAGTAATAAGGTAAGGAATAATGAGTAGTGGTTAGGGACGCTGATTTGTGAAAAAGGTTGTTGGAAACCAAGAATCGTACTTTAAAAATTATGAAATGTATGTAAATGCGTGAATGTATTAGAATGCTGACGAAAATTTTTTGGACACTGTTATATCAATAGGATTTTGTTTTTTACAGATTTGTAACGCAAATTCTTGACCTGTGAAATTTTTTATATTATACTGTCACTGCTGTCATAAATATTTCGGTAAGAAAGTTAAGTGACCGTCACGTAATACGTCGTGGACGCCCAGCTGTACCACCTGCTTGGAAAAAAGCCATTAGTGTGTGCCTTTCACAGGCAGAGGTCGAGAAAAAAAAAAGAGGCCGTTATCCTCGCTATTGACATTTCTTTGTAGAAAGCATCGCAAATACAACACACTCATTACTTGGAAACATGATTACTCGTACTTTGTGCTACTTACTGAAATGCTTATGAATTGATGGGAAATATTCGTACATCTGCACACGTGATTATGACAAGTGTCTTTCTATGAGAATTGAGAGAATTTATACTACCTTATGAAATGCCACATGGCTAATGAATGATGTTTCATGCCTTCCTTTGTACATATTTGCTCATTTTCTTTAATATCCAGTTTCTAGCTGCACTGCAGCGTTGGTTAAAATAAAATTTAATAGATGTACTAATATAGATATTTTATGCCTACAGATCCAGTAAATAATCACTTTCTGATGTACTTAAAAAAAAACAAAGGAGCACAAAAACATTTCACAGGAATTGTATACAGAATTTTCTTTTCAAGTACTTGGTAATTTCTTTTGTAGAATAAGTTGTGGTGCACCACTTTAATTACATTGACATTAAGATGTGAATATACATTTCCCTTGTCTGCATTGTTGTCTTTAATGTAATATTTTTTCTGCTTGAGCTATGTCATGTTTAGATATAAGTTATTTCATTTGCTGCTGCTGTTTGCCAGGCATAGTGTTACTGAATTTGACTTTGTGTTACTCTGCTAAGCCAGTTTACTACTGATTTATTTTTCTTGTTTGCTGCTCATTGCCTTATATTAGTTGTAATATTGTTGCTTACTTTGCCAATTTGTATTTTTTTTGTCCTTGCTGTTTGTGTTAATTTGTTATGTGCTGCTGCATTGCCTCGTCCCTTAGTTTAGCATCTGAGCTCAGTAGGTTTAAGTTAGCTTAAGAGGGGGTAGCCTATAAGAGAATGAGTTGCGATGAATTTGAAGAAATACACTGAGAGGCTATACGAGAAAAGTACAGAAAGCAGGTATAGATAGGACTTTTGGAAATAATGAAGAATGAAGGGAGATCTCCGAGAAGTAAAGAAAGTTTTGTTTGCAAAATACTGCAGTAAAACAAACCCTGTCCTTTCCTTGTGTTATCCCACTATGTGTTTGTGTACCCTTGTGTATTTATGTTCTTCCTGTCTTTATATGTTTATCTGATAAGACTTATGTTGTAGAATTTTTCTAATACTCAGCTAAATGAACTATGATGAGGAATACTGTTATCCTCAAATATAATTTGCATTAATAATATGTTATTTACTTTGTAAAGATGTTAGACATTATTAATTCTGTTCTGTTTTAATGCTCATGTGTGAAGTTGATGTTTCAATAATTATTCTGATCTTTTATGTATTTACTTATGTCATAATTGCTGTAACACTGATGTATATGTTTATTTCCATTCTTTTGTAAAGCCCCTATTACTACAAATGTTATCTGTATTGTTATGTTCTTTAATGATGTATTTTGTACCTTTGTTATTGTATTCTTATGTTATAAAATTGTAATTGACACCAGTTCATCAAATTAAGTAACTTGTAAGTTACATTTCACTGCACACATTTCTGTTGGTCATAGTATATGGACAATATGTGAGAAGTAGGGACTGTTAGTGTTTGCACGTGTGTTAATAATTCAGCAAGGGACAGGATAACAGCATTGCTGGTTCTAAGGACAATTCCTAAAACTTTGTGAGTGCACAAGTGGTGGTTATGGACTTGCTATATTATCCGCAAGACTCATCAATGGTGATTGTGCATCTGCACAGTCACAACAGATGGCTGCTGGCCATCTCTACAAGGACTACAGTGGGTCTGCATCTTTGATGACCCACCAATACCATTATTTCTACAGTGACTGCAGTGGGTCTGCACCTCTGGTGGCCCACCAATACCACAATCTCTACCAGGACTACAGTGGGTCTACTCTGTGATGACCTACCTACCAATATTCTTCAAAACGTCGAATGACTCTGCTGTGGGTTTCCTCTGTTGTGACCCATTACCTGTCTCCATGCCAAAAGTAAGCACTGTCTTTCCGTTGGAAGGACAACACTACTCCTTCAAGACTGCATGGAAACCCACTACTTCTGTGTGCATTGTCTTTTACTGCTCAGACTTTGAGAAAAGAAACGGCAGTTTTACTGTGATGAATGATCAGGATTGTCTTTACGGACTGTGAGAAAATTTTAGCTTCTGACCAACATTGTATCAATAAGTGTGTGCATTTGATATCTTTGTTATTGTAATTATGAAAAATTTTATCAAATCGTTATTGACCACTGCCCAAAACAATTTGTAAATTTTTTTGTGGGGAGCATGGGGGCTATGTAAGTAGGCTGTTTATGTTTTCTTATTGGCAACGTTACGTAGCGCTCTGTATGAAAATCACTGGCTGTGCTGTATGCAGTCTGTGGCTAGTTTGCATTGTTGTCTGCCATTATAGTGTTGGGCAGCTGGATGCGAACAGTGCATAGTGTTGCGCAGTTGGAGGTGAGCCGCCAGCAGTGGTGGATGTGGGGAGAGAGATGGCGGTGTTTTGAAATTTGGAAGACTGGATGTCATGAACTGCTATATATATTATTACTATTAAGGTAAATACATTGTTTGTTCTCTATTAAAATCTTTCATTTGCTATCTATGCCTATCAGTAGTTAGTGCCTTCCGTAGTTTGAATCTTTTATTTAGCTGGCAGTAGTGGCGCTCGCTGTATTGCAGTAGTTCGAGTAACGAAGATTTTTGTGAGGTAAGTGATTTGTGAAAGGTATAGGTTAATGTTAGCCAGGGCCATTCTTTTGTAGGGATTTTAGAAAGCCAGATTGCGTTGCGCTAAAAATATTGTGTGTCAGTTTAAGCACAGTCATGTATAATTGTTCTAAGGGGACGTTTCAAGAGTACAGGGTACAGCCAACTGCAAGTGGTGGCTTATGTCTGTACCAATGACGTGTGTCGCTTTGGATCGGAGGAGACTCCCTCTGGTTTCGGGCAGCTAGCGGAAATGGTAAAGACAGCCAGTCTCGCTTGCGAGATTAAGGGAGAGCTCACGATATGCAGCATCATTAAACGAACTGTGGTCCTTTGGTGCAGAGCCGATTGGAGGGTCTGAATCAGAGGCTCAGGCGGTTCTGTGACCGTGTAGGCTGCAGATTCATTGACTTGCGCCATTGGGTGGTGGGTCTCCAGGTTCCGCTTAATAGGTCAGGAGTCCACTACACACAGGAAGTGGCTACACGGGTAGCGGGAGCTATTTGGAAGAGACTGGGCGGTTTTTTAGGTTAGAGGGTCTCAGGGAACCACAGAAAGGGCGTCCGTCTAAAAGGCGACGGGTAAAACACAGTAAGGTAATTGTAGAAACGATTGATATTGTAGTTGTAAATTGTCGTAGCTGTGTTGGAGAAGAAGCTGAGCTCCAGGCCTTAATAGAAAGCACTGAAGCTCAAATAGTTATAGGTACAAAAAGCTGGCTAAAGCCGGAAATAAGTTCAGCCGAAATTTTTTCAAACGATCTAACAATGTTGAGAAAGGATAGATTAAATACAGTTGGTGGTGGAGTATTTATTTCTGTCATAAGTAGTTTGCCTTGTAGCGAAATTGAAGTAGATGTTTCCTGCGAAATAGTATGGGTATAGGTTATACATGACAATCGGACTAAACTATTAATTGGATCGTTTTACCGACCCCCCGACTCAGAAGATATAAGGCTGAATGCCGTAATACCTACAACCATCAGAAATAAACGCAAAGTATATCTATTTTAAAAAAGCTGATAAAAATGCTCTTAACGCCGTTTTAAGAGACAGTCTTCACTCCTTCCGATCTGATCATGTAAGCGTAGAAAAGTTGTAGAATGATTTCAGAGAGATAGTATCGACAGCAATTGAGAGATACATACCGCATAAATTAGTAAGTGATGGTACTGATCCCCCTGCTACACTAAACGGGTCAGATGGCTGTTGCAGAAGCAGCGAAAAAAGTATACCAAATTTAAAAGAACGCAAAATCCCTAAGACTGGCAAAGTTTCACAGAAGTTCGAAATATAGCGCTTACGTCAGTGCGAGATGCTTTTAATAATTTCCGTAACGAAACTGTCTCGAAATCTGGCAGAAAACCCAAAGAGATTCTGGTCATACATAGAGCACACCAGTGGCAAGACGCAATCAGTATCTTCACTGCGCGATAACAACGGTGAAGTCACAGATGACAGTGCTACTAGAGCAGAGTTATTAAACACGGTTTACCGAAACTCCTTCACCAAAGAAGACGAAGTAAATATTCCTGAATTCCAATCAAAAACAACTGCCAAGATGAGAAACATAGAAGTAGATATCCTCGGTGTTTGCAAAGCAGCTTAAATCAATAAAGGCAAGGCTTCTGGTCCAGACTGTATACCAGTCAGGTTCCTTTCAGAGTACGCTGATACAGTAGCTCCATATTTAGCAACTATATACAACCGCTCGCTCACAGAAAGATCCGTACTTAAAGGCTGGAAAATTGCTCAAGTCACATCAATACTCAAAAAGGAATCCGTTGAATTACAGGCCCATATCACTAACGTCGATTTGCAGTAGTGTTTTGGAACATATACTGTATTCGAACATTATGAAGTACCTCGAAAAAACCGGTTTATTGACACATAGTCAGCACGGATTCAGAAAATATCGTTATTGTGAAACACAACTCTTTATACTCATGAAGTAACGAATCCTATCGACAGGGGATGTCAAATTAATTCCACATTTTTAAATTTCCAGAAGGCTTTCGACACTGTTACTTACAAGCGTCCTGTAATCAAACTGCGTGCTTATGGAATATCGCCTCAGTTGTGCGACTGGATTCTTGATTTCCTGTCAGAAAGATCGCAGTTCGTAGTAGTAGACGGAAAGTCATCGAGTAAAACAGAAGTAATATCCGGCGTTCCCCAAGGAAGTGTTATAGGCCCTCTATTGTTCCTGATCTATATTAACGATATAGGAGACAATCTTAGTAGCCATCTTAGATTGTTTGCAGATGATGCTGTCATTTACCGTCTTGTAAAGTCATCAGACGATCAAAATGAATTGCCAAATGATTTAGATAAGATATCTGATGGAGCGAAAAGTGGCAATTGACCCTGAACAAAGAAAAGTGTGAAGTTATTCACAGGAGTACAAAAAGAAATCCACTAAATTTCGATTACGCTATAAGTCACACAAATGTGAAGGCTGTAAATTCAACTAAATAGTTAGGGATTACAATATCAAATAACCTAAATTGGAACGATCACATAGATAATGTTGTGGGTAGAGAAAACCAGTGACTGCGATTCATTGGCAGAACACTTAGAAGGTGCAACACGTCCTGGTATTGATCGGCCGGAGAAACAAGCGTATGAGATGCAGAAAAAAAAAACAAAGAAGTGCCCCCCCCCCCTTCCCAATAGGGAGGACGCTTACCCCAATTTTCCCCCCACCAACACTCAATTCCTTCCATATTTTTTTTAAGTTTTGGCACAAAATGGTTCATTTTTAGATGAGAAATGTAACTACAAAATATATTCCTCGTAAAATTCGACATAAGAAAGGTCTTGTGCACATTTTAAGTGAGACGAATAGTTTTAGAGGTATGAGTTGGAATAGGGTTGTGTTAATGCATATTTTTTGCAGCTTTCGTTGCTTATAAGTATATGAAAATATTTCTTTTATTTTCAACTTGTGTTTTCAGTATTGTTGAACTCAGTATTAGGTGCCCAACAATAACAACGGCGAGTTTCCATTCATGGTGACTGACGTAAGGCGTTAGTAGCAGTGACGTATGGAAACTCTTGAGGGCGTGTCTACACCAAAGTCTCTCATTCGTCGCTGCGTCCGGTAGCTTCGTCGTGAGATACCAACTTTTTTCATGGTACTTTCTTCTTCGGACGACACTACATTCCGCCCTGCCCCCCCACCCCCCCACCCTCACCTAAACCTCTGCACTATCGTTATGTAGTGCGGAGTTACGGCGACAACGTTGGGGATATACACTATTGGCCATTAAAATTGGTACACCAAGAAGAAATGCAGATGATAAGCGGGTATTCATTGGACAAATATATTATACTAGAACTGACATGTGATTACATTTTCACGCAATTTGGGTGCATAGATCCTGAGAAATTAGTACCAAGAACAACCACCTCTGGCCATAATAACGGCCATGATACGCATGGGAATTGAGTCAAACAGAGCTTGGATGGCCATGCAACTTCAACACGATACCACAGTTCATCAGGAGTAGTGACTGGCGTATTGTGACGAGCCAGTTGCTCGGCCACCATTGACCAGACGTTTTCAATTGGTGAGAGATATGGAGAATGTGCTGGCCAGGGCAGCAGTCGAACATTTTCTGTGTCCAGAAAGGCCCGTACAGGACCTGCAACCTGCGGTCGTGCATTATCCTTCTGAAATGTAGGATTTTGCAGGGATCGAATGAGGGGTAGAGCCACGGGTCGTAACACATCTGAAATGTAACGTCCACTGTTCAAAGTACCGTCAATGCGAATAAGATGTGACCGAGACGTATAACCAATGGCACCCCATACCATCACGCCGGGTGATACGCCAGTATGGCCATGACGAATGCACGCTTCTAATGTGCGTTCACCGCGATGTCGTCAAACACGGATGCGACCATCATGACGCTGTAAACAGAACCTGAATTCATCCGATAAAATTACGTTCTGCCATTCGTACACCCAGGTTCGTCGTTGAGTACACCATCGCAGGCGCTCCTGTCTGTGATGCAGCGTCAAGGGTAACCGCAGCCATGGTCTCCGAGCTGATAGTCCTTGCTGCTTCAAACATCGTCGAACTGTTCGTGCAGACGGTTGTTGTCTTGCAAACGTCCCCATCTGTTGACTCGGGGATCGAGACGTGTCCTGCACGACCCGTTACAGCCATACTAGTGATACGAGGCCGTTGGGATCCAGCACGGCGTTCCGTATTACCCTCCTGAACCCACCGATTCCTTATTCTGCTAACAGTCATTGGATCTCGACCAACGCGAGCAGCAATGTCGCGATACGATGAACCACAATCGCGATAGGCTACAATCCGACCTTTATCAAAGTCGGAAACGTGATGGTACGTATTTCTCCTCCTTACATGAGGCATCACAACAACGTTTCACCAGGCAACGCCAGTCAGTTGCTGTTTGTGTATGAGAAATCTACATCTACATCTATACTCCGCGAGCCACCTTACGGTGTGTGGCGGAGGGTACTTATTGTACCACTATCTGATCCCCCCTTCCCTGTTCCATTCACGAATTGTGCGTGGGAAGAACGACTGCTTGTAAGTCTCCGTATTTGCTATAATTTCTCTGATCTTTTCGTTGTGATCATTACGCGAGATATATGTGGGCGGTAGTAATATGTTGCCCATCTCTTCCCGGAATGTGCTCTCTCGTAATTTCGATAATAAACCTCTCCGTGTTGCGTAACGCCTTTCTTGAAGTGTCCGCCACTGGAGCTTGTTCAGCATCTCCGTAACGCTCTCGCGCTGACTAAATGTCCCCATGACGAATCGCGCTGCTTTTCGCTGGATCATGTCTATCTCTTCTATTAATCCAACCTGGTAAGGGTCCCATACTGATGAGCAATACTCAAGAATCGGACGAACAAGCGTTTTGTAAGCTACTTCTTTCGTCGATGAGTCACATTTTCTTAGAATTCTTCCTATGAATCTCAACCTGGCGCCTGCTTTTCCCACTATTTGTTTTATGTGATCATTCCACTTCAGATCGCTCCGGATAGTAACTCCTAAGTATTTTACGGTCGTTACCGCTTCCAATGATTTACCACCTATGGCATAATCGTACTGGAATGGATTTCTGCCCCTATGTATGCGCATTATATTACATTTATCTACGTTTAGGGAAAGCTGCCAGCTGTCGCACCATGCATTAATCCTCTGCAGGTCCTCCTGGAGTACGTACGAGTCTTCTGATGTTGCTACTTTCTTGTAGACAACCGTGTCATCTGCAAATAGCCTCACGGAGCTACCGATGTTGTCAACTAAGTCATTTATGTATATTGTAAACAATAAAGGTCCTATCACGCTTCCCTGCGGTACTCCCGAAATTACCTCTACATCTGCAGATTTTGAACCGTTATGAATGACATGTTGTGTTCTTTCTTCTAGGAAATCCTGAATCCAATCACAAACCTGGTCCGATATTCCGTAAGCTCGTATTTTTTTCACTAAACGTAAGTGCGGAACCGTATCAAATGCCTTCCTGAAGTCCAGGAATACGGCATCAATCTGCTCGCCAGTGTCTACGGCACTGTGAATTTCTTGGGCAAATAGGACGAGCTGAGTTTCACATGATCTCTGTTTGCGGAATCCATGTTGGTTATGATGAAGGAGATTTGTATTATCTAAGAACGTCATAATACGAGAACACAAAACATGTTCCATTATTCTACAACAGATTGACGTAAGCGAAATAGGCCTATAATTATTCGCATCTGATTTATGACCCTTCTTGAAAATGGGAACGACCTGCGCTTTCTTCCAGTCGCTAGGTACTTTACGTTCTTCCAGCGATCTACGATAAATTGCTGATAGAAAGGGGGCAAGTTCTTTAGCATAATCACTGTAGAATCTTAAGGGTATCTCGTCTGGTTCGGATGCTTTTCCGCTACTAAGTGATAGCAGTTGTTTTTCAATTCCGATATCGTTTATTTCAATATTTTCCATTTTGGCGTCCGTGCGACGGCTGAAGTCAGGGACCGTGTTACGATTTTCCGCAGTGAAACAGTTTCGGAACACTGAATTCAGTATTTCTGCCTTTCTTCGGTCGTCCTCTGTTTCGGTGCCATCGTGGTCAACGAGTGACTGAATAGGGGATTTAGATCCGCTTACCGATTTTACATATGACCAAAACTTTTTAGGGTTCTTGTTTAGATTGTTTGCCAATGTTTTATGTTCGAATTCGTTGAATGCTTCTCTCATTGCTCTCTTTACGCTCTTTTTCGCTTCGTTCAGCTTTTCCTTATCAGCTATGATTCGACTACTCTTAAACCTATGATGAAGCTTTCTTTGTTTCCGTAGTACCTTTCGTACATGATTGTTATACCACGGTGGATCTTTCCCCTCGCTTTGGACCTTAGTCGGTACGAACTTATCTAAGGCGTACTGGACGATGTTTCTCAATTTTTTCCATTTTTGTTCCACATCCTCTTCCTCAGAAATGAACGTTTGATGGTGGTCACTCAGATATTCTGCGATTTGTGCCCTATCACTCTTGTTAAGCAAATATATTTTCCTTCCTTTCTTGGCATTTCTTATTACACTTGTAGTCATTGATGCAACCACTGACTTATGATCACTGATACCCTCTTCTACATTCACGGAGTCGAAAAGTTCCGGTCTATTTGTTGCTATGAGGTCTAAAACGTTCTCTAACTATCTGCTCGAAGTAATTCTCGGACAAGGCAGTCAGGATAATGTCACAAGAGTCTCTGTCCCTGGCTCCAGTTCTGATTGTGTGACTATCCCATCCTATACCTGGTAGATTGAAGTCTCCCCCTATTACAATAGTATGATCACGAAACTTTTTCACGACGTTCTGCAGGTTCTCTCTGAGGCGCTCAACTACTACGGTTGCTGATGCAGGTGGTCTATAGAAGCATCCGACTATCATATCTGACCCACCTTTGATACTTAACCCAGATTATTTCACATTCGCATTCGCTAATAACTTCACTGGATATTATTGAATTCTTTACTGCTATAAATACTCCTCCACCATTGGCGTTTATCCTATCCTTGCGGTATATATTCCATTCTGTGTCTAGGATTTCGTTACTGTTCACTTCCGGTTTTAACCAACTTTCCGTTCCTAATACTATATGCGCACTATTTCCTTCAATAAGAGATACTAATTCAGGAACCTTGCCCTGGATACTCCTGCAGTTTACCAATATTACGTTAACTTTTCCTGTTTTTGGTCTCTGAGGACGGACGTTCTTTATCAACGATGATAATGTCCTCTCTGGTAAGCCGTCAGGTATTTTATCGTTTCGCCCAAGGGGGGGGTCCCCCTAACCTAAAAAACCCCCGTGTGCACGCCACACGTACTCTGCTACCCTAGTAGCTGCTTCCGGTGTGTAGTGCACGCCTGACCTGTCTAGGGGGGCCCTACAGTTCTCCACCCAATAACGGAGGTCGATGAATTTGCAACCATTATAGTCGCAGAGTCGTCTGAGCCTCTGGTTTAGACCCTCCACACGGCTCCAAACCAGAGGACCGCGATCGACTTTGGGCACTATGCTGCAGATATTAAGCTCAGCTTGCACTCCGCGTGCGATGCTGGTTGTCTTCACCAAATCAGCCAGCCGCCGGAGGGAACCAAGGATGGCCTCAGAACCCAAGCGGCAGGCGTCATTCGTTCCGACATGTGCTACTATCTGCAGCCGGTCACACCCAGTGCGTTCAATAGCTGCCGGAAGGGCCTCCTCCACATTACGGACGAGACCCCCCGGCAAGCACACCGAGTGCACACTGGCATTCTTCCCCGACCTACCCGCTATTTTCCTGAGGGGCTCCATAACCCGCCTAACGTTGGAGCTCCCTATAACTAATAGGCCCGCCCTCTGTGACTGTCGGGACCTTGCCGGAGAATCGGCCACTGGCCCAACAGGCGAGGCATCCTGTGGTGGCTCGGAAACGATGTCATCACCACTAGGAAGCACCCCGTACCTGTTGGAAAGGGGTAAGGCAGCTGCCACGCGGCCAGATCCCACCTTCGCCTTTCGGCCAGGCACGCGCGAGCCCACCACTGTCCGCCATTCACCCTGGAGTGATGGCTGACCGGTAAGATGCTCACTGCCGGAAGACGCAGCGACATCAGGGGTTCCATGTGATTCCAAGGCCACCGAAGTAGGCATAGGTCTCACCACAGTTGCCCCAACGCCACTACGAGCCGACGCCTGCGCCTCGAGCTCGATGAGCCTAACAGACAAAGCCTCCACCTGCCCCCGAAGAGTGGCCAATTCTCCTTGCGTCCGCTCACAACAACCACAGTCCCTACACATGACTATGTTTACCCTACTCTATACGGTGACAAATTCCCAAGATAATCTTCTGATGAGCTACTCTGATAATCAAGAAACACTCACTGAAATACGAGACGCGAAAACTACGCTAGGTTTTCCCAGAAAAACTATTTAAAAGCTAAGCGCAGCAAATAAGTACAAAAACGCTTTATACAAACAGTACTCGCTGCTGCTGGTGCTCTCGCTCTGGCTGTCACAAGACAACTGCTGATTCAAGTGACTAGTGGCTAACGGCCGCGAAACAAACAAAAGACGGTTTTAGGGCGCTTTCTGTTCTAAACGATCAAGAAAACACTAAGAAATCTAACACGAAAACTACGTAAAGTTTTATCAAGAACTGTTAGTTACTATGCAGAGCAGATAAACACAAATAGAATCCCTTCCTTAGTGGAAGGTCGTAAACAAAATGCAAAATAAACGCTTTACACAAACAGTACTCGCTGCTGCTGGTGCTCTCGCTCTGGCTGTCACAAGACAATCGGTTGGAAACTTTCCTCATGTCGTAAGACGTGTATATTTCTATTGTCTATTGTCAAATCACAATTTATGAAAGATGTTTATATTTTATTAATAGGATTAAGTAGGCATAATTAATATTTGTCATGTTGGAAATAATTGTGGTAGCAGGGAATGTCTGCGCCAAAGTATTGTTGACAAGAGAGACCGCAAATTGATATAATTTTAAAAAGGGCGGGAGAGACCGCGTATGGATACATTGTAAGAAAAGAGCGGGAAAGACCGCGCATTGATAACATTTTGTAATGGTAGCAGGGATTGTCTGCAACAGGAAGCATTGTTGGCAGGAGAGACCGCACTTTAGCGTTCGTAGGAAGTCAGTAGTAAGCGAGAAGTGAAGCGAGTCGGTAGCAGGTCTGAAGCGAGAGGTTGAGAGGAGCGGTGTGCCTGCCAGCCACTAGCTATGATTTACAAGAGATTATAAACGGATGTACAGAGACATCAGCTAACTATTATAATAAGAGGAACTAACATTATTGAATTAATTTTTTGAGAAACTCCAGACTACTGAAGGTATGTTTGCGCATTGCTAGTTGTAAGATTATTGTAAAAAGTAAGTCCCATTTGAACGTTTGTAAAATCATTTCATTCAGAATATAATTAACTTTTGCCAGCAATATTGCATTTCTAATTATAATCCATCCCAAAAACCATCAACGTAAAACTTTGCAAAATTTTATTGTTGCCAATAAAAAGTTTAACTATGAATTATGTAATTTCAGTCAAATCAATTATAGAATAACGTCAGCTTTGCTATTAAAGAATAACGTCAGCTTTGGTAATAAATACAGCCACTTATTATGAAAACCCACCAGCAGCTAATAGAGTATAGTAAAACAGAGTAAGTATATTCATGTCGCAGTTCGATGTAGCAGTCAGATGGCGATCCAGTAACAATAAAAAGGGTAAGGAACAGTTTTGGGTTATTGCAGGTAACGACTGAGGGCCACGACGACGACACATTCTATGTTTCGTCGAAATAATCAGAAAATCACTTTTAATAAGCAGAAATTAAATTTGTATGCGAAGATAGAGAAAGAGAATAAATTTCAAAGGGAAGATTTCATTCGTTATTATTAAGCAAGAGATAGAAATCCTAAGAAAAGGTTACATAGTTTGTTGTAAAAGGCAATGTTATCAATAACACAAGAGGTACAGAGGAGACGGGAAGGTTTCAATGTCAGCACGTTGTAGGTGTCGGCACCGGAGCCAACCTTGTGTGAATGCTCTGAAAAGCTAATCATTTGCATATCACAGCATCTTCTTCCAGTCGGTTAAATATCGCGTCTGTAGCACGTCATCTTTGTGATATAGTACTTTTAATGGCCAGTAGTGTAGATGAGGAAACAGGGAGCGGAGCGACAGCCTACAAGTAGCTCCCTGTCCGCACCCCAGTACCCCAGTATTCACCTTGCGTGTGACTGGGAACACCGACCAAAAAACCGGCCTCAGGGTGCATGCCCGCATCCAGCGACGCAGATGCTTTGGTCGGCTTGGCAGCAAGTGAAACTCCTTCTCCGGCGCGATGGCTGTCCAGGGGCAACAGCTACACGGAGATGGGCTCAAGCTGCAGGATGGGTGCTGATGTTGGCTACATCAGCGGTGGCGGCGCCTGTGGAGGCAGAGCCAGCCGCGACAGGTGGAGAGGCGGAGATGACTGCTGTTTCTTATCCCAGTGGTATGCTGGTTCTGTGGCCAGAAGTTCCGTGGCAGAATCACAGACATAAGAGCGCTGTAGCTAGTTCTGGTGGCGCCGTTGTAGCCCAACGGAATCTTGAACGATGAGAAATGAACGTCCCGATTTGTAACGACACCATGATCCCAAAGCGGTTTCTTGCCAAATACTTGAAAGAAGATTTCATCCTGTGGCTGAAACGTTGTCTGATCTGGCGGGACGAATTATTTTTACGGCGGCCGCAGGAGATGCAACAGGGTGTGGTGACGATGATGGTGTAATAGTTCTGCTGGCGACTTTCCGTCATGCGGAAAGGAGCAGTAGGAGGCAAGAAACATCTTTAAAACTTACTCCCGTGTGTGGGAGGAACAGATTTTCTGTATGTGATTTCTGAACGTTCGAACAAATTATTCAACTTCACCGATAGACTGGAGGTAAAATTTGCAGTAGTATGCCATTGTTGGCACAAAACTATTGGACGTGAATTGTGATCGACTGTCCGAGACAAGGGCGTCGGGAAGAACTTCGAGACAAAAAATGACAGTAGTGGTGAGTGTTATGGGGACAACAAAAGGAAATTTATTCTGGAGACAAAACTTACTGCTGGAGAGAGTGAGGAATCACATCTCATGCATCATTATTCTCTGTATGCAACAGCAGAACATCTAGCCTTGTGGATAGCATGTGACAAAGCGAAAAATAGCAACGCATCACTGGGTGGGGAATGTCTTTCAAATGATGTGGCCACCCGCGGCGGACTTACGGCAAAATTGCCCGAAGATCTCGGTCGGAAGCAGATGCTGCCGCAGTACACCGAAACTCGAGAGGAAAATTTTAAAGAATTCCAAAATCCTTAGTTTAAATCTGATAACATGATCCCTCAAGCGAACCAAAAGCCATGTTGGTACCGACCGGTAACCAAGACAAATCAGCATTCGAATATTATGCCGGTGTCTGTACAACAGCTTCCATTGATAATTAGACAATATCAGAATCCAACGTCGCAATTTTCGTGCTATCCTTCTTGGGCAGACTTGGCAGGCTTGAACAAGGACATCAAAGACCGATGATCCGTCAGCAACAGATCTTCTGACTGCACAAATACTGGTGGACCTTTGTAACACCATAAGTAATGATGAGAGCCTCTTCTTCAAGTTGACTGTAATTGTACTGCGCTTTGATGAGAGTTTTTGAGGCAAAAGCAGTGAGCCATCAGATGAACTAATTGTGTGGGAGAGCACAGCTCCAATCCCATAAGAAAATGCATCCACAGCTGACACAACAGGCTTAGCTAGATCGAATCAGAAAATGGTAGGTTAACAATGTGTCATTTAATTACTGAAATTCGTTAGGACCAGACAAAGAGAACACCTTTCTGGCGCTGGTGGTACAACGGGGCAGCTATTGCGTAACTTCTACAATGAAAACAGCTTGACGCTCCTTGATATTACAGAGCAACAGCAGATCTTTAATTGCAAAGTGTAGATTAGCAGGATGAATACCCCGTGCATTTACGACATATCCTAAATACTCAAGTTCTTCATGGAAGGAAGATTACTTTTCGTTGTTACTCTTTAAGACAGCTGCAGAAAGAACTTGAAACAAGCAATCTAAATTTGCCAAATGTTCAGCAGGTGTCTGACATATGACAGCAGTATCGTCCAAATAGTTTGTACATGAAGGGACTTTTGCTGTTAACTGTTCCAAGACCCATTGACAAGTACCAGGAGCCGAAGCGCTTCCAAATGGTGGTCATTGAAACTGGAACAATTCCAGGTGAGTGTTGATCAAAAAATTTTGCTCGTATTACTCGTCCAGCGGTAACTGTAAGTTTGCCTCACGCAAATCAATCATGGTTCCAGTCTGTTCATCAGTTCCTCCAGTCGTACGAGAGGAAGTGGATCCATGACAGTTTTTCGGTTTACTGTGGCTTTAAAATCAGCCACTGACGCAAACCCCCGATGGCTTTTTGAGAATGAACAGGGGGGATGCCCACTGACACGCAGAAACGGGTTTTGTCGCTGTATTGTCTTTCCATCGTTGCAGTTCCTAGGCACCTTGCTAACACGCTGAATGGAGGACAGGCTTTTCACGAAAAAATCATGGTTGTGCAGTGTCTTTAATTGTAATGTGCGTCTCAGAATTTTAGCTCTTTCTAAACCATGTTCAGACAGTTCATTGTAGTTATTACACAAGTCAGAAACATTAGTGTGAGGCACTGAAACATTGATTTGTAACACGTTGTCACGTATGCACAGGTTAAAAAAATCAAAAAAAGTCTAAAACAAAAACGTTTACATTGTTCCTAGAACTGAATACAGAAAATGAAACCCATTTTGTAATGTCATGAAAAGTTGAAACTTCCTGGCAGATTAAAACTGTGTGCCGGACCAAGACTCGAACTCGAGCCCTTTGACTTTCGTGGGCAAGTGCTCTACCATCTGAGCTACCCAAGCTCTCCTGCGAGCTTCTGTAAAGTTTGGAAGGTAGGAGATGAGGTACTGCCAGAAGCAGAGCTTTTGAGATCGGAGCGTGATACGCGCTTGGGTAGCTCAGATGGTAGAGCACTTGCCCGCGAAAGGCAAAGGTCCCTATTTCGAGTCTCGGTCCGGCACACAATTTTAATCTGTCAGGAAGCTTCATATCAGCACCCACTCCGCTGCTGAGTGAAAATCTCATTCTGTAATCATGGAAAGTTGCTGGCAAACTGCACACGCCAGGTACTGGCTCTCAGCACTATGGGACTTAACATCTGAGTCCCCTAAAACTTAGAACTACTTAAACCTAACTAACCTAAGGACATCACACACATCCATGCCCGAGGCAGGATTCGAACCTGCGACCGTAGCGGTCGCGCGGTTCCGGACTGAAGCGCCTAGAACCGCTCGGCCACACCGGCTGGCCCAGGTACTGGTATTTCGTGTCTAATATATAGGGCAGAAGTAGGCCTCTGGAGCAGTGGGCTACCAATCCTTTTATATGTGTCTTTGTTGAGAAGGGAAACGGATGCACCTGTACCTAGCTGAAATTTAATTGTCTGTCCGTGCACTGCAGCAAAAGATTTCTGCGATACGGGAATGCGAGCGTTCTCTTGCGCCAGCTCTGAGGGCATTGCCGACACGACATGCACTTCCTGAAAGCTTTGCTGAAGTCGTGTATCAGACCTGTACTCGCCCTGGCTGCCTTGTAAACTTACTGACTGTATGTGACCTTGCCTACCATATTGGAAACACTTTGCGTCACGGCAAGAACAAGCTCTTCTGTCTGGAGCGGCACTGAGGACCAGCCTTCCTCGCCCTTTTCTGTAGTACACCTCGAGTACAACAAGACTGGAAGTTTTTACCTTGATGTTTACTGTGAACCTGAGCGCTGTGTCTTGTGCACTGTTAACAAGAGAAACAGACGAAACAACAAAAACAACTTCAGCTGTGACCGCAATATTTTGAGACTCGACAATAGATAAAAATCGATCTCAGGTCGGGGTCTGGCAATTTTAGAATCGCTCCATACCTGTAATGTTGTAGGCCATGAAGTGGGCTTCCAGTTGTGCGTGATATTCAGAGTAATCCTCTTCGTTACTATTAAACTGACGAAACCTGCATGCAACAGTTGGCTGTGGCGCTGCTTGTCGTAACGAGGTCATCTCCTGGATGCTGAGCTGCAGTTCTTCAGTCTGCTGTGCCTGAAGCGGAAGAGTTTCGTTTAGAAATATTGCCCGCAGTGGCTCAAACATGGTGAAACACTTCACACTGTACACAGTAAGTATCAGTATACACAAAGAATAGTTGGGTGGCTGACATCTGTTTTGCTGGATGAAAATACATTCGTTGCCACTGTGGTGGGTTCCTAGATTTACTTCTGAAGGAGGTCGAGTGAACACTACAACGCACACAAAATATTAGATCACTTTATTATAACTTGAATAAGATCAACTATTTAACTTTGAAACAATCCATGTTCACAGGACTGTCATGATACTGTCGACTCTCTCTCTCTCTCTCTCTCTCTCTCTCTCTCTTTCCCTCTCTCTCTCTCGAAAAATGTAGTTACCTGACCGTCAAACCAAACCGCTAAGGACAGGAAGTTGAAATTTGGAGGGGGTACTCATCTTATACTGCAGGTGTCGTTTAAGAAGGTTCAAATGGTTCAAATGACTTTGAGCACTATGGCACTTAACATCTGAGGTCATCAGTCCCCTAGAACTTATAACTAACCTAACAACTGAAAGGTGGCTACACTGAGCCACAGCGCCAGAGATTGCGCCAAAGAGTATTATTCCGCCGCCTCCACTGGCAGTGCTTGTCGAGAACTCGTAGTAATCAGTGCTTGCTGAGATGTCGTAGTGAAGAGTTCTTGTCGAGAAGTCGTGGTGGAGAGTGCTTGTTGAGATGTGGTAGTAGTGAGTCGGTGCTGATATGTTGTAGTAGGGAGTGCTTGTTCCATGTTTTATGCAGTTGTTTGATGGGCTACACAGCAGATGTTGTTCGAATGGAGATATTGTAATGATCAGAGTGCTTTTCGCCAATATATATGAAAGTAAAATATCCCCTTTTTTTCATTATTTCCATGTCTTAAATAATGCGTCATTACAGGTTCAGTCAACAAAGCATCTGGCTTGTGTTCTTGTATTATAGTGTAATTCTGGTTTTCTTGCGCAATTATAGTATTTCTATTTTTTTTATTACTTCAGTATAAATGATATTTAAAATTTCTTGTCTTTGAAGAAGAACCGTGCCAGATGTGTACGTTGAATCACAGTTCCACACACAGAACAGTTACACTTGTGCTTTGTTGTTGCGTTGGTTTTATAGCTGCTGGGGACTTAATTAATTAATTGTGGTAACGGAAAATTTCTTCCATTCTTTGTTGTTATTCTATGCAGTCAGATTGCGTACTAAAACTAGTCAGGGCCAACCGTTTACCAGACTTCGTAATCGGACATATAGCTACTAAAAAATTAAAAAATTATTTTCATTATTTTATTAAGCCCCCATGCGCGTGGCGACCGCTGCTTCGGATCGTCCCTTGGAATTCTTCTGATTGTAAAAATAGTAGACAGTAGTATTGTTGTAGTAATTTGTAGTTTAGTAATTGTAGTCTATATTGCATGTGTAGATTTGGTAATTGGCATTCTTCTAATGGTATTTTGCAAAATTTATTTTTTGTTGTCTTGTCTACGGGTTTGATAATTTAGTGCAATTATTTCAATTGTTCGTTAATCGTGTTTGAGGCAAGCATTTCGTGTGAATGGTATTGTTGGTGATAACGTGTTATATTCTCTGTAATTTTCGTATTGTGACGAGTTTTGTATGTTTTGTAAATGATTACGCGATCGATGAAAAAGGCGAAAATGATGAATAGTGAGAATGACGAAATTGTTGACATGGCGAACTCGCCAACACAGGACAACAGTATGATGAATAATGGAGTTGAAAACAATTTAATAAGTCGGGAAGACAGTCCGGAACCATTTCAAAATTTTTCTCAATCAGAAAATTCACAGAATACGAGATTAACGACAGAAGATATGGAGCAGTTGATGAGTGCAATGTTAAATTTGGGATCACAAATAGGAACAATTAAAACTGATATGGGAACAACGGAAACACGGTTAGACTCACAAATAGGAAGAATTAACACGAAGATGGAAACCTTGACAATACGGTTAGGCTCACAAATAGGAACAATCAAAACCGAGATGGAAACAATGGAAACACAGTTAGCCTCACGAATAGGTACATGTTTCAAAAACATGTAAGATGAATCAAAGAAAGAAATTAGAGAAGAAGTACAACCGATTTTGAATGCTCACAATAATAGTTTAATTTCATCAGAAATTAGACAAGAGGAACAGGACAGAGAACAGGAAGAAAGAGATCGCGCGATAGTACAGAAATTTTCAGAGTTAAATTTACAACGTGCACACGATAAGGAAGAAATATTTGAAAGAATCCAGGAATCCGTACCAAATGACAGAATAAATAACCTAACACAACAGTATGAACAGTTAACTACCAAATGAGTTAATACTGAAACCCGAGTCGCGACACTTACGGAAGACGTAAATAAACAGAAAGAACAAATAGATGATTTATCGGAAAGAGTTGAGAAGATTTCAGATAAACTGACAAGTCTTAGTTTAAATGGGGAGAGAGATCTAGATGATACAGCTCCATTGCCATTTGCAGAAACCGAAGAGTACCAGAACATAAATAAGCATGTTGAAAATCAGGGAAAATTTAATGAACGCGTTAAAAGGGAAGTTGAGGCATTACGAAAGCAAGTCAAACAAATTGAAGCCGAAATCGTAGGAAAAGACAGTAGAAGAAATTTAGAATCACAAATAGCAGAGGGGTTTGAAGAAAATAATTTGTTTCATTTACGGGATGCAACAAGAGAGCGCCAGGCGCGTGAACTTGACAATAATCGACATTCGGACTGGAACAGTCGCGGTAGGTCTTTGTCGCCACGAGGAGAAAACTTTGACTATAAACACTTCTTGAGTGTTCGGAACTTTAAGATCTTTCGCAATTCCAAGAATGACATACATCCATGTTCATGGTTAGATCAATTTATGTACGCACTTCCACCAAATTGGCCACTAAGCCACAAACTGGAATTTATGTGTGGATATTTAGAAAACGAACCGGCGACGCGCATGCGCGCTTTTATTAGAGATTGTAATAATTTAAATGATTTTTATCATGCATTTTTATCGGCATATTGGTCCGAAAACACACAAGACAGAGTCAAACATAGTCTTATTATGCAGCGTAATTTTAAACAGTCTGAGTTCCGCACGCCAGCAGAATATTTTGAAGACATGATTCGAAAGAATCAGTTCCTTTCCAGCCCGACTGAACTAATTCGCATTTGTTTAACTAAGCTGCCACAATCCATAAGACAAATTGCTTTAGTTGGAAGATGTAAAGACGACATTGAGACTTTTAAGACTTTGCTACAAGAACTCGAGTATGACAATGACGACGGGACTTCCTGTAATTTTTTCAGTAACAGTAATTACAATAGATTTTCAGAGAAAAGGGATAGTGATCGGAACGGGCGTTATATGGGTAATTTTGAGAATGACAGACGTAACAGACAGGACAATAGATACCAGCCTTATGACAATAACAGACGTTATAACAGAAATTACACAGACAATTATAATAACGGTAATTCGTACCGGAATGATCAATCATACGGAAACAGTAATCGGTATGATCAAGACAGAAATTATTCATACAGTAATAGAAATTCTTACTACAGAAATAACCAGGGTAGTAGGTCTAACAGTAATTTCAGAAGTGACAGTCGAAATTACACAAGAAGTAGTCATGCAGACAGACAGAAAAATAGAAATTTTAATAACAGACACAACCAAGAATTTGTATCTAATAGACAGGAGGAACCTAATTGGCATCCTCCACGTGACAGAACTTCAGAGAGACAAGTGCAAATCGTAGAAATTGATCCGCGAAATGACGCGAATAATCAAAGACGTGACGCAAGCAATCGACAATGACTTGTAGCTTCGGCTTCTGGCAGCAATATAGACGGTTCAGAAAGTAATGACACTACGACTTTACACTACGTACGCCTGGAAGACATGAGAGACATTTGTTAGACGAAAAGGAAAATAATGTAGACGCATTTTTACATCCTGTTATTGAAGTATGTGTGGGTAAGAATAAGTTCTTTGCAGTTTTAGATTCTGGGAGCCCATTGAATGTCATTAGTGAATCAGTTTTTCGTATATGTGTAAGAACTATTGCTTGTCCTGTGTTACCTGTTTCTAAAACTACAATTCGAGGCGCTATTTCTGGAAAAAGTGTGGAAGTTAAACAACAGACCAACTTAAATTTCATTTGTCAAGGATACGAATTTTCTGCTAATTTATTATTGTTCCATTACTCAGAACACAAATTATATTAGGTATGGAGTTTCTTAACACACATAAGGCAATTTTGAACTTTAAAGAAGGAAGAGTGAATTTGACTGTTGCCGGAATGCCGAAATGTTTGAAATTTTTCGAGTGTTTAACAAGATCTGAGTCAGATACAAAATGTTTAAGGTTTCTTACTTCTGATGTTTTCGTTGAGCATTATGACGACAGTGTGTTTATTCATGACAATGACAATAGATACAGAGACGCGATGGATGATATAATTAATAGCGAAGAATTAATTAATGAAAAGGTTAAGAAAGCTGAAGTGCCAGATGACGTTGCAAGAGAAGAGCTGCACCACATTTTGACTTCACATGCTACAGTATTTAGTCATCACACAGGAGCTATACAAGGCTTACAATATTTATTTAAAGTAAAACAACACACACCATTTCGGGGGAACACGTACGCTATTCCTTTGGCTTACAGAGACAAGGTTAAGAGTGAACTTCAATATATGATAGATCAAGGCATTATTGAGCCAGCAGTCAGTCCTTATACCAGCCCATTACACGTTGTTCTTAAAAAGGATGGGTCAATTCGTTTGGTTCTGGATACCAGACAGATAAATAATATCATCATTCCTGAAACTGACCGTCCACAAAATTTAGATGAACTTCTTCAACATTTCCATGGAATTAAAGTTTTATCCACGATTGATATGCGAGCAAGTTTTTGGCAAATACAACTCCAACCTGATTGTAGAAAATATACTGCCTTTTTAGCCTTTGGTAACTGTTACCAGTTTCGGAAATTACCATTTGGACTTACTGTATCTTCAGCAGATTTAAACGAAATCTTACCTGTTTATCTTCGTGACAATATTACTTCATATGTTGACGATATTCTTATTGCTAAACATTCTTGGAGTGAGCACAACAAAATTTTGGATTCACTATTACGTATTTTTGCAAGAGCTGGCATTACAGTGAACTTGGAAAAATCTGAATTTGGTCGTTCTCAGGTGAAATTTCTCGGTCACATTATTTCTACAGAAGGTATTCTCCCTGATCCAGAGAAATTAGACGCTATTCGTAACTATGCTGTTCCTACCACAAAACGTGATGTTCGTAGTTTCCTTGGTGTCTGTAATTTTCTTAGACGCTTTGTTAGATTGGACGATTTGGCCACACCTCGTTTATGTGAACTATCTGGAAAGAAATCTAATTGGTGTTGGGATGAGAGGAAGCTCAGTCAGAATTTGAACAACTTCGTGATGCTTTAGTTGCTGCTCCACTTCTTTCACATCCGGATTTATCTAAAGATTTTTGTTTGGCGACGGACTCATCATACAAGGGCCTAGGTGCACACTTATTTCAAGAGATAGAAGAAGACGGCGTTGTAGTACAGAAAACTATTGCATTTGGAAGTCGTGTTCTCTCTAAATCAGAAAAGAATTATTCGATTACGGAACTTGAAGCTTTGGCTGTTGTATGGGCTTTCACGAAATTTCGCATATTTTTGTATGGCAGACATACTAAGGTTTACACCGATCATCGAGCTCTGGAATTTCTTATGTCAACAAAATTAACTCATGGAAGATTGTCACGATGGGCGTTGTATCTATAGGAATTTGACTTTAGTATTGTTTACATACAGGGTTCTTCAAATGTTGTTGCTGATGCTTTATCACGTGCACCTATGGGTTTGAAACAAAGTGCTGAAGAGGACTGCAAGGAAAACAATTATTGTTTGATGTATATTCAAGGTGTTGCGTTTGAGAATTTTATTTCTTCTTCGCTCCAGGACATCGCTAAGGAACAAAATAAGGATCCAATCTGGAAGGACATTAAAGAGAAGTGGAGGAGAAAGGAAAGCGTAGCGATTAGACAGCATTATTTAGTTCGCAATGATATTCTTTTTAAACGAAAATCGGTCGACAACTCTGTTTGATTAGTTTGTATTCCTGATGAGTGGTTTAATAAGCTGATTTGGTATACGCATTTCAGTTATGCACACTTTGGTCCCAGAAAATGCTTTCATAAATTACGGGAAAATTGCTACTTCAGTAATATGGAAAAACGTATTCGATCTGTTCTGGTCAAATGCAAATTATGTCAAAAGGCTAAGCCGCCAACTATTTCTCACAGAGCACCGTTGTTTCCTATCATTCCAGCGAAATTAAAGGACATGGCTGCAGTCGATTTGTTCGGTCCAGTGGTTCGTTCTACTAATGGTTTTGTGTACATTTTCGTAGCAGTGGAACTGACATCAAAATATGTGTGTTTTACACCTTTACGCAAAGCAACAGCTCGTTCAGTATCTAACGCTTTCATCAAACATTTTCTTAAAGAAGTGGGGCATGTTGATAAGGTTATATCAGATAATGGATCACAGTTTCGTTCTAAAATTTGGCTTTGTACTCTACGGCGTCGTAAGATTAAACCAATTTTCATTTCACTTTTTCACCCTCAATTTAACGCTTCAGAGAGATGGATGAAGGAAATCAATAAATTGCGTCGTCTTTATTGTCATCAGAATCACAGAACTTGGGATCAGTATCTTCATATTTTTCAAAACACTCTGAATGAACTTCCTAATGACTCAACATCTTTACCGCCTATATTGATATTAAATAATAAAGCACCGACAAATCGCATTTCTGAAATCGTTCCTTTTCCGCCTACACGGAAACTGCGACATTCTGAAGTTGTCAACCTGGCTCTACAAAATATTGCATCTGCGGCTGCTAGAAGAGAGAAATCAGCTAAACATCCTGGTCGTTTAAAAATCTTGTCAGTTGGTCAGAAGGTGTTAATTAAGTCTCATCGTTTGTCTCACAAAGGAAAAGGCTTGTGTCACAAATTTTTTCTGCTTTATAACGGTCCATATAGAATTCGCAAAATTATTCATGATAACACTGTCGAAGTAGAAACTCTTAAATCTCGACGCTCTAAGGGAATACATCATATATCTAACGTTAAAATTTTTGTGGAATGATATACTTTTGAAAAATTTTTGTGGAATGACATACTTTAGAGAAACTAACAGCTAAATGTAAACATGCAGAGAATACAAGGATACCGCGCTGTGTTTTGGCGGCGGCACATACTCAAAGCAACAGTCAAGTTTGCGCGCCGCACAAGGCAGTCGTTGACCGTGAACAATTACTTCCTACGTCGCGCGCCTACAGCTGATCGAGCGCTCAGTGCGAATGCACTGACAGCCGTAAACAAATACACAGTCTAATTTCTCCGATTAAATTCAGTATAAAGCTATAGTGACTTGATGAATTATGTTATTAACGTTCAGTATTTTTCAGGATACGGTTCTATAAAATATTTAAGAACTTCAGGTAAATTCTGTGCGTGTCCGACGTTAAGACGACTTGCTATCGAGAAAATTTCAGGAAGAATGTAATTTCGAAGAAGAAACTAATAAACTAAAAAGGTAACTGTTAATTGAGTTTATTTTTCAGGTAACATATTTCCACTTAGGTACGTACTTTAGACGTAATTTTCTGCTCGCGATTACGTGATTCAGACTTTGTGCTAAATTTCATGTTCTATGAATTTACGTGTGAAGCGACGTGCTTGCGTACATTAACTGATTTTGACAATGATTGATTAATGAACAGGGTTGTTCATTACGTATATAATGCATCGCTTGGCTGCTATGCTTTTTCACTGATGTCACTTTTTTTTTATGTGCCTGCTGTGCTTATTTATTTAAATTATAATTGTCACCTGATTAATTGTGCTGACTATGGTTATGTGTGTAAGTTATACTTTGTGATTTATCTGCTTGCGCCTTCATGTTTACTTATTAAGATTACATATGAACATTTATTTGCTTATGCTGATATGATGCTAATGACCTGTTTATTATGTTAGATAACATATTTGCTGCCTTGCTTATGGATTGCATATTTACACATTTCTATTTTGTTGTCATAACTACTCTTTAATTTGGTATATAGAAATGCTGATGTACTGTGTACGAACATAGAGTGTAGGTCACACTATTGTATTAATTATAGATTGTTCGCTTGGCAGAGCCTCGTTGTAAGAATTGTGCTGCATCCACTTGTTGACATTATGTTCTCCACTGGTATATTTACTCGCTATTGCATGTTTTGCTTACGCTCAGTGCCTTATATTTTTAAGATAAGAAAATCAACTGCTATAATTCGACGAACGACATTAGTACAATAAACTTCATAGAAGTCACATGAGCTGAGATTTTATGGAAGCTGTATAAATTTATGCTAATAGGAAGGAAGCTAACGACATGACATACCAGCACTAGGGTTAGACCATTGACAGTTATTACACTGCATTCTTCGTGAGCAATTGAAATAGCAAGTGACACTTGACACAAAAAATACTCCACATGTTTGCTTCTGCCATGAGTCTTGAAGTGGTGTACACACTGTGAAATATTATGATCATTCACACTCCGTAATCGTACTTAATTACTGAGAGTTATTCGAACTAAAGGCTGTTAGAGGTCATGCATGCATTTCTTTTGTTTAATGATGGACAAGGTAACCAAAATGTATTTTATAATTCATAATGAGTAGAAGATATGGCTCAGGTGGACTACACAGAGGTTGTGTGTGGACACTGTGTCTTCGGATTGCATGGGATGATGAATTGAAGTTTGCACTAGGATTTTATCTGTACGTGTTCGAGGAGACTGACTAGAGGAAAGAGTTCTTATGGAAGTAAAATTATATTGGTGCTAAGGTTTATATGTATCGACGTATTGAAGAGGTATTATTGAAGTATTGAGATTATGTGAAGTTGATGATTATTGGAGTTTTGGTGGACAAGAGGTAAGGTAAATGATATTGATGATAAGATTTATATGTATCGACGTAAGAGGTATTATTGAAGTATTAAGATTATGTGGTGCTAATGATTATTGGAGTTTTGGTGAATAAGAGGTAAAGTAAGTGAGGAGCATATTTTTTTTTGTTGGTTTATATGGAACAAGGAGGATGAAGATGGTAGACTAGAACACTCAAGTGGAAAGAAGATTGCCTACACACACACTTTGTTAAATCACTAAGCAGTATATACTTTTTTTTGAGAGAGGAAGCATTTGCATATCTTGGCTCACTGACAGTTGTTCAGCAACCGTACATTTTGATCTGGCTTGGCAAACATTGGTCTTGACATGATGACTATGACGTTGACTAACTATTATTGACTGTTATACATTGCTACCACTACTACTTGATACACATGATGAACATCAAATTTTGACAGAATTGCATTTACACAGTGAACACTATTCAATTACACAGTAGTACTTAATATGGATGAAAGATGAGTGAGTGTGTTTTGTGTGTTTTTCCTTCCTAATCCCAGATAAGTGGTACCGACGTATCTCCTAAATATTATTTTACTTGTTTGTTGTGGCTTGCACTGACACCCATAAATATTATAGGTTTACTGTTATTTGTGTATTCGTAATAGTTAATATGACAATTATCTGATATCATTTGCGTGTTTCTTATAATTTGTATGTTTAGTGTAAGAGCATTGATAATAATTTTTTAAAAGCAATTGTGTGTGCATTCAAACTATTGTTCATGCCTGAACTGTCTGATTAGTGATGGTGAATATTATGGACTGTTACCTGCACTTGTTCAACATAATGTGTGCCACTTAGAAATGTTTAATTTCTGCTGATGAACTGTGTGATCAGTGATAGTGAATATTATGGACTGTTACTTGCACTTTTTCTACATGATTGGTGCCACTAGGACATGTTTAGTTTCTGCTTATAAACTCTGATGAACAGTGTGATTAGTGATAGTGAATATTATGGACTGCTGTCTGGACCTGCTCATCATTGCTAGGTGCCACTGATGAACTGCTTCTACTGAAATGAAGTCACTTGTGGTGTCTGCACCTACTCAACATTGCTGGGTGCCACTAATGGAACTGTTTCTGCTGAATGATGTCACTTGTTGCTGTCTGCACCTGTTCAACATTGCTGGGTGCCACAGATGGAATTGCTTCTACTGAAATGTTGTCACTTGTTGGTGTCTGCACCTGTTCAACATTGCTGGGTGCAACTGATGGAACTGCTTCTATTGAAATAATGTCACTTGTTGGTGTCTGCATCTGCTCAACATTGCTGGGTGCCACTGATGAACTGCTTCTACTGAAATAATGTCACTTGTTGGTGTCTGCACCTGTTCAACATTACTGGGTGCCACTGATGGACTGCATCTATTGAAATAATGTCACTTGTTGGTGTCTGCAACTGTTCACATTGCTGGGTGCCACAGATTGAACTGCTTCTACTGAAATGTTGTCACTTGTTGCTGTTTGCACCTGCTCAACATTGCTGGGTGCCACTGACGGACTGCTTCTACTGAGAAATGTCACTTGTTGGTGTCTGCACCTATTCAACATTACTGGGTGCGACTGATGGAACTGATTCTACTGAAATAATATCACTTGTTGCTGTTTGCACCTGCTCAACATTACTGGGTGTCACTAATGGAACTGCTTCTGCTGAATGATGTCACTTGTTGGTGTCTGCACCTGTTGACCATTGCTGGGTGTTACTGCTGGAACTAATCATTGAAAGCATTTTATGTGAACATTTGCATAAACTGATTTTTTGTGTATTGTGTGAACTATTATGTAAAGTCACATGTATGAAAGAAGTTGTATTGCTTACTGTATTTCATATATTAGATTATTGAAAGGTCAGTGCAAAGCCAAAATTTTATCTAATTATGTGATATTTACGTATTAATATTATCTTTTATTTTTGTCTGTATTTTTGTGGACGAATTTGGTGGTATTTTCACCACCAATGCTGGCAAAAATACCATCAAATTCTGGCCCTTGGAGGAGGGGCATATGAAAGGTGGCTACACTGAGCCACAGCGCCAGAGATTGCTCCAAAGAGTATTATTCCGCCGCCTCCACTGGCAGTGCTTGTCGAGAACTCGTAGTAGTCAGTGCTTGCTGAGATGTCGTAGTGAAGAGTTCTTGTCGAGAAGTCGTGGTGGAGAGTGCTTGTTGAGATGTGGTAGTAGTGAGTCGGTGTTGATATGTTGTAGTAGGGAGTGCTTGTTCCGTGTTTTATGCAGTTGTTTGATGGGCTAGACAGCAGATGTTGTTCGAATGGAGATATTGTAATGATCAGAGTGCTTTTCGCCAATATATATGAAGGTAAAATATCCCCTTTTTTTTCATTATTTCCATGTCTTAAATAATGCGTCATTACAGGTTCAGTCAACAAAGCATCTGGCTTGTGTTCTTGTATTAGAGTGTAATTCTGGTTTTCTTGCGCAATTATAGTATTTCTATTTTTTTATTACTTCAGTATAAATGATATTTAAAATTTCTTGTCTTATTGAAGAAGAACCGTGCCATATGTGTACGTTGAATCACACTTCCACACACAGAACAGTTACACTTGTGCTTTGTTGTTGCGTTGGTTTTATAGCTGCTGGGGACTTAATTAATTAATTGTGTTAACGGAAAATTTCATTCCATTCTTTGTTGTTATTCTATGCACTCAGATTGCGTACTGAAACTAGTCAGGGCCAACCGTTTACGAGACTTCGTAATCGGACATATAGCCACTAAAAAATTAAAAAATTATTTTCATTATTTAATTAAGCCCCCATGCACAACATCACACACATCCATGCCCGAGGCAAGATTCGAACTTGCGACGGTAGCGGTCGCGCCGTTCCAGACTGAAGCGCCTAGAACCGCGCGGCCACACAGGCCGGCCTAAGAAGGAATTTTTCGAAATTCCGCCCTTCAGGCGGTGAAATAGGGGATAGAGCCCGCTGGTTCGCTCACGTAGACTGTATGGCTGCACAATTTTTCTTTTCTCTTTTTGTATCTCTTTAATCGAATTTTTTTGTTGTTACACCCGTTGCTCACGTGTAAATCTACACACTATGGAAACTGTCAAAACAAGCACCAGTTTCCCCTATTTCACCTCTTTAGGGATGCAGTTCCAAATATTCCATTCTTAAACGATGCCTACAGTATAAAACAACACCCTCTCCAAATTTCAAGTTCCTATCCTTAGCAGTTTGGACTGGGCAATGATGAGTAAGTGAATCAGCCAGACTCTACTTCATCCCTTCAGGGATTGAATTTCGAAAAACACTGAAGCTCGTGCTTTTATTTTAAACTGAGGAGTCAAATACAAATTTTCATAGATTTAGCTTTAAAAATGCTTTCATAATGAAATATTTTCGTAAAACCTTTCATTCTCTATGCCAACGGCCTTGCCGCCGTGGTAACCCAGATTCCCGTCAGATCACCGAAACTAAGCGCTGTCGGCCTTTTGTAGAACTTGGATGGCTCACCGTCCGGTCTGCCAAGCGCTGTTGTCAAACGGAATGCTCTCAGCCCTTCTGAGGCGAACTGAGCAGCTACTTATTCCCAACCGAGAAGTCAAATACCAATTTTCACAGAAGCAGCATTAAAAATGCTTCAGTAGTTCGTTAACAATGATTTATTTAAAAAGAAAAACTTTCACCCAAGTAGCGGCTCCGGTCACGAAAACTGACATACGTCCGGAAGACCGGTGTGCTGACCACATGCCCCTCATATCCGCATTCAGTGACGCCTGTAGGCTGAGGATGACACGGCGGTCGGTCAGTACCGTTGTGGTCTTCCGAGACCTGTTCGGAGGAAGAGTTTTTTCATCCTCTATTTCACATCGTAGGGCAATGAATTTCCAAAAACACTGAAACCCATATTTTTTATTCCCAACCGAGAAGTCAAATACCAATTTTCACAGAAGCAACATTAAAAATGCTTCAGTAGTTCGTTAACAATGACTTATTTAAAAAGAAAAACTTTCACCCATTTGTTCAACCGCTTAGGGATTGAATTTCCAAAAATGGTGAAATACGAGTTTTTAAATTTCTGATCAAGAAGCCAAACAACAGTTTTCGTAGTTCTAGCTTAGGACGGGCGATGATGGGGCAGTCAGTCAGGACATTTCCTTTCCTACACATGCTACCTTAGCGCCCACTGCAATTCTCGTAGCTGGAGCCCAAGGTTTTTGTTAATCATGCCTTTTGTGTTCTTGTGGTGATTTTTGCATTGAAACTTTCAACCCCTAGGCCATATTCCTGTATATCTAACTGAGAAGGAAATACCAGTTTTTATTGATTTAGCTTTAAAAAATTTTTAATATAACAAAATATTTTCTTGAAACTTTTCATCCCATCTTTCACATGCTTAGCGACTGTTATATCTAACAGATAAGGAAAATACAAATTTTCATAGGTATAACTTCAAAAATCCTTTAATAATGAAATATTTCTATGA
Source organism: Schistocerca serialis cubense (assembly GCF_023864345.2). Classification (NCBI taxonomy): domain Eukaryota; kingdom Metazoa; phylum Arthropoda; class Insecta; order Orthoptera; family Acrididae; genus Schistocerca; species Schistocerca serialis. The sequence goes on along the minus strand of NC_064644.1, from coordinate 504,975,545 downwards.
GCACTTTCATTCCGTATTTCACCACCATAGATGTTGACTTTCCAAAGTCAGAGAAATATGCATTTTTTTTATTTCTGAGAAGGCAAATACAATTTTAATAGCTTCATCTTTGAAAAAGCCTTCATAACGAAATAATTTCATAAAATTTTTCATCCACTATAGAGCTTTGGGATTTTTTAAAATTTATTTTCAACTGACTCATGAAACTCATTGCCGCTGCCTCAGCTTTTTCATGTAGTGTGTTCTGTCCATGTTTTCTGTTGCGAATAAAAATTTCCAGCTCATCATAAAAGTTGAGAAGCTTGAGAAGTATTATGAGATTGTCCTCTATATTATCAAAGGAATGTCTTGTGCTCTGAGTGTGTGTAGCTATGGCAGATTTATGGGGTGTGTTGTATATAAGTGATTAATGTGTTCTTTGAATCTAGTTCAAAAGCTTTGGCTGGTCTGACCTACTCTGTACCTATTGTACAGAGAATTGATTGCATTTTATCTTGTATACACCTGAGTTGGAGAATTTATCTTCTTCTGGCAGTCTATTTCCTAACTTATTATATGTGGAGAAAGCAACTCTTACTCTGTATGATCTCAACACATTACCAATTTTTTGTGAAATAGTACCAAAGTAGGGAACACATACTGTCTGATATCTGTTTGTTGTTCTTATTTATGTTTCTGTCTTCTGCTTTCTTAATTTACTAAGGTATTTCTCTATGAGTGTAAGTTGGAAACCATTTGCGGCTGTTATCTGTTTGATGACAATTTCATTTTGCAGCGTTTCCTTACTTAATAGCGTTGTGTGTCCTTTGTGCAACATGAATCTGTATGCTGCTAATTTGTGTGTGGGTGGGTGGCACGAAGAAGCATGGATATTTACATTTGTAATTGTGGGTTTCTGTAAATACTAAGCGCTTGTACATTGTTTTTTCTAGTGGTGATGAGGTCCAAAAAGTTTACTGAGTTCTGACTTTCATATTCACAAGCGAACTGAATGTTCTTGTGCAAGCTGTTGAATGACTGAATTATTGTCTCAGAAAGCAAACAAAATTTTGAGGTAATAATGCAAACATGAGCAGAACACACTAAATGAGAAAGCTGAGTCAGTGTCAATGAGCTTCTTTAAGAGGTTTGCAGGTATACTTTATAACTCTTTCTGCCCGAGTCAGTTTTAAATAAATTTAAAAAATTCTAAAGCTCTGTAGAGAAACAGTAGGTTCCTTCTAAGCCTGGAAATTTACACACACACACACACACACACACACACACACACACACACACACACACACACACACACACACACACACACACACGCAATGTAATGCTTTTAGCAAGATGTAAAGAAAGGAATAATTTCACAATTGCTATATATATCTGTGATCCTCAGTTTAAACTAGCTACAAATGGTCTCTGAGGTATAGTACCACACTTTTAATCACTACAATCTCTGATGTGTTTATATTAGTGGTTCGTGTTTCTGTATGAAAAATCAGGTCAAAGATGTTCATTTATGACAAACTGCAGAGTTCTGTGCACCGAAACAGATTGTAAGTAACTCCATCACCTGTTCAAATTATAATTTTAGTGTCATATGACGATAACAAGTGCCTGTTATACTTTTTGTAACAAAATGAAACCAAAACAACCAGCTGCATCCAGCAGGTACACATGTAACAAGATATCGCTGTTTCCACCTGAAGATGAGAGTATAAACTCTTGAAATGCGTCGTGGTACACATGTAACAAGATATCGCTGTTTCCACCTGAAGATGAGAGTATAAACTCTTGAAATGCGTCGTGGTACACATGTAACAAGATATCGCTGTTTCCACCTGAAGATGAGAGTATAAACTCTTGAAATGCGTGGTGGGACAAAAGATGACTGACACAGACTTGTTGTTTTATTTGAAATTTTATTGCCAAAACAGTCGCAATTTCCTTAAAACAACAGCCTGACATGGCCGATATAAGGTTATGCTCAAACATGCATTTTTTTCCTTTTTCTCACTAAGGAAACAAATATTTATTTTCGTAATTCTAGCTTCATAATTGCCTTAATAAAGACATATTTTCAAAAAGCTTTTCATCCCCTATTTCACTCCGCTAGGGTTGAATTTCCAAAACAGTGAAACATATTTTTTTTATTTCCAACTGAGATATCAAATACTAATTTTCAAAGATGTAGCTCTAAAAATGTTTTCGCTATTAGATATTTTCATAAAACATTTCCAAAACTGTGGAACACGTATTTTTTATATCTTACAGGGAAGCCAAATACAAATTTTTATAATTTAGCTTAAAAAATGATAGCACAATGAAATATTTCCACAAAAATTGTCATCCATTATTTCATCCCTATAGCAGTTGAATTTCCAAAAATGTTGAAAAAGTATTTTCTTTATTTCTAACCGAGAAGCCAAGTGCAAATTTTATTAGGTTTAACTTTAAATTTTCACTCACTATTGACTCCCCTTATGGGTTGAATTTCCAAAAATACTTAAACATGTATTTATTTATTTCCAACCAAGCGGTCAAATACAAAATTATAGATATAGCTTTAAAAGTGCTTTAGTAATGCTTTAATAATGATTTATTTTCTTAAAGAAACTTTAGATCAGTATTTTATCCCTGCAGCTGTTGAACTTCCAAAAACCCCAAACTGGTGTTAAGTCGCGTTTATTTCTGACCGAGAAATCAGATACCGAATTTTGAAGTTCTAACTTCAAAATTGCCTTAACAGCGCCTTTTCTTTTCCAAATACTCTTCATACCCTACTTCATCCCCTTAGGGAAGGGATTTCGAACAAGCCCTTACTAAACGATGCGTACAGTATGCCTTCCCCAAATTTCAAGTTTCTGTCCTTAGTGGTTTAAGGTGGGTGATGATGATTCAGTGAATCAGTCCTGCTCTACTTCATCCCCTTAGAAGTGGGATTTCCAAAAACGCTGAAACACTTTTTTTTTATTTATAACTGAGAAGTCAATTACCAGTTTTCATAGATGCCACTTTGAAAATACTTCAACTGTTCTTGAATAACAATTTATTCCCAAAAAAAAATTATTTTTACCCACTGTTCCACCCTGTAATGACACATTCCGACGCAGAGACATACAATACCGTACCTTAAAGTCTGCGCCAAAGATTAAATTGAGAGGAATGTAGAATATAATCTCTGTAATGTTCATATTGGATTCTCTTTTGTTTCATACTCAAAGAAGGAGCTCAGATACACTTTCAATTGTTACCTTGTAGGAGATGGACGTAATTTTTGGTGTGCGCGGGAAGGCAGCCATTTGTTAGTATTTATGGTTTGTGCGACGAGCAGAGCAAGTCTTATTGTCTTGTGAATAATAAAAATAGTGAGAAGCATCTAAGCTTTACGAGAATTATTTAAAGCGACGTAGCATTGTATTCCTTGGTTTCCACCATCTTCGTGAAGTAAAACGATGCCGACTTAGGAAGATACACACGGTCAACAAAGAGAAGAACATCGATGGCGACTAATGAATTAATATTGTGGCAGAAGGACTAATTCTAAGTCTAAGGTGAGAACTCTGATTAAATCAACAATGACGTAGAATTCGAAAATGTAATCAATCGGAAATTTAAATTATATTGCAGGCAAATTTCACGCAGCACTGAATTTGTCCGCATTCAATACAATGCGTAAAAAAAAAAAAAAAAGTTTCAAAAGTTCTAAAGTTAAAGTTCCATATCCATAATTTTTTCTCTTTTCAAAAAATCAATAGATTTAATTTTCTTTATTTATTTCGCCACAACCCCCATAGGCGTTAAATTTCCTAAAATACTGAAACATTTATTGTTTTTCATTTCTGATCAAGAAACCAAAGAAAAATTTTCGTAGTTCTAGTATCCAAATTGCCTTAATAGCGACATATTTTCAAAAAACTTTTCATCAGTTATTCCACCGCCTTAATGGTGGAATTTCTAAAAATCCCTCCTTAAATAACGCTTGCATTATAAAATCAATACCCTCCCCAAATTCCAGTTTCTGTCCTCAGCGGTATGGGCTGGGCGATGATCAATCAGTCAGAACATTGCCTATATCATTATAGAAGCTTTTTTAAAGTTGAAGCTATGAAAATTTTAATTTGACTTCTCAGGCAAAAATAAAAAAAAAATACGTGTTTCAGTCATTTTGGAAATTGAGCACCAAGGGGGTGAAGTAGTGGATGGAAATTTTCAAGAAATATTTAGTTGCAATAAAAAATTTTTTAAGTTGAATCTATGGAAACTTTTAGATATAAAGGAATATGTATTAGGGGATGTGAGTTTCTGTGGAAATATCACCACAAGAACGCGAAAGATATGATTAACAAAAACCATGGACTCCAACTACCAGAATCGCTTTACGACGGGAAGTGCATTCCGCAAAGATCGTGCTTCTATGGCCTTAATTAGCGTGAAAAGTCTAGAAGATATTGCAATTTGTTAACAACATAATATTTCAATCAAAGAAAAAGAAATCTGTGCAGACCATAGAGTCTGCGAAGCAGCGGCGCTAAGCTAATTGTCTATAAACTTTGCTACACAGTCCTGTCTGGTACAGCTCACGCGGTGCTGGCTCTGTAGTGAGACGACGCTGTCGTTTCCGGCGAGGTTTGCGGAGTGGGGCTGAAAGCGGCACTCCGCTCTGACGTTAAATCTCCAGCAGCGGTGGCGATGTATGGAAACTGCTGAGAGTGTGTCTGCGCCGACGTCTGTCATGTACCTCCGCTTGCAAGTGGTTCTGTCGTGTGGTACCTACTTTGCCGCAGTACCTCGTTCTTAGACGTCACCACAATGATTTTAAATGAATAATACAGACAGTAATTGTTGATTAATTGTACAATAAATCTTAATTCTCATGACAAATGATACTGTTTCCATTAAAAATATTGTTGTTGTTGTGGTCTTCAGTCCAGAGACTGGTTTGATGCAGCTCTCCATGCTACTCTATCCTGTGCAAGCTTCTTCATCTCCCAGTACCTACTGCAACCTACATCCTTCTGAACCTGTTTAGTGTATTCATCTCTTGGTCTCCCTCTACGATTTTTACCCTCCACGCTCCCCTCCAATACTAAATTGGTGATCCCTTGATGCCTCAGTATATGCCCTACCAGCCGATCCCTTCTTCTAGTTAAGTTGTGCCACAAATTTCTCTTCTCTCCAATTCTGTTCAATACCTCCTCATTAGTTATGTGATCTACCCATCTAATCTTCAGCATTCTTCTGTGGCACCACATTTCGAAAGCTTCTATTCACTTCTTGTCCAAATTATTGATCGTCCACGTTTCGCTTCCATACAAATACTTTCAGAAACGACTTCCTGACACTTAAATCTGTACTCGATGTTAACAAATTTCTCTTCTTCAGAAACGATTTCCTTACCATTGGCAGTCTACATTTTACATCTTCTCTGCTTCGACCATCATGTTAATTTGCTCACCAAATAGCAAAACTCCTTTACTACTTTAAGTGTCTCATTTCCTAATCTAGTTCAGGCAGCATCGCCTGATTTAATTCGACTACATTACATTATCCTCGTTTTACTTTTGTTGATGTTCATCGTATATCCTTCTTTCAAGACACTGTCGATCCCGTTCAACTGCTCTTCCAAGTCCTTTGCTGTCTCTGACAGAATTACAATGTCGTCGGCGAACCTCAAAATTTTTATTTCTTCTCCATGGATTTTAATTCCTACTCCGCATTTTTTTGTTTCCTTTACTGCTTGCTCAATATACAGATTGAATAATAAGTATTAAAGTGCCTAATACTGAACAAAAAACTGCACAGCAAAATTTCACCCCTTTATCTTCATGTTGTAGTACTAACATTTGTGTGCTAAATATATGTTTCTGTATGTATAATAGAAAAGAAGTTGTGAAGGAACGGAAGAAATATTTAACTGAATTAAAATCGAAGTCGAAAATTATGCCAAACTTTCCAAACTCTAGTCAACTGGATTCTTAATTTTCCGGATAGAATGTCTCGAATACTGGTTATCTTGCTTAAAACGTGTATATGAGCTCCTCTGAGCAGAATTTCCCCAGAATTTTTTTGTGGTAATAGATATCGTCGAAAAATGAACAGCTTTCCTTAAAAATAAAAAAAGGTAAAAAAACGAATTAAGGGGTGGGAAGGGGAATGTTCACCGGCTATGGGAGGGAAGCTCTCTGTTTCTTATTACTGTATTCCTTATAAGTGTTTCCTCGAAGTTTCGAAACTTTATAAGTAATTTCCCCCTTTTTTCCTATTTTGCCTGTGGTGAAACACGTATCTCGAATAATAAATTCAGTTTATCTATCTACACCTCTTTCTTAAAGTTTTAAAGTTTCAGTGTGAAGTAATTGACGTTCTATTGTGGCACGCGTGATGTCTCTAAAACTGACGGTAGTTAAACTGATTTGAAACAAACAATAACTTCGGTAATAGATGGTAGTCAGTGATCAGCCACTATCTTTCATCAGTTGAACCTTTCACTGTCCTCTTCCTCACAATTCCCTGAAAACGAAAGTGTAGCATTAGAACTTAAGATGAAGAGGAGAGGGGTAGCATGTAACACACCAGTCAGTCCTGTTGTAGTTTATCATTTTGTCGGTCCGACATCCCACAAAACTGTCATAGCTCAATTCATCAACACTATTTTTATGCCGTCTCATCTCTGAATTTCTTCCAATTCACCGCAGACTTCATACTTAAGGATTTTCTTAAAACGGGCTTTAGGTGAAATGCTCGGGTGTAATGTTCAGGAGAATAACGACTCGTGTGGTACACTTTTTCCTAACATGTAGATTTCCTGTTACAACGAACAATGTAATTTTTGTGTTCGATAATGTCGCAGTAGTAGCGTGCAGAACAACTTTGAAGACCGCAAATAACATAAAAGTTTTGATGAACCACTTGGCGCTACAGTTTTGCAAGCCGGACGTAGAACAGTGAAGTTGGAAAGCGAGTAATAGAGTTTGTAAAACTGCACCAGAGAACTACACTGGATGCAGAATACTGTTTGCTACCGTCTTCTAATTCAGTGTCGATCATGCCTCGGTTGCAGATCGACGCTAATTCCAGTTATCTGACACCAGTGCAGCGGTGAACTCCCACCAAGCATTGTTTCCTATCAATACGAACTCGCGTGTGGCGTACGGCTACCTATATTTGAATATACAGGGTGGTCCATTGATCATGACCGCGCCAAATATCTCACGAAATAAGCGTCAAACGAAAAAACTACAAAGGACGAAACTTCTGTAGCTTGAAGGGGGAAACCAGATGGCGCTATGGTTGGCCCGCTAGATGGCGCTGCCTTAGGACAAATGGATATCATCCGCGTTTTTTTTAAATAGGAACCCCCATTTTTTATTACATATTCGTTTAGTACGTAAAGAAATATGAATATTTAAGTTGGACCAATTTTTTCGCTTTGTGACAGATGGCGCTGTAATAGTCACAAACATATGGCTCACAATTTTAGACGAACAGTTGGTAACAGGTAGGTTTTTTAAATTTAAATACAGAACGTACGTACGTTTGAACATTTTATTTCGGTTGTTCCAATGTGATACATGTACCTTTGTGAACTTATCATTTGTCAGAACGCACGCTGTTACAGCGTGATTACTTGTAAATACCACATTAATGCAATAAATGCTCAAAATGATGTCCGTCAACCTCAATGCATTTGGCAATACGTATAACGACATTTCTCTCAACAGCGAGTAGTTCGCCTTCCGCAATGTTCGCACATGCATTGACAATGCGCTGACGCATGTTGTCAGGCGTTGTCGGTGGATCACGATAGCAAATATCCTTCAACTTTCTCCACAGAAAGAAATCCGGGGACGTTAGATCCGGTGAACGTGCGGGTCATGGTATGGTGCTTCGACGACCAATCCACCTGTCATGAAATATGCTATTCAATACCGCTTCAAACGACGCGAGCTATGTGCCGGACATCCATCATGTTGGAAGTACATCGCTATTCTGTCATGCAGTGAAACATCTTGTAGTAACATCGGTAGAACATTACGTAGGAAATCAGCATACATTGCACCATTTAGATTGCCATCGATAAAATGGGGGTCAATTATCCTTCCTCCCATAATGCCGCACCATACATTAACCCGCCAAGGTCGCTGATGTTCCACTTCTCGCAGCCATCGTGGATTTTCCGTTACCCAATAGTGCACATTATGCCGGTTTACGTTACCGCCGTTGGTGAGCGACGCTTCGTTGCTAAATAGAACGCGTGCAAAAAATCTGTCATCGTCCCGTAATTTCTCTTGTGCCCAGTGGCAGAAATGCACACGACGTTCAAAGTCGTCGCCATGCAATTCCTGGTGCATAGAAATATGGTACGGGTGCAATCGATGCTGATGTAACATTCTCAACACCGACGTTTTTGAGATTCCCGATTTGTCTGCTACTGATGTGCGGATTAGCCGCGACAACAGCTAAAACACCTACCTGGGCACCATCATTTGTTATTCCTTACGCTGGGCAGTCAGTGGAAACAGCAGATTCGTTTTGCTCCCTGTCTTCGAGATTTTTTCTTTAAAGTTTTACGTGAATTTTACGATAAGAAAGTTGTCTCTCTTACAAAGGAAAAACACCTGTGTGGATCCGTAATTTTCTCCTACTGACTGGACTGCCTGTTTACTATAACATTTACATTTCTGCTTCCCTCCTTTAATTATTAAATCTACCTATTGACAACTTCTAACACTCGAGCAGTACTGAAGAGCAGGTCGCATAAATATCTCATACTTGGCCACCTTTGAAGGCTAGTTCTCGCAATAAATGGAAGTCGTCCATTTGCCTTCTCTGCTACTCATTCTGTGATGTCATTCAGTCTATATAGTTTCAAAACAGTACGGCTATGTGTTATTCAGTCACGCTGCATAGCAGCAATGTTTCACTAAAAAAACATTGGATACAAACCACCCTCCCCTTCTCCATACTCATGCGCATTATCTCGCATTTATGGCGGCAAGGCGAACATGGATTGGCCAGTTAGTGAAACAGAGTGTTTGTCAACTAGTAAATAAAAATTATGTTTCAACGTAATCTCTCAGGTCAATGTGTGTACAGTGAGATTCTGGTAGCCATGAAAAACACCCATTATCCGCTGACATAAGCTCTTGGACTCAAAGGTTCCCCAAACACAAATTGCCGTGTGCATGCAAACAGGGGGAATTGGGGGAGGGGGGGAGGGGTGAGGGATGCTGAATATGGTCGAGGTTCAGGGAATTCGTTCAGCAGATTCTTCAGTCGTACGAACGTGAAATGAGATTTAGACGTGTCCATGGAGTGCTCCAATATAATGTTTTGACACTCGTATGTTCTCACTTAAGCAATTCACACTCATTTCCGTTGTTTTGTGTCCCTAGGTTCTCAACAAGCAGTTGTTCGCACACTTGTGTTTGAGCATGCAGTATTGGGTCGTGTGGGAATATCCAACTGTCAACTGGCCCATGGAACAAACACTTCAAACAATACATCGTGGAGAGTACAGGGACAGCCACAGTTACACCCCAACGTGTGCAAGCAGTGGGGGTCGAACGATTTTCAGCCTGGAGTTCAGTTTTGACAATGGATTATTCAGTGAAATGCTGCGTTGATGAACTATACTGGGTGTCCAGGCGAAATGTCCCTGATTTCCAAATGCAATTAAGAAAAACTGAAGAGAGACAAGAAACTATGGCACATAGATACTTGCGTTTTGCGGCATCATGTAAAAGAACTCGAAAGGTTTGGGTTGATTTTCGTCCACACAATTCATTTTGCTTGTTTTAGTTTCTAAATAGTTACCAGAATTGACTATACCTCAAGAGAGAGCCCAATACATAGTGTGGTATCCGGGAACATAATCATCCACTGCTGTCCAAAAAATATACGACATGAATTTCGTAGGGAATCACCAGACGTTATGACGATTACAGCATGGTACGACAGGCTTTTGCCAAAACACGCGCATCATCTGATGAAATGGTAGACGAGATCAGAGACACCTTGCAAAGAAGCCCATTCAAGTCAATTCGCTGAGCGTCACGAGAGCTAAACATCTCTAACAGTTCACAAGGTGCTTCATGGAGGATTTCGCTTGTCCACTTAAGAAGTTAAAATTCTTCAGACACTGTAGAGAAGCAACTTGTAGCTTCGCCACGAATTTGCTATTGATTTTGAAAGGAAACTGACCACATGTGCAGCACTCATAGACTTACGCAAAGCATCTCAGTATCACATGAGATAATCGTTAAAAAATTAGAATATATGGAATTGCAAAATAAATAAATAAATAATAATAAAAATTGGGGAGCAAAATAACTGATGATGGTCGAAGTAGAGAGGATATAAAATGTAGACTGGCAATGGCAAGGAAAGCGTTTCTGAAGAAGAGAAATTTGTTAACATCCAGTATTGATTTAAGTGTCAGGAAGTCATTTCTGAAAGTATTTGTATGGAGTGTAGCCATGTATGGAAGTGAAACATGGACGATAAATAGTTTGGACAAGAAGAGAATAGAAGCTTTCGAAATGTGGTGCTACAGAAGAATGCTGAAGATTAGATGGGTAGATCACATAACTAATGAGGAAGTATTGAATAGGATTGGGGAGAAGAGAAGTTTGTGGCACAACTTGACCAGAAGAAGAGATCGGTTGGTAGGACATGTTCTGAGGCATCAAGGGATCATCAATTTAGTATTGGAGGGCAGCGTGGAGGGTAAAAATCGTAGGGGGAGACCAAGAGATGACTACACTAAGCAGATTCAGAAGGATGTAGGTTGCAGTAGGTACTGGGAGATGAAAAAGCTTGCACAGGATAGAGTAGCATGGAGAGCTGCATCAAACCAGTCTCAGGACTGAAGACCACAACAACAACAACATGGAATTGCAGACAAACCACTTAATTTGATTAAGTTATACCTAAATAACAGGCAACAGTCAGTGCATGTTTACAATGAAAGGTCAGATCTAATGAAAAGTAAGAGAGTAATTCCACATGGCTCCGTTCTGGGACCCTTCTTCTTTATTATCTATGTTAATGACTTCTCAGACTATATAGCCAGCAAAAAATGTTTTATATGTTGATGATATGACCATGATCTCCACAGGTAAGAGTGCGCAAGAGGTGGTAAACAAAAATAATAATTTTTTTTAAAAAAATGTAGGGTGTGGTGTATTGCTAACGAGTTATGTATAAACAACACAAAAACAGATGAAATTTACTTTAATCTGAAGGTACGGAAAGCAGAGAATCGCAGTGTCAAACTACTGGGACCAAAGGCTCTGATGGGATGACCATATAAGTTATCTCACTGGCAAACTTTCACGCGTAATATTCCTGCTGTATAAACTAAGATATTCTGTCAGTAAAAGTTTATTGATGCTTCGCTACTATGCATTATTTCAGTCTCAGCTACAATATGAGATTCTGTTATGGAGTAATTCATCAGGCACAAACTGTACATAATGACACTCCCAAGTCTCTGTATGTATAACTGCTTAATATACGTAAAAGAAAGTATACAACAATTTACACAAAGAATGAATTTACATCTGCACAGCACTCGAAACAATTGCATGCTTTATATACCGTATTCTAGGCTGTCACAAACACCTCGGTCTAAAGTTATATAATAAACTGCCACAATCCGTCAAAACCCTCACCCACTTTATATTTAAGGAGGTATTAGACACATGGCTCAAAAATAAAGCATATTACTCAATTGAAAAATATCTTGGAAGTAATTTGAAAGGACTGTATAAATAATGAAATAATGTAACTATCAGTAACTAAATGTGTAAAACCCTACAATTAATTCTTGAACGTAAACTGTATAATGATTATTGCTGAAATTGTCTGATTAGTAAGAAGTTTATGTCTTTATATGTATTTATGTATATGTAAAATGATGATGTGAGTAAATTGTACAAATTACTAACTACTAAAAAGATGTATTTATATGTATGCATAATGTATAATGTAAAAATCAGTAACAACCATACTTTTATGATATATGTAAAATGTATTTTGACAAAGTCAGTTGCGTGGTAAACATGCTGAACGGCTAATAAATAAACATATGAGATGTTGGATTCCATTGGGATAATCCGCATCTATCTAGGAAACGTCATTTTCTCCGACGAGCAGCCTTCCTTACGTGTGAGGTTAATCGGTACAAGATACGCGTCTGTGTGTTCAGAAAACCCCCACAGTTTTCAGGAACATGTCAGGGAGACCGAAAAGATGAACGTGTGGTGTTCGCTGATGAAAGACAACATATTCGGATCATTTTTCTTCATCGAGCAAACAGTAACAGAAACTGTTGAAATGGACATGCTTGCGTAATTTGCTCGCCATCGGCCTCTTCCCATTCAGACAAACGTGATCTTCCAGCAGGATGGTGCACCACGGCACTGGAGTTTACATGTTCGTGACTTTCCGGACCGAACATTTCCAGAGTGACGGATGGAGTTGCTGGACCAGTCAAGTGGCCCTGACGATATCCGGACAACACCCCAGAATTCCTCGTTTGTACGTTGCCATGGTTATCTCTAACGAAGATTTGTGGATGCAGTAGCCTCCATCATCCACGATGTAGTTGTGCGCATGGGGATTGAGACAGATTATCTCCTACGCAATTTTCGGCTTACGAAAAGAGCTCTTGTAGAAGTGTATTAATTTTTTGTACAAAGCTTTTTCAGTTAGTTTACATGATTTCGCAAACTGCAAGTATCTATCTCTCATAGTTTTTTTTTGCGTTTGTGAATGATGGAGGTTTGACGTGGACCCATCTATAATGATTGTATTCTTCCCTTATGAGGTACATTTCAACTATAATTACATTTTCAACAGCTGCAATAGCCACGTCTGGAGTAACTGCATTTTACTGGCAGAACACTTAGAAGGTGCAACAGATCTACCAAAGAGAGTGCCTACAGAACGCTTGATTGGCCTTTTCTGGAGTATTGCTATGTGGTATGGGATCGTCACCAGGTAGGATTGAGGGAGGACATCGAAATAGTTCAAACAAGAGCGGCTCGTATGTATTATCGCGAAACAGGAAAGAGAGTGTAACGGATATAATAAGCGAGTTGGGACGGTATTCATTAAAACAAAAACGTTTTTCGTTGCGTAAGATATTTTAGTGACATTACAATCACTAATTTTCTCCATTAGTTGACATTCACCTACTTAGGAAGAAACGACCGACGTCATACAACCAGACAAATCAAAGCTCGCGCTGGAATATTTAGATGTACATTTTTCCACGTGCTATTCGAGAGCAGCATGGTGTAGAAAAAAGTCTGGAACTGGTTCTATGGATTCTGTGCCCGAGCCGTGTGCGGCTCGCGTTGAAGCCGTTCATAGCGTGGCATCTTGTAATAGTGATAGTGGCATCTCGTTTTCTTAGTGTGTTCACTGGCGCTGCTACGTTTGCTCGCCTTGTCTGTCCGTGAGTGGCAGCAGCAGTGCTTATCGATACCGCGTACTGTGGTACCATTTATGGAGCGGCCTCTAGTATTTCCGGGTCGTCGTGTCTCGAGTGCGTTGAGTTGTGACGGAGCAGGAGTGAGGTCCGGACAGCCAGTACTCACCCGACCGCTGCCGACACACATGCACTATCCGACGGAAGGACGTGGTCGCGAGAGTGCACGACCACGTCAAGGACCGGATTCAGCGAGTTTTAGTTGAATGGACCGTCATACTCGAGTAGTGCAACTTTCTCCTGTGTGTGTGTGTGTGTGTGTGTGTGTGTGTGTGTGTGTGTGTGTGTGTGTGTGTGTGTGTGTCAGCCCGTCGAAGTGATCTCATGGCAATAAGTTGTCAGTCGACGATTGGTACTGGAATCTTTCCCATGCTTGACTTGAGATGAGACGACCGTTGGTTGGTCGTTCTGTCGGTCGTCGCAGCGGACGACGTGCATTTAGTATTCCGACCGCTTCTGTCTTTTCTGTGTTTGTGCCGACTTATAATTCGTCTGTGTTGAAATGGAAATGAGCGTTTGGCGTCATTGGCCGGGAGGCCCCTCGCGGGGCAGGTCCGGCCGCCATACCGCAGGTCTTATTACATTCGGCGCCACATTGGGCGACCTGCACGCCGGATGGGGATGAAATGATGATGAACACAACACAACACCCAGTCCCTGAGCGGAGAAAATCTCCGACCCAGCCGGGAATCGAACCCGGGCCCAGAGGACGGCAATCCGTCACGCTGACCACTCAGCTACTGGGGCGGACATTCGTCTGTGTTGTGTCACAGTGATCGGTTTTAGTATTGTGAGTTGTTGGTGGAATTGTTTTCCCGGATCCGTGAGTATCTTGTGGTTTTGAGTGGGCAGTTGTTTTAATGCTGTCTGCGTACTGGATTTGGTGAAGAGTTGCGAACAGACATCAGTTCGGTTGGGGCGCAGCAGCGAGCAGGTCCATGCAGCGTGAGGGCAAGCCGGGGCCGCTGGCGGCGTGCTGCCGCTGCCGGATCGAGGAGGGGTAGCTGCGACAGCGACGAGTTCGCTGCACACCGAACCCTGGACGTGCAAGTTGAGTGAAGAGTTAACTTCTACTACAACCCCGACTATACTGAGATCTCGCCTTTGGTCGGCGGGTTGTTGCTCCCAAGGCCGCTGAGCCCGGCGGCGACGAGTGAAGTGTTTCGTGGGGGTGACATATTGCAGCCATCTTTCCCTATTTGTTATTCATCATTGAATTTAGTATTATTCTTATTAGTGAAGTGCAACCAGCGGGATTTTCTCCCTTGTGGCCGCTAACGCTCCAGTTACCTGCCCTGGAGGTTAATATGCTTTTCTGGCAGTGTACCTATCCTGGTCGTGTTGATGCTGTTGGACACAGCATGTAGTTCGACAGCCTCTTGTATTGTACTGTGCATATTTTTTGAGACGTCTACCTTGGTTCTAGTGTTTCCGTCGGCCTTGCGTGTTTTCTGAAGACTTAGTGCTGTCTGTCTTTTCGCCCATGCATAAAAATATTCCATCGTTATACCGGTGATCGGACGTTAGGCGGATTGGTTAGTCGGTCGGTCGGCGCTTAAGCTGCTCCTAGTTGAGTTGACTCCTAGTTGAGTTGCCATCCTGTTACGTGAGTACGACTCTTGGCTGCCTGTCTCACCTTACCTTATGTTTGATTTACCTTCCCAGGCCGACCCTTGGAACACTTGCTGAGAACCACTTTTCCTGATTCTTTAGATCGTGATGTTTGTTTTAAGGATATTTGTAATTTTCAAATTATTTGAAATTGTTTGTGAATTTCAGCCGAGTAATAATTTCACATGGCCTTCAGCCATGTTACAGTTATTTTAAAACATATGTGCTATTTGGAATTGTTCTTCTGACTTCTAATTCAGGCCTTCAGCCGTTTGTTGTTCGAGATTATTGTTGGTGGCCTTCGGCCCTAAAATTATGGAATTTTTGTGATAAGGCCTTCAGCCATCATACAGTCAGTTTTGTTTTTTTTAAAAGATTGTTTTAAAATTTTAGTGTCTTTAAATAAAGCTTACGTATTTGTTGTGCAACCGAGAGTAACCGATTACAGCCCCGTCTACAATCGTAACCTTATCCTGCCCCATCCGGAGAAACGAGCTCTCAGTGCCAAATAATTTAAGTGTAAATTGCAGAGTACTTCTGTACATGTAAATATTAAAGGCATAAGTTGGGATGTGGCATTTGGGGTCTGAAATGCTGTTCCGGTATTGTGAGCAGATTCCTCAACCTGCAGAATCCAGCGGACCGAGATCTGCTTCGCAACACACAACCGTAAGTGTCCCTAACCTATAATTTCACCTCTGTGCCCTGTTGCACGCAGGATACACCCAACTCTCTGCATGCAACAACGTCAGTCGGTTTCGAACCCGGAATAAACAAAGCTAAGTAAGGTAAGATTTTATTTTATTAAAATATTAATGTGTCATTTACTATTTATACTTGACTTGCTCTTAAGAAACACTGGCTAAATCTTACACTAATTATTTATACTACAATGACGAGGCTAGGAACTGTCTTGGGATAGGGACAGGATCCACAACATCTCACCAGCGTTGTACATCACGGCAGTCAAACCTATTCACCGACTCATGAGTACTGATGGCAAAGTTTTGCGTGCACGCTGCTCACGAGGATGAAGGCAAAAGTGCCGTTTTCAAGTGGTATCGTATCCAGACTGGCTCGCATAACGCATGTTTGTGACAGCCAATCAGTGCCGGTACTTCTCTCCATGCTACTTCAGCTTTTAATATCAGTTTAATGTGGGTTGTAACCCTCCACTCCGTGCTATTTACTGTCATATGCTTCATCATTACTTTCTGTTTTCTGGCTGCTTGGAAAACTAGGCATCGAACATTCATAAACAGGCAATTTTGGAGGGCGACTTTACTCCCAAGGTACATGCCTCTGATAGCTAAAGTTCTGACCTACAACGAATTCTCCCACACTGCTCTACAGGTATAATTCATTCCCTTGCAAAATATTATAATGATAATGAAGAGGTTGCAATATATGAACACTTTTCCTCTTTGAATTCAAGTATCAAATGTTCAAATGTGTGTGAAATCTTATGGAACTTAACTGCTAAGGTCATCAGTCCCTAAGCTTACACACTACTTAACCTAAATTATCCTAAGGATAAACACACACACACCCATGCCCGAGGGAGGACTCGAACCTCCGCCGGTACCAGCCGCACAGTCCATGACTGCAGCGCCTTAGACCGCTCGGAATTCAAGTATCACGTCCCTACTTTTTCTGACCGCACTTGCACTGCATTTATCGTCAATCGTCTATCACTGGCTTATTTGAGTTTACCGATTCCTTACCGTACGATCGCCTCTCAGTCACATAACAACTTCCCCGATACGAAATTAATCCTGAGCTTCAAAATTATTATTTTGACCACGACCACTTTTCTCACACATATACGGGTGGTACTCGCTTGATAGCTGTGGCGCGACGCAAGGTAAGCGCGAATGAGTGACGCCTTCGTGCCAAAAGATCTCCAGGCGCCAGCCAGTCTGTCCACTCTACAACTACGTAACATCTCTGTCAGCGATACCGCTGCGCTGTAGCAAACAAGCGTAAGGGTAAATACGATCCGTTAACTACAGGATCGATACCTCTATACCTCTACCCTTACAAGCTCTGAAGATGTGATTAATGTCCCCAGATGACTTTGATGAGAGACAGATCCTCTTCACCTATATGGGTTGAATACTTTAATTATTCTTCATAGTACAGGAGATATACACAATTTAAATGTGGGGCTGTGAATCGTTGAACCTGTTTTCTGGCGGACTCCAGTGTTTTAGGCGTGCGTGGCAAGATGGGTGATTGCGTGCTGCTGTGTGGACGGCCTGGCGCCATCCCGTCAGCAGAATTCACCGTGTCGCATACCTTCCACCTTTTTACGAGGGTTATTCCAAAAGTAAGGTCCGGTTATAAAAAAAAAATCAAAACTAAAATGTTTTTTCAAAACAATTGTTTTATTTACATTCCTTACATCTTTATCTATTTTTCTACATAACTTCCATACTTATTTAAACATTTGTCACATCGTTCAACAAGCTTTTGAATGCCCATGTTATAGAAATCGGCCGCCTGTGACGATAACCAGTCCTTAACTGCTTCTTTCACTTCATCATCTGTGTCGAAGCGCTTGCCGCCGAGAAACTCCTTTAAGTAACGGAACAGGTGGAAATCACTTGGCGCCAGGTCCGGACTGTAAGGAGGATGGTCCATCTGTTCCCATCCAAATTTCTTGATCAGAGCTTGCGTTTCATTTGCAGTGTGGGGTCTGGCATTGTCATGCGACAACAAGATTCCAGACGACAAAAGACCACGTCGCTTATTCTGGATTGCACGTCGAAGTTTAGTCAGGGTAGCGCAGTAGGCGGCTTTATTAATCGTTGTTCCTCTCTCCATAAAGTCGACTAACAATACTCCACGTCTATCCCAGAACACAGTCGCCATAACCTTACGTGTTGAGTTTGTCTGCTTTGCCTTGACCTTGACTGGCGATGACGTGTGACGCCATTGCATTGACTGACGTTTAGACTCTGGAGTGATGTGAGAAACCCATGTCTCATCCCCTGTGACAACATTGTCTAAAAGACTGTCACCTTCCTTATGATATCGCTCCAAAAAATCAAGAGCAAAAGCCATTCTTTTCATTCGTTGGGGCTCAGTAAGCAGCCTGGGAACCCAACGGGCACACAATTTGTGAAACTTCAAATGTTCAGACACAATTCTGTACAAAGTTGTTCTACTCACATTCGGAAAATGCATGTCTACGTCTGTAATAGTGAATCGGCGATCTTCACGAATTTTTTTGTCAACCGCATTGACCAAATCGTCTGAAATCACTGATGGTCGGCCACACCGTGGTTCATCGTGCACATTATCCCGTCCTTCATTAAAAGCTCGCACCCACTTGCGCACTTTACTGTCGCTCATTATGTTAGGACCGTACACTTCAGTAATCTGCCGATGGATTTCCGCCGCTGAATTGTTTCTTGCAGACAAAAACCGTATCACTGCCCTTACTTCACAATCGGCGGGCTGATCAATTGTCTTAAACATTGTAAAGTGACACTGTGAACTACACTCAGCAACAGTAACAAAGCGAATGGCGGCGTTTGACGCGCAAGGCTTGCCGTGAGTCGGCGCGCATGCGTGTTTTGTCATTGGCGCCAAATTTCAATAGTTACGGCGAATCGGACCTTACTTTTGGAATAACCCTCGTACAAGCCCTCCAAGCCCTCGCCGAGTCTGGCGGCCGCTTTCTACAGGCTTCCACGCTCACGTAAACATGCAACATTTTCACAGCACCTAACATTAAACTGGCAATCTTCTTATTTATTTGTTCCGTTTCACGACAAAATATAGACGAACATTCCTTATGTATAACCAGTAATGCTCCCTTCCCCCACGCCACCGACCATCGATTCCTTAAAGGATCGAACTGCCACGCATAAACCAGATTCAGATGGTTTATTGCTTTACAAATGAGGTGATGTGTTAACTACTTTATATTAAGCACGTAATACCTTCACGGTTGAAGACGCAAAACCCTAGTTAAGTTGGTTTAGTACTTCCGAACTAGTTACCCGTACTGTTAACAATTCCGCTACAAACGATATCTTACGGAAACTCTAAACTGAGTGCATCAATAGTATCTCATACCTCTGTAAGAAGTGCAATGTCTATTATAAAAACATTCCTGTTTGTTTTATGGTCAAATGCTTGAGTGTAACGAAAACATAGTTTCCTATAGTTTATACGATGGGTTTTTGTCCGAATTTCGCAGTCAAACGAAGAGTGGGAAATGGGTAAATGAGGTACCAAATTGAACAGCATCACAGCATAAATTGAAACTTCTCTGCTTTCTCTCGATCACACTCTCAATAATAATAGAACACCTATTGATATTTACATATATTATCTATCATGCTTTCTCAACGAAGCCCAAAAAATAAAAAAAATGAAAAAACGGTCAAATGTTTCGCGAAATGTGTCTAAGAGTATGAAATCAGATATACCAGAAAAACTTTTGACGTGTGTTTGAATGATGCTCGGAAAAATGTGCAGCAAATAGGATGCCAACTCAGACTTTCAAATTCAGTGTTTAGCTCATGAACTTAGAATTTTAAAGAGTACTAGAGGATATATTTACTGGACTACGTAGACGCATAGTCTGCTGATGAGTGTCCTCGACATATTTTTATCTTCGATGCCAGAAGGTGTAGAAAAGTTGCAACAACTTTTGTCTCAAAAGAATTCTTCAAATATCAGGAAAGACAATTCGTGTGGTGCAGGAAGTAATGTCTCATTGCAAGTGCCGTCGCCATCATTGTTCTTGCTCGCGTACTTTTGCCAGTAAAAAAAAGTACGTAATTTCGCGCGCCATTGCAAAGCATATCAAATTTTTCTTTAATATATTTTAATTCTTGCTTTTGACCATACGATTTCACAAAACTACTGATGTTCTTTTTCTATATCATTCACTAATTGGAGGTCTATACATTAGAGTCATGTGAAAACTATGCCTCTATTCTCTTCTTGTCTAAACTATTTATCGTCCATGTTTCACTTCCATACATGGTTACACTCCACACAAATACTTTCAGAAATGACTTCCTGACATTTAAATCTGTACTCGATGTTAACAAATTTCTCTTCTCCAGAAACGCTTTCCTTGCCATTGCCAATCTACATTTTATATCCTCTCTACTTCGACCATCATCAGTTATTTTGCTCCCCAATAGCAAAACTCCTTTACTACTTTAAGTGTCTCATTTCCTACTCTAATTCCCTCAGCATCACCCGATTTCATTCGACTACATTCCATTATCCTCATTTTGCTTTTGTTGATGCTCGTCTTATATTCTCCCTTCAAGACACTGTCCATTCCGTTCAGCTGCTCGTCCGGGTCCTTTTCTGTCTCTGACAGAATTACAAGGCCATCGGCGAACCTCAAAGTTTTTATTTCTTCTCCATGGATTTTAATTCCTACTTCGAATTTTTCTTTTGTTTCCTTTTCTGCTTGCTCAATATACAGATTGAATAACATCGTGGAGAGGCTACAACCCTGTCTCAATCCCTTCCCAACCACTGCTTCCCTTTCATGCCCCTCGACTCTTATAACTGCTATCTGGTTTCTGTACAAATTGTAAATAGCCTTTCGCTCCCTGTATTTGATCCCTGCCACCTTCAGAATTTGATAGAGAGCATTCGAATCAACATGTAAAAAGCTTTCTCCCAGTGTGCAAATGCTAGAAACGTAACTTTGCCTTTCCTTAATCTTGTATTAAGATAAGTCGTAGGGTCAGTATTGCCTCGCGTTTTCCAACATTTCTACGGAATCCAAACTGATCTACCACGCGGTCTGCTTCTACCAGTTTTTTCATTCGTCTGTAAGGATTCGTATTAGTATTTTGCAGCCGTGACTTATTAAACTGATAGTTCGGTAATTTTCACACCTGTCACACACCTGCTTTCTTCAGGATTGGAAGAATTATATTCTTCTTGAAAGGTTTAGGGTATTTCGCCTGTCTCGTTCATCTGGCTGACCAGGTGATAGTGTTTTGTCAGGGCTGGCTCTCCCAAGGCAGTAAGTAGTTCTAATGGAATGTTGTATACTCCTGGGACCTTGTTTGGACTTAGGTCTTTCAGTGCTATGTAACGCGGATACGGAGCGACTTATCTTACATGCAAAGGGCACGGTTTTTGGTTTCTGGGCCAAGGGTGAAAGCCTTTACGAAAAGTTTAAGTTTTTTAGCTGTTTGCGTGCTGCGACGGTTAAAGGATGCCTTTCATGGAAAAACGACGCTTTTCAAAACCGGCACTGAGGCAACACTGATGCACCGCTGGTCGTAAATGTCAGGGCTGAACGACGGATGCAGGGATGCACACGAGCACATAGACGTGCAACTGTCGAGCAACTGGCCATGAAGATGAACGAAGGGGCTACCAGTAGTCTACCTAACGACCGTTCAGCGAACGTTGCTGGGTGTGGGCCTTCACAGCATGCTCCTGGTTCATGCACTGCTGTTCATCGGTGGCGGAGACTGGAACTTTCACGCTGATAACGCAACTGGACGTCCGCTGGGTAGCAACAGGTGGCCTTTCCAGATGAATCACGTTTTATGCTCCATCGGACAGATGGCCGTTGGCGTGTCCGGTATGAAACGCCTGCTACAATGAGAGAGCGTTGTGGTCAGGGGAATTTAATCGTAGTATTCCGTGGGTGATCTTGTTGTTCTCGAAGGCACAGTGGATCCACATATATTTGCATATATCCTTGGAGACCACGTCCACCGTTCCATGCAGTTTGTTTTCCTCGGTACAACACTTGCCAGCATATGCGTCAAGCAGCTCATAATGCACGTACGTGGCTCGAAGTGCACCAGAATGAGTTTACCGTACTCCCCTGTACTCCAACCCACCACATTTAAACCTAATCGATAGTCCGTTGGGTTATCTCGATGAGGCTGTTCGCGCCATGGATCCTCAACCGAGAAACCTAGCGCAGAAACGGCACAGGAGTCGGCATGACTCCACATCCATGCTGGTACCTTCCAGAACCTCAATGACACTCTTCCTTCATGTCTCACAGCGATACGGTCTGTAAAAGGTAGTTATTCAGGCTTTTGATAGGTGGTCACACTAAAGTGACTGGCCAGTATATATAACCTATGTTCGTCCGATAGTGTATTCAAGAATTGTATATAAACGTGAAAATAGATGAAAAACTTTTCGAGGATTTTGGTAACAACGTTGCACAACGTTTCGTCTTTGTAAATTAGAATAGATTTAGCGTATTATATAGTGTTGTCACCTGCATTTGTGCTCATGCAGACATATGCAGGGTGGTCCACTGATCGTGACCGGGCCAAATATCTCACGAAATAAGCGTCAAACAAAAAAACTAAACGAAACTTGTCTAGCTTGAAGGGGGAATCCAGACGGCGCTATGGTTGGCCCGCTAGATGGCGTTGCCATACGTCAAACGGATATCAACTGCGTTTTTTAAAATAGGAACCCCCAACTTTTTATTACATATTCGTGTAGTACGTAAAGAAATATGAATGTTTTAGTTGGACCACTTTTTTCGCTTTGCGATAGATGGCGCTGTAATAGTCACAAACATACGGCTCACAATTTTAGACGAACAGCTGGTAACACGTAGGTTTTTTAAATTAAAATACAGAACGTAGGTACGTTTGAAAATTTTATTTCGGTTGTTCCAATGTGATACATGTAACTTTGTGAAATTATCATATCTGAGAACGCATGCTGTTACAGCGTGATTACCTGTAAATACCACATTAATGCAATAAATACTCAAAAAGATGTCCGTCAATCTCAATGCATTTGGCAATACGTGTAACGACATTCCTCTCAACAGTGAGTAGTTCACCTTCCGCAATGATCGCACATGCATTGACAATGCGCTGACACATGTTCTCAGGCGTTGTCGGTGGATCACGATAGCAAATATCCTTCAACTTTCCCCACAGAAAGCAATCCGGGGACGTCAGATCCGGTGAACGTGGGGGCCATGGTATGGTGCTTCGACGACCAATCCACCTGTCATGAAATATGCCATTCAATTACCGCTTGAACCGCACGCGAGCTATGTGCTGGACATCCATCATGTTGGAAGTACATCGTCATTCTGTCATGCAGTGAAACATCTTGTAGTAACATCGGTAGAACATTACGTAGGAAATCAGCATACATTGTACCATTTAGATTGCCTTCGATAAAATGGGGGGTGGGGGATTATCCTTCTTCCCATAATGCCGCACCATACATTAACCCGCCAAGGTCGCTGATGTTCCACTTGTCGCAGCCATCGTGGATTTTCCGTAGCCCAATAGTGCATATTATGCCGGTTTACGTTACCGCTGTTGGTGAATGACGCTTCGTCGCTAAATAGAACGCGCGCATAAAATCTGCCATCGTCCCGTAATTTCTCTTGTGCCCAGTGGCAGTACCGTACACGACGTTCAGAGTCGTCGCCATACAATTCCTGGTGCATAGAAATATGGTACGGGTGCAATCGATGTTAATGTAGCATTCTCAACACCGACGTTTTTGAGATTCCCAATTCCCGCGCAGTTGTTCTGCTACTGATGTGCGGATTAGCCGCGACTGCAACCAAAACACCTACTTGGGCATCAGCATCTGTTGCAAGTGTCTAAGGCACTGCAGTCATGGACTGCGCGGCTGGTCCCGGCGGAGGTTCGAGTCCTCCCTCGGGCATGAGCGTGTGTGTTTGTCGTTAGGATAATTTAGGTTAAGTAGTGTCTAAGCTTAGGACTGATGACATTAGCAGTTAAGTCTCATAAGATTTCACACACTTTTGAATATTTGTTGCAGGTAGTGTTTGACGTTTCACATGTGGCTGAACACTCCCTGTTTCCTTAAGTAATGTAACTATCCGGGGAACGGTCCGGACACTTGGATGATGTCGTCTAGGATACCGAGCAGCATACATAGCACACGCCCGTTGGGTATTTTGATCACAATAGCCATACATCAACACGACATCGACCTTTTCCGCAATTCGTAAACGGTCCATTTTAACACGGGTAATATATCACGAAGGAAAATACCGTCCGCACTGGCGGAATGTTACGTGATACCACGTACTTATATGTTTGTGACTATTACAGCGCCATCTATCATAAAGCGAAAAAAGTGGTCCAACTCAAACATTCATATTTCTTTAAGTACTACACGAATATGTAATAAAAATGGGGGTTCCTATTTAAAAGAACGCAGCGCCATCTAGCGGGCCAACCATAGCACCATCTGGTTTCCCCCTTCAAGCCAGACGAGTTTCGTTCTTCGTAGTTTTTTCGTTTCATGCTTATTTTGTGATATTTGGCCCGGTCACTATCAATGGACCACCCTGTATATTTCTACTTTTATTGTACCTAAGCTTTCTGTTCGGCGCTCCAATCGTTAGCGACTTTCTAGCCACGAAATGCAAATGAGAAAGAGAGAGAGAGAGAGAAAGAGAGAGAGAGAGAGAGAGAAAATATTTTTAAAATGAGGGTCGATGTTTGAGTGGCACCAGCGATGTAGTTACTCGCCTACGCATCTCGGCTCTGCCTTCTAGGCCACAGATGTATTTCGGAATAAATTTCCGACTTTACCACGCGAACTCAAATGGATGCTACAGCTTCTGGTGGGGACGTCATGCTTGGCTGTCCCCTGAGTGCTATTCGAGTAGCGCAGGCAGCTATGCAGCCGGCGCACAGACGGCAAAATTACCGCTTTAACCGGCCAAAAATCGATTTTCACACTTATAGATTAGGTCTAAACGTCCTTGTATTCTCCACCTCAGGTAACTGGTCCATCGCGCTGCCGTAAAATATCCTTAGTTATCTTGATAATAGAGGCGTGTGTAGGTCTGACAGGCAAGTTGCATTCGAAACTCGAAAGTGTTATAACGTGAATTTTTTGATCATCTCATGCGAAAATCTCAATATTTATCGTGGAGGTGGAAGCCACAGGTGTGTTCGTTGTATAGACAACGTTACAATTCATTTTTTTACCCTTGTTAATAGTAAATGCTGATTTTATAAAAAATATTTTTCCTTAGACTTTCAAAAAATGTTCCGCTTAGTACCGCTTTCTGTCCTAAATATTTACACTTATGCATTTGTTGACTATTAGTATTGTATATTCTAGGAACTCAAACCAACGCATTGTGACACCAGACTCTTTTCTTTACAGGTAGTCGGAGTGGACCACGTCACTCGGAATTAAATATGTGGAAAATGGATCGAGTTTTAGTGTTAAAAAATTGGAACTTTTATAAACAATCACAGTCTAAGTGTACAGAACGATTAACGACTCACATATTGGATAAATTTAGTAAATATAAACAGTCAAAAGACAGTGTATGTAAAATTAAGTCAATTTTAAAAGTGTTTGTCTCAAAATTGCTACAAAATTGGAAAAAATCCAATTGGAATATGGAAAGATTTACCAAATCCAATTAAGAATAGTTAAAAAACCACTTGGTCTTGCCAGCTCTAAGCACTACAAACACAAACGAAGATTTACACGTGAAAAAACCCAGAGGAAGACCTGCAAAATCTTTTGAAGAGAGCTCTCAACGATCAAAACGAAGAATAGTGCAACCAATTATTGCTGACTCAACCCCAGAGCTTTTGTGTACTGTTGCTCAAAGCAGCGTTAATAAGAGTGGAAAAAGAACAGCTGCACAAGTAGTAAACTTAGCCCTAACCACAAGCCCTCGCAGATACAAACGCATGAAACATTCACGCAAAGCCATCATATTCGGTTATGAAGCCTTACTCACCCGAAGAAGCCTTAGCGGTCATTATTGACTCTGACATGGGAAAAGAAGATTATATTCATTGGCAAAAATGGGCGAAATCTCGAGGGGTGAACATCTATCCACCTTATAATGTCATAGCACAAACAAAGAAGCAATGTTACCCGAGTAACATAACAATCACGGAGACAGAAGTGCAAATTGCAGTTCAAGATATTTTGGACCACACAATCAAAAGACTTGCTCATGTACAGCAGGATGTACTTCTGTTACACCACCATCACACTCAAACGCAGCGGTTGAAGTCATCTATAAGTGGGGCCTTGACAGTAGTGGTGGACATTCGATTTACAATGTGTTGCCAACAACTCACTGTATGGAGATACAATACTATAGTTCCACTGCAAATGTCAGAGGTCACAGCGAATGGTAAACAGATTTTCTGACAAAACCCGAGTCCTTCTTCGTCGAGATATAATCGCATCAGTCGCCTGCAGGTTGAAAAGGAGACAAAGGAATCAGTAAAACTCCATTACGAAGCAACTGAGAAACAAATATCAAGTTTGCAGCCTATTGAGGTGACCCTTGGGGATAAATCTTACACATTTAAACATCGTGCTGTACGTACAATGATGGACGGAAAAACGTGTAATGTGCTCACAGACGCTTCGTCAATACAAGCGTGTAATGTGTACAAGGCAACACCCAAAGAACTCAACAACCTTGACTTACTTTCGCAAAAACAATATTCTACTACTAGTTCATTTAAGTCTGGGATATCTGTTTTACACTCATACCTTGGATGTTACGTATACTTGTTACATATATCATATAAACTGGAACTGAAACAGTGGCAAGCAAGAGGTAAAGAAGCCAAAGAAAATATAAAAAGAAGAAAAGAAGAAATAACCACTAAATTTTATCGTGAAATGGGATTAGCAGTAGACCAGCCCATGCAAGGAGGAGGTAACTCCAATGATGGGAATACTGCAAGAAAATTTTTTGCAAAGCCCACGAAATCTGCGACTATAACAGGTCTAGAGCCCGAAATTATACAAAGATTTGCAAACATCCTAAGCGTTTTGTCTTGCGGATTTAATATTAATTACGGTAATTTTAAAAATTATTGCCTCGAAACAGCAAAAATCTGTTTAGAAACGTACAAGTGATACAAAATGAGTGCATCTGTGCACAAGCTGCTAATACATGGCGCAGACATAATAAAGGAACTACCTTTGCCTGTGGGGCTTTTTTCAGAAGATGTCTTGGAATCTAGTCAGAAAGAATATAAAGGTTTAAGACTTTTCCATGCAAGGAAAACTTCAAGAATACATACCAATACGGATATTGTCCACTGGATGCTGATAGCTTCAGATCCTATCATTGCGTCGAAGAGGAGGAGGCCCATTAAGAAAAGAAAACCCTTTCCTAAGGAGGTACTGTTAATGTTAGAAGAACCAGTTCTGAAAATGATTGAAGATAATGGTGATGAAGAAACAATGGATGATGATGATGATGATGATGATGATGATGATGACGATGACGACGACGACGACGACGACGGAATAATGGATGATTATGATGAGAGATACTAAGTGTCTTACTATCTGTAAACTTTAAGTAAAATATACTAAATTGATTTTCATTCTGCTTTTTCATTTTTAGCTACCTATGAATCACCTTTTAGGTTGGTAGGTACTTTCAGAATCTTGTCAAGTCTGAATACACATCAACCCTAAGGTCAGAAGCCTTTCTAAGTATAAATGCACATATTATTTAACATATTTGCATTTTGGCCGCCTAAAGTGGTCATTTTGCCGTGTGTGTGGCGGAGGATTTCAGACTTTTACTCTTGCTATCTTATGCATACATAGCACTACAGTATGCCACTTGGTTTCCGGTCATCTGCAAGATACAGATTTAATGCCGATCGAGGAAAAAATGTTCCTGCGTCAGTACTTCACTGTGTCTCGACTAACCTAAAAATATGAAAATCGGCCTCAGTGTTTCTCTTCGCAGTAGCGACTCGGTGTAAGCTTGGTTTGTGAGATACACAACACGATTTTTGTGACCTTCGAATTCTGATGATGTTGATCATCTCTATGCTGAGAGACACGTCGTTTGGGACACCTCTGGTGCCGAGGTTTCTCCCTTCTGGCTGCTACACGTCGCTACTCATCTCTCGGCTTCGGCGTTTCTCGTGCACCTTTTCACTCGTCTTGTCATAATCATCTCGGCTGTAATTACACCTTCCAAACTTTACCGCTTGTTCGGAACTTTCGCAAAAATCACTTTCACTCTGTAATAAGGTAATTTGTATCCTTCTCTAACAACCGTTACCTCGTTCGTGTATTCCCAAAGATAATAACAGCAAAACATGATACTTTATTTTGCATTCTTTAAGCCGCAAGGTCCACGAGTGTAAAGGAAATGCCTATTACTGTCTTTGCAGATGTGATCAAACGTTCGCTTCAATAAAGAGCACGCGATAATAGTTCACAGAATTCTTAAAGATGTATCCATCAGTCCAAAGACTGGTTTGTTGCAGCTCTTCACGCCGGTCTATTCTTTGCAAGTCTGTTGTTTGCAAGTCTCTTTATCTCTAAATAACTTCTGTAACCCACAGCCATTTGAATCTGTCTACTATATTCAATCTTTTGTCTTCCTTTACAGTTGATAATTGACGTCATGTGTTAGGAACCGCAACCCTTTTATTATGAAATAAGCAAACATCATTTGGATCACGACTTCGCAATTTCTTCCCGTTTTTTATTTTAATGTAAGTTCTCGGTGTATTTCTGTTGTTATTCTTTAAAATGAAGGTAAATTCGTAAAATTTTAGATACTTCTGGTGATTTTGCATTGTCTTTTAAAATATGTAAACAAGAATAAAAATGTTCGATACACAGTGTGCTAGTAGTATGTTAGCAGGGGGGGACAAAGTATATTTTGGTGCAATTTGATAGTTGGGGTTACCTAAATTCAGGAGCAAACCTATTGTTGATTCACAGGCCCTTCACCTACTGTTCTGCTAAAACGATTATGATCCCCTGGGGATAATCTTTCCTTTTGATTGACAGGTGCTTAACCTATTATTCCCCCAATCTTCCCCCTCCAACTCCTCGTTCCCCATCCTTCAGGGAATTCCCTTCGCCGATGCAAGCACACTTTTGATATCAATTTGACTGACTAGTTAATTAAATAGATAAATTAATTAAATCCACCACTGAAAAACCCCAGCCCTCCCCCTTCCGGAAATTGGTGAGAAAATACTCAATTAATCGGTCATTTGGAGGGAAATCAATTGCAGTGTATGGAATATTGTTTAAGGGGACATTGTATGTCATACGCCACCAATGTTTAATTATTGGATTTTGTGACCCATTATCTTGGAAATTTTTTAAGACACCAACTTATAATTTTCCATATTATTGAATGAACCTTTCTAGATACACTGAACTAGAACTATTAATAAAATTGTCTTGTGAGGCATGTACTCTTTTTTTAAACACTCAATTTTCTGACAAAATTTTGTGAATAAATGAACATAAAAATAAAACAACTCTGGATATTTTAATTATTCTTGTTCCATATGTGTTGAATCTCACACTTGGCATGCTGTGAAAATTTCATGTCTCTACCATCAGTACTTTTTTAGAAAATGGGTCATTTATTGCAAAAAATGTATTTCAGAGATATTGAGGTTTAACACTCTTTTATGACAAATTCTTATTCAGACTTACATTTCTACGTCTTTTATGCGCTAGAATTGCCCTGGCCCATTGTCTTCTTCAGCGACACAACAGCCAAGTGCTTGCCTCCTCCTTTTCTTTCTTGCTTCTTTTGTCGTTTGCTGAGCAGGTAACTCTGCTTCACGTACATGAAGCTCATCCAGTTCCTGCAGTCCTGTAGCTGTGCTCCGACCAGATCTTACCCTTAACTTCTCCGGAACCTTAAATCTTACGTAGTTCCCACCATTAAGTTATTACAGCATCAGACACTGCTAACTTTAGTCATAAGGCCAACAAATACATTTTTTGGCACACGGAACCATACAACATTATTGAAGGACTCATTCACATTCTGGGTCTTCCCATGAAAACACTTCCTTGGTAGCTCAGGATTTGCCATATCTCTGTAAATAGGTTTGATTGCCTCCATTACTGCCAAAGGTAGAGAATGATTATGTGCAAATTCATGCAGGGTGCCAGAAATTTCAGGTTGCCTATATTTACACTAAGTGTTTGGTGGAGGTGGACACAAAGCATGACATGGCTTTTCATTGGTTGATATTCGATGAAACAAAGGTCTCACATAATTGTTACTGGCAAATTTGCGTTTCTTGAAGTTACCTTTATGCTTAATCATTTTATTTACATGTAAAAGCAATAGAAGTTAGCTTACTACAAAAATAGCCAATAACCACACTACCTTCAACGAAAATTAGTATCATAAACAAAGGATTGATTTGTTTATTCATAATGCCAACTTCTGAGACGTAGCAGTAGGCACAAAACAAAGCAATTCACAGCCTTCTAGACTGTGTAGTTCCCACGATATGACTGCTCAACTGTGGCAGTATATGCGTAGCCGCAAAATTAGACAGTCACATGTCAACATTCAAAATATTATTTGAAGGTCTCACAATTGTCTGATATTAATGTATTATATATAGAAACGTTCAGGAAAGTCCAAAGTACAATATGGAGTAGAAAACAGAAAACTGAAAATGTCAAATTTCAGACTGAGCGAGGTGGCCCAGTTGTTAGCACACTGGACTTGCATTCGGGAGGACGACGGTTCAATCCCGCATTCGGCCATCCTGATTTAGGTTTTCTGTGATTCCCTAAATCGCTTCAGGCAAATGACGGGATGGTTACTTCGAAAGGGCATCGCCGACTTCCTTCCCCATCCTTCCCTAATCCAATAAGACCGATGACCCCGCAGTTTGGTCTCTTGCCCTGAATAACCCAACTGTCAAATTTCAATGAATTTCACATACAACGTCCCCTTAACGAATTTAGACAATGTGTGGAATACTGTTTATTTAAACAATTTACACGATACAGGGCACTGATTGGAATATAGCTTATTTACATAGTTAAAGAAATTGTGGGAAATTGACTGCAGTGTATGGAATAATGTTTATTTAAACAATCTACAGGGTACAAGATGGTGTATGGAATACAGTTTTTGCTTAAAGAATTTGTCAGGAAATCGAGTGCAGTATGGAACATTTAAACAACTGTGACACTTTTTTATTATGATCACACTTGTATGCACTGGGCAGGCTTAGTCTATATCTGCTGCCAAAGTCAGGGATGAAGTCAGGCTCTTATTATTTACTGTCCTCACTTTTTGAAGCATACTGGTTCTAAGCACAACTGGGGAAATCAGTACAATTATATATCTAAAAGTTTATGACATATTTCGAAAACCACCATTACTTTCTACACCTGGTCAAATTACTAGAATCACAGTGCAAACAATGATGTACAGATCGAGAAACATACAGTAGTTTCCTTCAAATGATCGATTTAATTAGTCAATCAAATTGATAACAAAAGTGTGCTTGTATTGGCAAGGGGAGTTCCCTGAGGGATGGGGGAGGAGGAGTTGGATGGGGAGGAGGAGGAGGATTGGGGAAACAATAGGTTAAGAACCCTGTCAATCAAAAGGAAGGATTATCCCCAGGACATCATAACCAATCAGTCAAAAGGATAGAGTATCTCCAGAGGGCCATAACACTCTTAACAGAACAACAGGTTAAGGACCTTTCAATCAAAGGGAAACAACAGGTTTTCCCCTGAATGTAGCAACCTGCACACAAAAATTGCACCAAATTGTACTTTGTCCCTCTACTTTTGTTTGTTACATTTGATTTTTATCTCGTGTAGCACATCATTCATGGTGAAATTTACTACATTAACGAAATTATGGTTATTTCGTAACTAGACTCCTTTTCTTTTCCCTCCCCCATTTTGCCTTTCAGAAAGAGTCTTCACTGTATTTCTATTCTTATTCATTAAAATGAAGGCAAATTCTTAAAATTTCAGGTATGTTTGGTAATTCTGCATTGTCTTTTAAAATACCTAAACAAGAATGAAAATATGTGATGCACAGCTGCTGTCAATGTGTGTACAAATTTATTTTTATCTAATATTGTATTACACATCATTCATGCTGAAATTTTCACACTTACATAGTTATGGTTATTTCGTAACTTGGCTCCTTTTTGTTTCCACTTTTTTTTAAACTTATAGTAAGAATCCTCAGTATATTTTTGTTCATTATAATGAAGGCAAATTTCTTAAAGTCCCAAATGTGTTTGGTAATTTTGCACCAGCTTTTAAAATGTTTTTAATAAATATGTGAAGAACAAAGAACCTGTTCTGTCAGTATGTTTATAACATTTCTTTGTCATTGATGCTGAAATTTATTATATCTACATGTTCTTTAAAGTCTGAATTTTTTATTTATTTATAAACTGTTTTAGCCATTTTAATGTACTCATCTATGATGTATGCACATGACATGTGACTATACGAAAAATTTTCTCCACACTATATCCTTGTTTTTTATGCTAGTTTCACACAATGTTGACAAGCTGCACTTTGGGGTGTCAGGTACATGTGAGTTCATAATATTTTATTGTTTCTTCTAGCCATGAGACAAGGGCATGTACTATCCCACTCCTGTAAAATAATTATTGTTACTGCATTTTTGTTCCAGTCTAGACCTGAAGATGATCTGCAGCACAGATTAAAATCGGTTGTCAATAAATAAAAAGTTTTGATCCAGATGGTTTTTGTTTATTTATTCATGAATAGTGGTTACTCTCCACACTTCCCTCCTTTACCAAATTAACAAATACTTCATTGCTCAATAAGCGTCTTACAAATCCATTCCTTATTTTACTCAAATTACTTATTTTATTCAAATTCTGTCATGACGATTACACACTTCAAAGTACCAATTATTCGGCTTTAAGTTACAGTGATGGCAGGACGCATATTTAAAATCATAAACTTCGAGGTTGAGTCTTTCGTGTGTGCCCTACAAATCGAAATTTTGTGTTATGCTATGGACAAAAATAGCATTTTAGAAAAATTTCCAAATTAAAAGTGTACAGTGCAGCAACTATCAGTTATTATTTAAGTGTACAAAATGTTACTTAAATTTATGATTGAATACTGTAAATCAAAGACATTGAAAATATGAGTAAGGGATGAAATTATTATGCAGGTATTCAAATCGATTTATTAACATCGTAATGCAGAATTGTTTTTCTAAAAAAGAACAAAAATGAAGTTTAATGTCTATACATAAGTATTTCAACTCTGAAAATAACGTGTTGTAATTGTAAGCAAGGATGTTTGGTAGACAGATATAAGATAACTAAAGAAATGAAACAACCATACAAATTTCATGCATATTTAATTCAAATACAATACTTTCACAAACAATAAACCTGAAAATGAATATTTAGAAAAAAGTTATCGATTAATTGGTTTGTGTGCATTTTGTACTAATGTTGTTACTTAAAATATCTCCATAACTTAGTGCATTTAAAGTAGCACTTTCACTAATGGACGAAACCAGAATTTACCGCTAAAACGCTCATGATACTCGCTTGACTTTGCCATGACGTCACGCATCATTATTTTATCCCTGGGACGCTATGGATCTTAAAACAAATTGCTCGCTTTGGGCAATTTTTTTTTATTTTCGATTTATCTATCAGGTTCCGAGGGGCTATGCAAGTTAAAGTTACGGATCGAGGACCGAGTCAGTATAAAGTTTCCAGAATGATGATTAGGAAATTTATAAACAGAAGCAGTAAAGAACGAATGAAACACGAAAAAATTCTGAGACAGTGTACGAGTGAGTAACACATTATGGAGAAAAGCTCTCAACTACCGCGAGAAACTCCTGTACAGAGTAGAAAGATTGTGTCTCAAGAAAACTTTCCAACTTAGAGTTGAATATTCTGGGTCTATCATTGAATTTTTTGGTCCTGCTGCAAGTGTATTGAAAATGAAACCATCTGACTAAAAACATTCGACAGTCCAGATCGCATAAAAAATTTCTTTATTTAAGACAACCAGTTTTGACAGACTTGGCTGTCATTATCAGGTCTGTATCAAAGTGCATACTCATGGAATACGTCTGATAACATGAGTTAAGATTTAATATTTGAGATAATAGGCCGGCCGAAGTGGCCGTGCGGTTAAAGGCGCTGCAGTCTGGAACCGCAAGACCGCTACGTCGCAGGTTCGAATCCTGCCTCGGGCATGGCTGTTTGTGTTGTCCTTAGGTTAGTTAGGTTTAACTAGTTCTAAGTTCTAGGGGACTAATGATCTCAGCAGTTGAGTCCCATAGTACTCAGAGCCATTTGAACCATTTTTGAGATAATAGTTTTAATTTGGCATTGTAGAAACCAGAAGTTGAACTGTAGATTTACATACCTTAAAAATATATTTGCTGTAAAACGTGCTCATTTTATGTTGTAACCTCACGCCTAGTTATAAAGTGGATAAAAATTACCACATTAGAGAAGGACTGTCAAAACTAATAATTTAAATACGGAAAGCATCTTGTGTAATAGGCCATGCCCATATATATATCGCTCACAGATGCTTATCTCACAAATACACAGTACACAGTAGCACATCTGTTCACATAAGCTGGACATATTACAACAGTGAAAACCCACTTTAAACGGCATCTAAGGTGTAGCTCACGAGTAGTATCGCAAAAATGACATTTGCATAGGGTGTTAAACCACCAGATGGCTCATATTTCGGAACCAGGTAACAGACCGTGAATAATTGCCTTTTCACATTTAAAATTAACTGCTTTAAAGAGTGAACTTTAAGATTAGTAACTGTACTTTACTTACAATTGAAATACATTTTTAACTCTCACAATGCCCTTTGCACATTCTTATTACTGCATGCATGCTACGAAAATTAAGGTATTTACTCTGCAATAGTTTATTTCATTGTTTTTGCTACAGGAGCACAAGCGCATTGCTCCATTGCTGTAGGGAGAGGATGACGGATGCAGAGGAACTGGGAACATATACCCTGGAGAACGACAAAGCAGAACTCATAGTGCATAGGTTCAGTAGGCACCAACAAACTAAGAACAAATCTTCAGAAGTAGATTATTAAAGCCTTGAGATATAATTATTCACAAACAGCTATGTAAAACAGCATAGGAAGCAAAGATTATGTAGTGAGTCTGGTAAGACAAGAAAGAACCGCAGTTTAAGCATGGCATGAATAGAGTTGTCATTTAGTTGGACAGAGTTTTATCTCAAAAACTTGCTAAAGATGGTGTTCTTGTTTTAGATGCTCTGCGAATGTTGAATGGTTTTTACCATATTTAAATGCTCTGACGTGTTCTTTATACCTTGTGTTGAATTTCCTGCCAGTCATTCTAATGTGTCTTTTCACAATCTCTGCAGATGAGCTGATGGATCCCAGATTGTTGCCCTGTCTGGTTTTGACTTCATTTTTAGGATGTACTTTTGTATTGAGTTGTTTGTTTTGTAAGCAATGTTTATGCCTTGCTTTTCAAATATGTTACCTATTTTATGTGTGAATTTGTTGTGGTAGGTCATTGTATGCCATTTGTAGTAGTAGTGCAGGTCGGTGTGTTGGTGTGGTTTGGTTAGTTTTTTCGTTATTTGTGTATTTATTTTTCTGTTTAGTTTGGGTACAACTGTTTCTTTGTGTCCATTTTATGCTTTTTTAAATAGTGGCTAGCTTT
Organism: Schistocerca serialis cubense; assembly: GCF_023864345.2. Taxonomy (NCBI): domain Eukaryota; kingdom Metazoa; phylum Arthropoda; class Insecta; order Orthoptera; family Acrididae; genus Schistocerca; species Schistocerca serialis. The sequence continues at coordinate 504,939,948 of NC_064644.1, read as the reverse complement.
TTCTGGTAATCATAAGTGTTTAGCCGGATCCTGTTCAGTGTCCTGAACATAGACCAAGCAGTATTTAAAAAGATATGAACATCGTAAGAATCGGTAAAGACAGACATCTCCTCCCATTCCAAGAAAATTTCCACATTCACAAAGCACAAACAGTTGCTCAATGACCAAATAAATATCGGAAACCAGACTCTATATAAAATAATTTTTGAAATGACGTGAAAAAAAAAGAATCTTTTCTATTCTCCACCATCTATCACTCTCATCCAACTCACATTCCATCACATTATTATGTCCACTTATCATGCCTTCTCCCTCCCCCACAAAAAAACACTCCATAACTATTCCTTCACTGCCCTTACACATTACATAAATACACAACAACATAATTAAATAGAATTACACACCTACAATAATCAAAACAAAAAATGGGTTTTGGTCAAAGACAAACTACTGGCATTTTATGCTGGCAACACTACAAAACACAAACCACATACGTACTTAGAAGTATACAAACAAATAGTGGAGTGCGAAAAAGTGTGCTGTGTAAAACATAAAAAAATGTATAGTTCTGTAGCAACATAACTATCAATGTCTAAAGAAGAAAAACGTTAACGATGTGCTAGCAGACGGCATTTCCCGATGTAGGCGAGAAATCAAACGGAAACAACCGTAAGTAAAAACCAACATATTGTTAACGAACTGTTTTCCAATCTTAAAGCAAACCAAAACGTAAATAACTTAATTACAGGCCACTGATAATGATTTACTTCAATAAAGTGAAACGCGTCTGATGAAAAGAACACGCATTTTTTGTAGCTGCAACCATAGAACGAAAATACTCCCACCAGTTGTATCCACTGAAGATAAAGATGTGCTCGAGCAAAGACGAGTACAACCACGCAGAAATAGCTCGTGATAAAATTCGGAGGCAGGAAAGAATTTGTGATCTAAAAAAGAAAACTACAGAAGATGTGCGAGCGAAACCATCAAATCTAATATATTATAAATTGAACTGAGAATACACGGACAAAATAACCATGAAAGATATCGACATCTTTTGTAAATACGTTTACAATGCTAAGCGGAAAATTCTAGTGAAATTACTTAGTAGCAGTCAGGAGCTTTATGTTGTTCTGAACACATTAAGTGTGAAAAATATAGACTGGGCTGGTCTGTTGTTACATAATGATCCTCACAAAACGTTATTATATTCTGTGAAGCTCAAAACCTTCACATACTTAGTCAGTGTCATTTCCTCAGCCGCCGACCGGTGTGCCCGTGCGGTTCTAGGCGCTTCGATCTGGAATCGCGAGACCTGCCTCGGGCATGGGTGTGTGTGATGTCCTTAGGTTAGTTAGGTTTAAGTAGTTCTAAGTTCTAGGGGACTGATGACCTCAGATGTTAAGTCCCGAAGTCCCATAGCGCTCAGAGCCATTTGTACTATTTCCTCAGCCTTTCCCGGCGATCTGTTGATATCCTGAGGTATCGAATGTCCTCCATGTCCAGTACTGCGGCAACGTGATCCGTTCTCGAAATACTGGTCGTGGACGACGCTGATATCCGGCAGAACGCCCGACACGTCAAGATGTAAAAATTTATGTTGGCGGAACTTCTAAGTATTCCATAAAGTGTTTCGTCGGGTAATTACCGTCCAAGGGCTTGTTAATAGACATTACACTCCAGCAGTTTTTTTCTATAAAGGGCGTTCAAAAAGTTTTGCACAGTCGTCTCTAATTTTTTCTATTTTTTGCAGGAGGAGAATGAAATTTTTTGTGAACATACTTGGAACATTTAGCTATACATTGAGCCTACTCAATGTAGCCTCCATCAGCTGTGACGCATCTGTCCCAACGATCTTTCCATGATGTAAATGCACTTTGGTAAAATTCTGGGGATTGACTTTTACACCATCGCTTGACACAGGAAATAAGATCTTTCTCACTATCAAATTTTTTACCGCGCAGGTGGGTCTTCAGACGACCAAAGAGGTAAAAATCAGACGGAGCCAAGTCCGGACTGTAGGGAGGATGAGGAACAATTTTTCAACTCATTTTCTTGATTTTCTCCTGCGTCATAAGGGCTGTATGGAGTTTGGCATTGTCATGGTGTAGTATGATGAGCTGACCCTGAAGCTGTGGTCTGTGGGTCTTGATGGCACGAGTCATTTCAGCAAGCTGTCGTGTCGTCATACATCTATCAATTTGGATGATTTGATCAATGGTCCCCTTATTCACATCACTCACAGCCGCCGATGGTCTATCGCATCGTGGATTGTCCAGTAGAGAAAAATCACCTTCTTTAAACCTCCGCAACCACCGCTGCATACTGCTGCGATCCGCTGTGTCTGTCATCCCTATAAACAGGGATGTGGCAAAGTCATCTCCGTTCTTGAAGAGGAACTTCATTACCGACCGTTGTCGCAACATGACAACTACTCCACGGTCCATTATGGCTCACCTGTAAATAAAAGAAAATACTTTTAAACACCAACTTATAGCTAAATGTTGCAAATATGTTCAAAAAAATTAATTATCCTCCTGCAAAAAATAAACTGATTAGAGACGACTGTGCATAACTTTATGAACGCCCTTTGTACGATAAGAAAACAACAGCATGTCTTTTTAACAGCTGTGGATAAATGTAATAATCTAGAGCTTAAAATATCTCCCTCAATAATGTTTCCAGACTTGAAGAAAGCTTATGGAAAGGTGGAAGTGAATTGTAGACTGATGTAAGAATCTAAGGATACAAACAGTGCTCTTTTTCTAAAAAGGTACAGGGTACTCTCACACTACATACAACGCATCGATAATACGTGAAATTTTCAATACAGCTGGTTATTTAACCATAAAACTACATTGTAGTTTACATTGTCTAGCGTTATAACAGTTTGCAAATCGACATGACCGCTGTAATCTTCACACCTTCTAACTTTACTCTTGGTTTCAGTACCTTTCATAAACCAATAGCATACATAGCCCCTAGGTTTGTAGTGGGGCAACGAATTTAACGAACATCAGATTGGTGACGGTAGAAAGATAGAATGAAGCTCTTGTGGGCGTCACAATGAGATTCATTTGCAAAAAGATACGTTCACGCTCACTAATAGATACGGGAACACATTTCACTGCATTGAGAAGAGGAAGGAAGGATGCTGACACTTCTTCTTCATCAAATAATCCCGCAATCCTCTCTGGATGACCT